>NC_065510.1:35473835-35486568 GCF_006386435.1 Epinephelus moara | reverse complement strand
CACAGAATGGGATTCGGTGCTACTGCTGCCATCGTTGGGGAGATATATCATCAGGAGGAAAAGCGCCGCAGAGAGTGCATCACATGGAGTGAAGTTGCGTCTTCTTTTCCTCGCAGATGACGGTTCGGGTTCATTCTCTCCTGTTACGTGGTAAGTGTGGTCCATTCCCAAACTTTATAACTAAAAAAACCTTTCACTACTCTCTATCGACGAACTACTAACACTCTCTGCTGTTTCCTCCTCCTTCTTCCTTCCTTCCGCTGTCTTCGTTGGTTCATTTATACACGCGAAATGCATTCTCTGGCAGGCTGGATTGTCCGCTCAGTCTACCATACATACATGGCGGCGCAAGATGGCGACCTCTCTAAAGCAAGGCCCTTGCTATATATATATATAAAAGCATAATTATAAGGCTACGAAAACCAAACGAATTTTATTTTATAGCAATTATACACTTATATAAACATATTAATGGGTAGAATATTCAGATTCAGATTCAGATTTGACAATAAACCATGCCAAATATTACACACTGTCCCTTTGACACATTAACGCTGACAGTCGCATGTGTCAATACTGACAGCTCTAATATAAATATATATGTACACATACACACAAATATGTATGTGTAGGTAGGGATGTCTCAGTCTAATCCACAGTATCAGGACAGGATTAGGTATTGGCTGTCTATAGCCAGATCCATTTCCGATCCTTTGTTTGCTTGGTCTGCCAGCAGTCATCCCACTGCGCCGAGTTATAACACTGGAACTATCTCATACCGCACAGTGTTCAAAGCGAGTGAACAGAAAACCCACAAATAAATAAACAGCAGCCCTCAAAATCAATAATGATGTCAGCATGCTGCATAGAGCGCTGTGAGCAGACTCACTGTCACTCATCATTTTGGGTCTCCTTCAACAACACTTTGCAAGTGTATCAGGCTTTAAAATTGAGTTAAGTTGTTTTCCACTGTGAATACTTTCTACATTCCCGTACAGGAAAAATGTCTTCATTAACCCAACACTGCAGTTACAGTACTGTAGACAGACTAACACGTTTAAGCAGTGTTAGGTTAGGTTAACTTTTTTCACTTTTTCAAACTGGTAACCTTTTGGGGCACAAGCTTCTTTAAAGGAGCTATATGTAAGAAATCTAAAGGAAATAGTCATAAAATCCTCCTAATATGTCACAGAGACTAAGGAATAATGTTCATATAACATACTGATCTCACCGACAACAATAGTACAGCCAGAATATTTGCATCTAAAAAAAATTTTTGCAGTCTGCAAATCATGTTTATGTTTTGAATTTGTGTTTTGGCCTGTTGCGCCACCCACCGCCGTCTGCCAGTCACGCAGTCAGTAGAGTCTCAGCATCAGTTACAGTTACAACTGAGCTACAGCAGCACGGCAAGCAGCGTTAGCAGTGTCCCAGTACATAGCATTAGCAGCCGGCTTCTCCTCAGCTGTATCCTGGCAGCAGCGTTAGCAACAGAGAAGCCGGACTTGCTCGAACGGTCTGCTGGAAAACCAAAGATCAAGGACACGACTCACGGCAGTATTTTGAATTTGAGTGCAGTAACCGTTTTGGCCACATTCTTACATACAGCGCCTTTAACTTTTACGGAAGCCACTGCTATGAATGACAAATAACTTTGTAGTTCCTGTACACTCTCCTGTCTCCATCTCTCACTTTGCTGCTCTCTCTGTCTCTGTCTCTGTCTCTGTCTCNCTGTCTCTGTCTCTCTCTGTCTCTCTCTCTCTCTCTCTCTCTCACACACACACACACACACACACACACACACAGTATTTCTTACGTTCAGGGTGAAGCTGCAGGACACAGTGCATATACGTGAGGTGGAACCAATTCTCCAAACAAGCGACTCCTCCATGGTATCTGCTCCAGCCAGCCAGCGTTGTGTGCAGTGTGTGTGTGTGTGTGTGTGTGTGTGTGTGTGTGTGTGTGTGTGTGCGCGCGCGCGCGTGTCTGTGTGTGTGTGTGTGTGTTTGCAGTGTGGCATATATACACACACAGGACTGGGTGTCACAGGTGATTTTCTAGTGGGTCGCTACTAGTGGAAAAGTACTAGTGTGCTTTAATGAGCCAAGAATCTGGAAGCCTGAACTTTAACACACACAGTTTAAGTCCCAGACAGGAAAAGTTTGAGAATATAAACTCTTGTATAGAGCCAGTTCCAGAGGCTAATATGATTCAGACAATTCATATTCACGAGGAAACACACACAAACACACACATATACACACAAACACACTTAGACACACTTAGACACAGACTCAAACCACTGGAGGAGGGTAGAGAGAGAGAGTGGCAGAGAGAGTGGGAAGATGGGAGGTTGTGCCTGGGCTTTTTTTTTGTTTGGCAAGCTGGTAGATCTGCCGGTGTGCAGCAGCTCTAAAGAGGTAATTTGGCTCATATGAAAACATTTTCTTTATCTTTAAGCAATGAAAAGGTGCTAGGGAACAGAAACTGAACAGGACTGCGACAAACAAACTATGAATCACGCATGCACACACTTTACATACACTGTATATACATAGTGAAGACAATACTGAACTGCTGAAACAAAATCTGACATCCACAAACACACAAGCACACTGATGCAACTTTGCTTAATCATTTCGTTTAAACTCTTTGCTCAAGCTTAAGTCGCACTTCTTTTCCCCACAATATATTATATGTTCCTTTAGTGAAAGTAGTGCTTGTTATATACAGTATAAGCTCTATAAATATGTGCTTCTTCTATTGTTATCCTTTCATATTTGCATTGTAAGGTTACAGCAGGATGCTCACAGTGGGGAGTGGAGAGCAAACCCAGTAATGATGAGCTTCTACTGTATCATCACATCTGGGCTGGACTGACCACGGGGACTGGACAGCGCGTGAACTGTGTCATTCTTACATGACAACAACTTTGCATCAAGTTGCATCAACAGATGACAAGACCACATGACACCACATAATGAACTGTACATTAACTCAGGGAGCAGGGTAACAAATGTAAATATGTAAGACAGAGACATTGTGAAGAAGAAAATCTAGGATTTCTGGAGTGTATGGGATATTAACTGGTTTTCTAACACTTGTGAGAAAAAGTCACAATAGTGCTGCAACTAATGACTATATTTATCATCCTTTAATCTGCCCATTATGTAATTTATACACCATAATGGATTGTTTGATCTATAAAATACCAGAAAAAGTATTAAGAAGAAGAATAAGCTATAATATAAGGACACTGAAACATCTGAGAAGCTCGAACCAAGAAAAATGTTGAAAAATGACTCGAATTGAGCTGTAAGCAACATTCAGAGCGTATCTATGATTCAGAGTCTGGAGCGGGATTGTCAGCACACGATTCTCAACATTGAGTTGGCTGAGCTGGCAGCTAGCAGCTAACAGTGCTAACTCAATCCAATGGCAACAGTGCTGACAGAGCTTATAGTGTTAACTTGTGGGAGGAATCAGAGGATGGGTATTATCCTTTTGCAACAATGCCATCCCGGCACTGTGGGTCAGGATGGTGTTATCAGCGGTGACTGCAAATGAACGCAGATATATATATCCAGTGGGATATACTCACAGGGACACTAACATGCATGTGCAGCCGGACCATCTACCACAACAAAGAATAGAGAAGCTTGGATTACAACACTCTGAGAGGGAGCATGAGTTTAGGACTGGCTAATATGGAGAAAATCCAACTTCACAATATTTTTGACCAAATGTTTCAATATTGATATGGCAACAATTTTGTACTGTTATTGCCTGTTTACTGCCTACATGATTTCATTCTCTGCTCAGGATGTCTCACAAATAGCAGCTGCTGCTATATTAATGCTCTGAATATTGTATTAAGTGACTTCAATAATAATCTGATTCTCTAAACAGGTGCTCATTTCATTTTCTGTTGACTGGCTAATAGAATAATAATCTCAGTTCAGATCACAGTCATTTAAGGCTCCAGTGGTTCAAGTATGAACTTGCTGATGTGTCCAACTGTACTACTACTACCACTACTACTACTACTGTATAACTGAGAGATGACTTTTGTTTTTGCAAAACAAAAAGGGAAAACAAAGAGATCAAAGAGCTACTTAGATTTCATAATGCCCTGCACTAACTGGCAAGCACCCACATCAAAGTGTGCTACTGGAGGGAGCTGGGTGGTATCAGCGGGAGGGAGAGTGGTGCGTGAGGCTGGGCTCGGAGAAAGCACTGTGGGTGGTTAAAGCGTCAAAATCAAAGTAAGGAAGGTCAACGTCTGGCCATATTTTCAGCAGCCACTCAGCTGTGCGGCGTGGAACGACCAGACGGATGCCTGAGAGAGGTCAACGTGAGCACATCCCAACCTGGGTGAAAAGTGGAGCCCCTGCGGAGCATCTTTGAAGATGAGAGAAAGTTTGCACTCTTATGAAGCGTTGAGTCTTCAAAGGATCTGGCATAAAAATATATGATTGGTGGAGGGAACATCTCCTACTGGACAGATATCACTTTGCTTTGTTGCACAAGTGGCTCTTAAAAGGTTTGGCTTTGTGAAACATTAATTGTTTATGGCTCTCAGTTCAACTTTTCGGGGACGGAGACAAACAATGTGATTTGTTCGCTTGCATGTACTTTTTAGTTTACTTTGTTTCAATAGCTCTATAAGCCTCGAAATCATAGAAACTGGAGTTTGTAACTGACAACATTGATTATACTAACTGTATAATATCCCAAACGTTTTCACATCCAATCTGCATCCAAATAAAAGCCACTGTGATAAAAAAGAAAAAGAAAGAAGAAGAAACAACCATCCTCAACTATCTTGTTTGTCAAGACGGAGATAGAGGCTGGGGCTTTCCGCACGTCTCCCAGGCCATTAAAAATAGATGCCACAAACTGAGAGCGACAGACAGAGGAGGAGGGGAGGGGTGGAGGCTTTGACAAAGACTCATTTAAACGTCGCGGTACAACGGAGTGACTTGAGCACCGACTCCCACATCAGCAGCCCAAACCACAAGACAGCCCCGGCTCTAATCGCAAACATTTATTCAGATCAGACAACTCCACTGAATGCCTCTGAGGAGCATCTCTGTGAGATATAAAAAGAATCAGGAAGGAAGAAGAGGGAAGAAAGAGAGATCAACCAAGTGATAGAGACAGAGAGAGAATGGAAAGGCCAGGGAGAGACACAGATAGAGACGGAGACAGACGAAAGCCAGAAACAAAGAAACAAAAATAAGACGCTGCGCAATTGAGAGGGAGTGATTGCTCTTTTGTGAGCGTGCATTTAGAGCCAAAGTGACTCCGGTTCCCAAGTGATTACATGAAGTAAAGAGGAGGAGGAGAGTGAAGAAGGAGAGCATATGAAGGACTAGGTCTCCCGACTCAGCAGACTGAAACCAGCTCAGACTGAGACAGAATAATGTGATGAGAATACAAATGGATATGAAGCTTATTTACACTGAAGATGGCCTGATGAAACCCAGAGAAGAAAACAAACTGCAAACCATCCGGGTATCTTTGTCTATTATTTATTAAATGAGAATGAGTCACCAGGGTTGCCTCAGAGTTTGGAGACAAATCAGCACTCACTGGTTTCAATTAGAGCAGAACTTGTGTGTGTGTGATGTGTTTCAGAGCAGAGTGGCCAGCGCTTCATTAAGGTCTTGGAGTGAGAAACTGGGAATAAGTAATACAAGTGTTTGATTACACATTTTGATTTTATTTCTACCATATGAAGAGGACAGCAGATTGAAACTGTAAGAGATGGAACACAAAATGGTAAATGAGGACATAAAGACCAGGTGAGCTTGTTGAGTGCCTCTAAGTTTTTAAGTTACAAGAAGCATAAATTACTATGTACTTTGTAATGTGCCAGAAATAAAAACGCCTACATTTTTGTCTGCTATCCCAGGGCAGGTTGTTATAGAAGCCCTGAGAAGCAAGTGAGAAAAAAAATCTGGTTATTTTCTAAGTCTGATCTTAATTGTTTTCTCTAACCCTGTATGTATTACTTACAAACAGGTGAAAAAAAGGTTGCCAGGATAAAACATCTGTGAAACTGGTGGGGAAAAAAAAGTTTAGGATGTCCAGGATGACAGATTTTTTGTTATTCATTTATTTGTCAGGTGATTTCTTTATTTATTTATATTTTTTGTCAGAATCATTTTTCTGAGTGTTTTTTTGTAATACTCATTCTGGCCACAAGAGGCTGAAGTGCTCTGCTACCCCATGTTATAGATAGGACCAAAAGCATGAATGTTTTCTTCCATAACACAAATGCTCTTAGCCCTATTTAGAACATGAAGCAATGGTGCACATCAGCCCACAAATGTGCAATTTAAAGACATCCTCTTGGTGTCAAAGTAATTGCGATTCATTTCTGACTATTTTCAGACACGTTAAAAACTGTTAATTGACGAATTATAAAAGAATGGGCAGGTTAAGAAGCAATGAAAATAACCATGAGTTACAGCCCTTTACAAAACTGTACATGCATTCACATTAAGTTACTGACAAGGACTGGAATCGCTACTGGCAATGTCATGACAGAAATGAGAAATGCATGTTCTGTCTGTCATATCTGTTCTCAAAACCACCTCATCCAGCAACACTTACCCACACAGCCACGCTGAAAGAGGCAGGTACCCTGCAGTGAAAAATCACATCTGCTTCTTTTTTTCCTCTTTCTCTCTCTATATTTATACACATCTTACTCAAACCCCCTCAGGCGAATCCCACAGTCCCGCATTTTGAGGTTTGCAGTTACATGATAAGCTTGTTAGCTGGGACGTTACAACCGGTAATGACTCATGGACACACCGGGACAAAACAGCTGTAAAAATAAGCTGCTACTGCACTCAAGACTCAGACTTCTACTTAAGGAGGAGGTGTGATTCAAAGGAGTAATTACTGAGTGTGTGTGTGTGTGTGTATGAGTGTGTGTGCATTTGTGTTAGGTCAGCTATTGTTAGCGTTTTTGTATGGTCATTTTATTATTGAATCCAATAATTTTAATTTTAATTTCTGGCAGTTTTTTATAATGAAGATATTCACGAATTTCTGCGGATGTGAAACACTTGACCGTGTACTGTACTGTACTACACTATACTACATAGAATTAGTACTGAAGCTTTATGTGCAGGAAACACTGATACAATCCATTTGCATGCCTTCTTACGTCAACTGACCACTTTAGGGGCTGTAAAAGATTGAATAAGTATTTCACTGCTGGAAAGGTGGTCTTTTCATAAAGCTAAGCTGTCAATGCAGAGAGATGCAAATACTTTTGACATTGGTGCGATATGACCAGAGAAAACAGAGAAAAAGGGCTGTGGCATTTGCTCTTGGTCAAGAGCTAGAAAACCTACAACTACCAGAATGCACTGCGCCACACTGGACCAATTGGTGGTCCTAGGTTTCCCACCTGGAAACGATATGGTGGCCAGCTGGTAACAAACGTTCTCTCACAACAGTTAAAAAGTGTACAAAAATATATTTCTGAATACGTCTTAAAATACAATAAAATACAAAGCCTTTGTTGTCACTGTACAAAGATATATAACTAGATTAGGAGTGCTACATCTGATCAGGTGCTAACTAGTCATTAAAACAAGCAAGTAAAAAACGGACATCATTCATAAAATTGGAAATAAGAAGTGTTAAAAAACAAACAAATAGGTTGTATCAAACTGTTGCACATGTAAAATAAATATTGGATTGCACTTAATAAATAAAGTATTGCACTGGTGAGTATTGGATTGCACTATTTGATAAATAGTGGAGTGTCTTAAGTGAGACATAGGTGATACAATAACAGAAACTCACTTTTTAATTGGTTAGCATTGACCGGTTTCACGTCATCCGGCAGATTTGAGTTGAGAGATGAGCAGAGAGATGTGGGCGCTGGTAAGATGGTGGGAAGTTTCCCATAGTTCATTTAAACATAGTCATACCACCCACATTTTAATGAATCAAAGCTGGTGAAAATCTGCAAAGTATTCCATGAAAAAGCAAATCATGATGGCTTACACTGTGTCAAAAAAAAGGCTGCTGCATTTTGGCTTTGTTTAAAAAGAAATGCATTAACCAATAGATGTGACAGTTGGCTCTCCTTCTCCTCCTTCTATTAAACTATAATGCATTCCATAATTATAACTGTGATGGGAAAAAAGCTCACTGGTGGTCCGTCAATTATGGAGCCTCTCCGGTGTCCCTACAAGCCTCTTAAGTAAATAAAAAATATCCCAGAGTGGTGTTACTATAATCAGCTAATCTGATAATGTAAATACTAAGGTGTGTGTGTCTGTGTGTATGCATGTGTGTGTGTGTGTGTGTGTGTGTCTGTGTGTTTGTGTGTGTGTGTGAGAGAGAGAGAGAGACTGAGAGAGACTGAAAAGAGACAGAAAAAGAGACAGAAAGAGATCTTAATCGTCTTCACCCCTCAGAGTCACTTGTCTCCTCCACAGCTGACTCAGAGAATACATTCAGCGCAAGCCGCTTTCAATTAGTCAGGCAGCGAGCATCATGGGAGACGAGGCTCCGCAGGGACACAATCCGACTCCAAGTGTTCAATCCATCATCTGCCAGCGAGGGAATGGGATAATCCCACGAATGAATGGCTGGTTAGCCTCGCAGTGCAGTGGTCAATACTGTACAAGTGTCAGAGGTTGACCTTTTTATTGATTGGCTCACACACTAATCTGCTGTGGGTCGACTGTGTGTGATGGACCAAACATGACAGGACTGCTCTACAGGGTATTTTAGACTGTGAGCAACGTCATCAGTGCTAACTCAGAGATGTTTGACTAAAACCATGTCCCACTCCCAGAGTGTGCAGTAATACGTGAAGTTAATAGCTTGGAGAAGCACAAGGTTTACTTTGTGTATGGGTGCTTATCATGCTTGTTCCAAAGTCATATATGTTTTGGTTCTCCCTAAACCCACGCACAAGTAAGCCTTTACTTATTAATCAAAATGAATGGACTAAGTGGCTCAGAAAAAAAACGTCCAACTCTCTTGATTCCTTGCTGGCGGGGTTACATTTTTAAAAAAATAACTCCATGTAAAAACTACAAAATGCAAGACATTAGGCTGGGTGTTAAAAACCTCCGAGTATAAGTTTTAATAAAAAACAACCTGTATGAATAAACATCCTATAATGATCCCAGGAGAACTTCAGAATCTGCAGTTTTTAATCTAAAGACATTCAGTTGAGCGTTTTCTGCTTATCTGCATTCAGTGCTACCTAATTACAACCAGAAACCTACCGATGTCACAATGGTAATATCCATGTATTGTTATAACAGGAGCAGATAAGAGCAAAAGATTTTACTATTTTCATGGTTGATGAATCTGTAGACTACATTCTTAATTACGCAATTAATCATTCCTTTATACAATGTCGGAAAACAAAGAAAAATGTTTCCCAAAGCTCAAGGTGACCTATTCATATTGTATGTTTTATTTATTTTATTATCATACTATATATGACATAGAAAAACATCACATCTGAGAAGCTGGAACCAGAGAATATTACTATTAATATATACTGAAATTTCTAAGCGATTATCAAATTAGTTACTACATTTCTCTCACACTTACAAAATGTCCCCCAGAATAGGAACCTTCTCTAATCAGATACAGTATGGATTGACCTGCCTCGTTAATAGTCAACCTGAAAGCCTTTCCATATAGATCAGGCATTAGTGACCTGTGCTGCACAGTGGTTGTTTTAGCCATCACGGACCCATTAGCACATGGGGGGAGTCTGAGCCGACAGAGAGTGTGCACTGATCTGAAGTTCATTATAAAAGTTTGCAAGGGCAGAGAATATTTTTCCCTGCTGTTCTCAAGTTAGTAATTTCAAACAATATAAAA
Organism: Epinephelus moara; assembly: GCF_006386435.1. Taxonomy (NCBI): domain Eukaryota; kingdom Metazoa; phylum Chordata; class Actinopteri; order Perciformes; family Serranidae; genus Epinephelus; species Epinephelus moara. The sequence continues at coordinate 35,476,686 of NC_065510.1, read as the reverse complement.
GTCTGACATGAAACAAGCCTGCCATTCTCCTCAAATTACCGCTGTTTCTCAAACCACGTTCTACTTACACCTGCTTTCTTGAGCACATAAGTGCATCAACACTGACAAGTATGGCAAAATGCAGTACAATAACCGGATGGTGTACTTATGACGTTCAAAAAGTTGAGTATGAAATAATGGTTACTTCTCACCCTCAATGGTCACAATTCTGGCTATGTAACCGAGGGACCAGCAAACCTGTGAAAATGGCAGCAAAGGAAGCTGCAACGGTTGCGATTACTCTGGTGAACAAGCAAATTGGGAAATATTTTTGCTGATGTCATTTGCGGTTAAATTTTGATAGTAATGCCATGGACGGATAACTGAGTGGGCCTATTGGGCACAGGCCCAGGGGCCTTAAGTGTTATGGGCCCCTCCAGCCTTCACCAGTAAAATGTCACTCACATTCACATATACTGTGCAGGAAGAGATCCAATATGACCACAAAAAGACACAAAGAGACCAAAAAATGCAAAGGAACTGCAAGAGACACTAATTAACTACAAAAATGGGCAAAACAATCTTAAGAGACACAAAATGACTACAAAGCTACACAAAACAACCACAAGGAGACACAATGTCCCCTTAAACAGACACAAAACTACTACAAAGAGAATTAAAACAACCACAAGGAGACACAAAGTGACCTCAAAGAGACACAAAACTACTACAAGGAGACATAAAACAACCACAAGGAGACACAAAGTGACCTCAAAGAGACACAAAATAAAACAACCACAAGGAGACACAAAGTGACCTCAAAGAGACACAAAACTACTACAAGGAGGCATAAAACAACCACAAGGAGACACAACTACTACAAGGAGGCATAAAACAACCACAAGGAGACACAAAGTGACCTCAAAGAGACACAAAACTCAAAAAGATGTGTAGCAAAAACCAAAATGGCAAAATCACCACAAAGTCTGTGTGTCTTGCTCTTATGTAAAACAGATGGTGGGGCCTGGTGCATATCTGTGCCCAAGGGCCCATTGTCTCATGCCTGCCCATGGGTAATGCCCCGTCCGGTTGCACTTTGCCATTAAAAGAAGAAGAAGGGGTCAAATGTTGCTATCATCATTTCCAGCACAACAGCGTGTTCAATTTGAGACAACACTGCCCTGTCAAAATCCAACACTTGAAGTATCTGAATTAAGCCACAGCATTAGTCCAGTTATTTACAGTCTTACTGTATATCATGGTCAGACTGTTCAGGAAATAAGCCAGAAGCGAAGGCAGGGGGCAAAGTAAATGTACGCAGCCATGTGTGCCGACAAGGTTACTGAAAGGTCAAGAGTCAATCCCATTAGAGGGTCTATTAATCCAAACAACGTCAGATTCTGACTTTCCTTTGTGAATTAAGCAAAGAGAGCCAGAAGGCAGTACTAAAGATGAATCCCCTGAATCCTCTCCGACCTACTTTCTCAGGCAACTGATTCTTATCCACAGGGGAGGAAAAATATTCTCACCTGTGCAGAATACCTTTTCTCTTTAATGGTATGTATTGCACTCTGTTTATTCAAACACAACCTCAGGACATTAGATACAGTGCCTGGTGGAATCCAGCCTACCTCCTGCATAATTGATGAGGGACTTAAGATAGTTTCCAAAATTTGTTCTCGTCCTACTTCTTACTAAGAGCTTTGAGTTATATGCCTTTGACTGAAATTTTTGTCAGTTTATTATATCAGAATAAACCCCTTGAGGTCCCGAAACAAACACTCACAAGAACAAACAGAAAACAAAACAATACAAAACACAACGAACAACACATAATACAACAATGCAAGAGCAAAAATACGCCAATCTACTCAATAACAGAAAAAGAAAAGTTACCTTAGGATAGACACTATCATTACAAAAATGATCAAACCATAGAGGAACAGTCACTGATAGCATTACTGAAAACAAATGCCATTTGTTTCAGATGACTTTGCTTAAACTTGGAAACTTGTTCTCCCAAAGTATTTAATGAACACTCAATATTGCACAAAGTGTTATGAAGGGATTCAAATTTGAGTCAGAATATCAGTCTTAATCTTTTGGATGGTTTCACATAAGGTTTGCAGTGAGATCTGGCTTTCCTCCATAGCCTTGTGTACATGGATCAGAAAGTATCTCCTGGTTTTAATTAACTATGGCTGAAACTTTTTTCCTTCCTTCCTACTTTTTTATGCATTTATAATGCGGTACTTCAGCATACCAAGATGCCACCAAAATGTTATGGCTCTACTACACGCCACTCCATTCACATTATGGGTATCAAATGAAGTACTCTATTGGTATCAGTATCACTTTAAGAGTACTGGTATTAGTACTGATATTGTTATCTTTAAAATGCTACCAGGCCTGAAGCCACGTCAATCTTAAATTCATAAAAGTTACAGAGACTAAACAGCACAAGATATGACATTATCTTCAACTTAAAGGCCAGCAAACCAGAAATAATCAACCACTTTAGAAGTAAAGCAAAGTTCAGTCCGGACAACTTTAGTTAACGGAGCAATAAGCGAAATTCATTATTTCTAGATTTGAGGAATTAAAAAATTGCTATGTAAAGAACTAGAGGTGTAATTTCATCTGGAGTATAACATGACCTCACACACCCTCTCTCTGTGTTGATCTCCTGCCCATTGTTTACAAGCCGGTCCGGCTGCGCGTTCATGTACGTTCATGGAGCCCTTGGCCCTCCCTCCCTATAAAAGGCTACAGCCAGTGAGCAATGGCAGCGCGTATTTTCGAAATGAAATGGCAGAGAGCGGAACGTCCACCTGAAGATGACCAGGATCTGACATTACCTCTAAAGAAACAA
>NC_065510.1:35466603-35473201 GCF_006386435.1 Epinephelus moara | reverse complement strand
AGTGAAAGCGGGGGCTAACCGGTGCTTCCTCCTCATGCTCCACTTCACTCAGCTGCTAACACAGCCAGTTAGCCTCCGCTAGCTTCCCAGCTAGTGGCTCTCCGTTTGGATCCAACCGGAGCACCAAGCCCTGGTTTGTTATTCAGGTTAATGTGGGAAGAAGCAGCGGGTTTATTGGGCAGCTGAGTGAAGCTGAGTGAAGCTGAGCCTGCGGAAGAAACACCGGGACCATCTGGATGTGATAGTCCGTGGAGATGGTGCAGTACTCGCCGGCACAGACGAGGCGAGTGGGGGGGGGGTGTTGGAGAGCAGAGGTAGAGGGAGGAGTGGCTCATGACACACTTTGTTTTGCTCTACAGGCAGTGCACAACAGCGAACTTAGCGGTGAAACGATTTCGCTTATTGCTCCTTTAAAGAAAACTTCATTTCCATTTGCAGAATTATATTTGGTGGTATGGCTCTGTTCTGGGGCCTCTCTGCCTTTCCTAGGCCTACACAAAAAGCCTGAGGCGGAAAGAGCACACCTCTCCGTCTTTCCACGAGCCTCCGTGGAAAGCCTTAAGGCAGAGGGAGCACACCCCTCTGCACTTCCACATGCAACTAAAGAAAGCCTGAAACAGAGATAGCAAACTTCCCTGCCCTTCCATGTGGCAACATGAAAAGCCTATGGCGGAGACACCCCACCTTTCCGTCCTTTTGCGTGCCTTTGTGGAAAGCCTTAAGGCAGAGAGAACACACCTCCCTGCCCTTCCATGCACCTACACGGAAAGCCTCAGGCAGGGAAAGCAGCAGCAAAGACCCCCAGGAACAGAAAAGAGCCAGCGTCAATGACAAACAAACGACATTGATAAGTCAGACACAACATAAAAAGGAGGAGCAGGGGTGGAGGCGTGTTGCAAAGCGGCTTGCAGAGGAAGAAGCAACAGTAGGACAGGACAGGAAAAAGCCGTTAAAATAGGGCGCCCTGAATGAATGCGATTTGCCGATTGGATGCATAGAAAGGAATCATGTGATCTATCAGCTGACTCCCTTCCATCAGTCAGCTGCTCCATCAGTAGACCGGGCTGCTTGAGATCAGCTGATGTAGCTGGGAGCCGTGTCCTGCCTGAACTAACGCTGTGCTCAAGTCTTTTAAATATCTGAGCATGCTGCTCACATCTATGCTTCTTACCTGTACTGAGCCTGGAAGTGTTCCTGGACAAAACTGTGTCGATCTCGAGGCTGCTGTTTGCTGGCTGAACTGGGACTGGAAGGGTCCTCAACTGAACTGGGTCCCTGCAGACAAAGAGACAGTGAAGGAGAACAGAGAGGAGACAAATAGTCACTTTAATGGACATGCTATATATTTACTTCAACTTTAAATAAAATACTCTGCAGGCAGACATATAAATTCAGGCAAATATATATGATATTTAATAAGATACTGTGAACATTCATTTCCTGCATGCAGAGCTCTGACATCAGTCTGAATTACAAATTGAGGCAGCGTGAGAGAAGTGTATCCCATCTGGATTTACTGCCCAAATTAGTTCCAGGCATCAGATATATAACTGACAAAAGATCATTTTGTTGCAGAGGAAGAGATAATGCAAAACTCTCTTTGACAGGAGCCAACAACTTATCATGTATTGTAGCTTTCACTAGTCTTGATTGTAGATATGAACAGGACGGGAGATAAAATAATACCTTAACCTCTCGGACATTGCCCTTTGTCTGCAGTATTTAAAGACAATATACTGTACAAAAGAATGGAATGCGTAGTAATGAGGTTTGAGTCTTGAGAAAGGAGTGAATCAACATTTTTGCTCGCTAAAATTAACTTTTTCAATAAAAGACTGAATTGAATTAAATGGGAAAAATATGAGTCATAAAACATTAGAGCAGGGAGGGATGTCATTTGTCTGGGAGAGAGGGAAAGTTTAAATGGTAAACAGTTAACACAGATTGGAGTCATAGAAACATTTGAGATGTCAACCATCCTCCGTGCCACGCTGATGTCTGCTGAATAAACTAAATGACTGTGATACCCTGCATGCTGTGTTGGACTCAGCAGGAGGGCAGAGAGACTTCAAAGATAAACATAAGAATAAAAGAATGAAGGCGATGAATAAAAGATGGACAACTCTGACTCGAGGAAACAGAGCAACAGATTGCTGAATCTTTATCTTATATGGCTGATATTGAAGCTGTCAGTAAACACTAGGTGGTAATGACTGATTTAACACACATGCAGACACGCACACGAGCAGTTCAGCTGAGGTCGGCTGCTACATGTTTTTCTGCTGCGGAGTTGAGTATCATGGTGCTAGTCTGTTGTCTGATAGCCCAGACAGACATCCTGTACTTATTATGTAACACCACAGCACAGTTTAAGATGTGCTTTTTTAGCTGAAGGAACAACAGAGCAACAGTGCACCACCAAGGTCTAAAAATCCGCACAGCAACTATAGTTAGGTTTGTAGGGACAGGATTCAGGCAGGTTTACAGGCATCCTCTCTGCAGAGTGATGAGCTATTTGCCCAACATTATCACCAGACAGAATACTAACCGGTGATTGTCTGAGGTGAAAATTAAAGAGACAGTTAATCCCCAAATCAAACAAAACATTTTTTTGATTTTGGGGTTAACTGTCCCTTTAAGTTACAGTAAAAAAAAAAGCCTACCACAGCTACTTTTCCAACTACTTTCACACTTCACGTTGGCAGAGACTGTAAATTGCACACTGCAGAATTGTTTAAAGGCCCTGCACGCCCACACAGGTGTTTTCAATTACCCCGCTAATTACAACTCTAGTCAGGTGGAAATTGGGTGGAACTGGATTGCAACAAAACTACAGGGGAGCAAAGCAGAGATAAATCAAGCACAGTCTGTAAACACCCACACAGTGTTGACAACAGGGCTAATTGGGTGACATAAGTGAAAACACCTGTGTGTGATCAGTTCAAAGCAGCCATTTTCACTTGACACAGCAGGAAAAGAACAGGTGATGCAAATTTTGTTAACAATGTCTCTGTTCCATCAAGTTTCACACTAAAACATGCCACTGAGCCAGCGTGCATGCACACTACCAGACAAACAAGCATACAGTAAACTAATAGCAGTGATGCACTGAACAGCAAGACTCAGCAAGACTTTACAAACAATACTACAGGGCAATGATGCAAATTTTAAAGGGAAAGTAAAGCAAAGTGAGTCCTGGAAATGGTGCCTGAAAACAGATTACCTGGACTACTATTTTGGGATGCAAATGATGAACACTTTGTAATTAAGGTTTCAAACTTTTGAGAAATCATAAAGGGGTCTCTACGTGAAATTCAAAGTGTATGAGTTGTCTCTGAATTGGCAGCTAGCAGCTAACGGTGCTAACTCCACAGACAGAACTAAACAATGGCAACAATGCTGTTAACCATTTGGAAACTGGTAGGTGGCCGCTACACTGACCTGGCCGCCCTGACACAGTCCCAGTATCGGCGTTAACAGCCACATGAGCACAGTGCAAAGCAAAGGTGTTGAGCTAGCTTGTGGGATGCACTTATTCACTAACATGCACACACAGCTGGATCGGCTTACCACTACAAAACACAGAGAGGTTTGGATTATGACACACACGGAGGTAGCATGACTTCATCCTCTGCTCAGGGCGCCATTACGGCTCATTTATGCTCAGCATTAGATATGTATGCAGACACAGGTGGAGCCTTTTGTCCGTACTCTGCCTTCATTTTGTCCATATTTGTGCACATTTTCTCAAAGCATAAGGATATACAAAATGTAACAGTACCACAGGGGATCGTGGGGGCAGCGTAGTTTAGTTTAAGCGAGGTATGACCATAGACGACGACAAAGACGAAATTAATCTGTAATATAGTTCTCTGTCAACATGTCGGTGTATTTAATGGCCTCACAGATCGCCGCCGTCTACAATACTGCCTCTGTTTAAAGGTAAGTTATTACCATCTCCTCCACCGTTACCTTGTTTGTTTTTGTGTGAAACGTTGGACTCTGCCCTCTAGTGCCATCTACTGGCTGTATCTATGCTATCATAAAGGACGCTAGGAAGTATGAGGGCAGAGATATTTACAGCATTTGAAACAATCTTTATTTTCATACAGAAAGGGAGTATATGAGCCCTGGATCCACTATTTTTCTTACCTAGCAAATAGTGGATTGCCCCAATAAATGTCATATACAGAACCTTTAAATGGCACACACATACCAATTAGGTAACATAATATTCAAGCTCAAACTCTTGTGTGGGACTCAAACATTAAGCAGCATACTGAGTCAGACACTAAGATACCAAGGTCTGGTCTCCCCACCTTCTCAGGGGAAATGAGACTTTCTGCTGTGGTCTCGCATCGTGTCTTCGGAAATAATGACAATCCAACTTTGATGAAGCTTTGCTATTGTTCAGACTAAATCCAATCACTGCTGCATTCTCTTTGAACAATGAGCTGCTTTTTTGGCATCTTTGAAAACTTCTCCAAGGATGGCTCTTTACCAGAATATATAATGAAGCATGTGGGACAGTTTGTTTTCAAACTCCACCTCAGCCCATTTCCAGACTTGGCCTTGTCTTTACTTTAATGCTTGTCTCTACTACTAAGTTGATGAAAACACAACATAAAAGCTCATTATCCTTTAAATCACTGCAATATGGAACAGTAATATCTCTACCTTTTGTAACCAAGTGAAACCACAAGACAAGATTTCCAATTAGTGCCACTGCGTCTGCTGAGGACACCCAGACTAACACAATGGAGGGAAGCAGATCAGCTACAAACTGCTGTTTGTTTGGGAGCAGTATTTCCACATGCTCACACCTCAGCCATCTGCTCAAGTAGTAAGTGAAAATAATATCACACATCCATCTTGATGTGGCCTTATGCTATAAGAAAGATAAAAGTAGAATTAAGGTAAGAAATAGCACAGTGATGTGTAAACAAAACAGAAGGAGGTGCCTCTGTCTCAGAGCATCATATCACTTATAATGGACAGTTTAGAGAGACTGTGTGAGCTACAGAGATTGGAAAAGGGATTCATCGGCACCTGGGGACCATGTAGTGCAGCAGGGGCTATTTGAAGTTAACTGCAATTTCCATTTTGTGCTGGTGAGCATCAGTTTCACTCAGAGTTGGGTGGTGGGGTGAAAAAGGAGAATTACCCAAAAGTTATTCTGAATTCTTAAGATGCAGAGCGTCTGAATCTTGAATGGACTGCATATGATTTGGGCTGGGATTCTCAAAATCTCTAGCAATCATACGATTTTACAGCTCCATTAAACCATATTTTCACTGAATCAAATGGCATAAATTTCATTTTTTCTGGGAACATGTCACATAGTGTGTTATTTCAATAACCATGCCCTGTATTTCACATGTGTTTATCATCTCTCGTTCTTATATCACAAGCCGAGCAGTGGCCAACTCTCCTTCTCTCAATTCCGCCCTCTTTCTCCATCTCCTCTCCGGAGGACAATGGAGAACAATCCTCAGACCCTCAGAGACAGACTAGGTTACAAGCATCACCATGGAAACCCTGGCCTCATTCCCCCCAATCAACATGTGGGAACAGGGAACTTTTTCATCAGTCACAGTGCGGCCTAAAAATAAAGAAAAAGGCTAATCACCAGAGCCATTCATGTTTGTCTGAAGCATACGCCATAATGTCTCTTTGAAGCACCATCCCCAAGGTGCATGAATATGTACAATAAATATACTCAAGTATTTTTTAATTTACTAGTCTCCATTGTACAAATTCAAGTAAAGGACAATACTAGAATTTCTTCTAGTACTGTAGAACTCTTCTCATGAAAGCACAAGGACGAGCGCACAGCAGGTACTCTATACTCAAGGGTTGCAGGCACACTTGCAGAGATAATGGTGTTTGGACGAGCGCACTGAATATGTTTCAGACATAAAATGGATTGTCAGATAGAGATTCCCAAAGTGATGAAATATGTTGCTTGCAATGTGGGATCTGATATTACCTTCACTTTCTCCTTCACATAGCTGTTAATCCCTGCAGATACACGAGATGCCACTGTAAACTCTGATATGTTGAATAGTGTGTCAGCAGTGCCATTGTTTATTAAAGCATTTCGTGTGGTAATTCCTGTTTCTGCACACTGAGGATGGGGATAGATTAACTGGTGACTGTGAATGGTTGTCTGTCTCTATGTGTCAGCCCTGCGATAGTCTGGTGACCTGTCAAGGGTGTACCCTGCCTCTCGCCCAATGTCAGCTGGGATAGGATTTATCCTTCAAACCACTTTATTTATTCAAGTTTCCTCACCATGAAATACATTTTACAAGATTACTTTCAAACACATATACAGTGGTGTGAAAAAGTGTTTGCCCCCTTCCTTATTTCTTGCATGTTTCAGATCATCAAACAAATTTAAACATTAGTCAAAGATAACACAAGTAAACACAAAATGCAGTTTTTAAATGAAGGGTTTTATTAATGAGGAAGAAAAAAATCCAAAGCTACATGGCCCTGTGTGAAAAAGTGTTTGCCCCCCAGCTCCTGTTAAAACATAACTGTGGTTGATCACACCTGAGTTCAATTTCTGTAGCCACACCCAGGCCTGATTACT
>NC_065510.1:35381231-35465825 GCF_006386435.1 Epinephelus moara | reverse complement strand
CCATGTAGCTTTGGATTTTTTTCTTCCTCATTAATAAGACCCTTCATTTAAAAACTGCATTTTGTGTTTACTTGTGTTATCTTTGACTAATGTTTAAATTTGTTTGATGATCTGAAACATTTAAGTGCGGAAAACATGCAAAAAAGTAAGAAATCAGGAAGGGGGCAAACACTTTTTCACACCACTGTATATATACAGTATATATATATTCAAATACAAATTTTTACTGAATAGAGCTCGAACGCATCATAATGTAACTCAATGCAACCTGTGTTAGCTGTTGATGTTAACTAGCGCTCCTGCTGATTTTAACAAGGATTTGTTGTTCACAATGTACCATTAACAGGGACACAATAGGATGCATCTCCTGATGCATGGATTGTGAGTTTACTGGGTCCTTTCGTCCAGAAGTCATCCGGAGAAAATCTCCATTTGTCCAATACAGATTTTCTATTGTCTCTGGGAGGACAGGATGCTGTCAGTCTCGAGCCCTGCTTTTTAGCCTGCGCAAAATTTATGTGACACGTCAGGAAAAAAACTGGCCGCTGCCATCCCTGAATGCCTTTTTACCTGCCAATAGGCTGATGGCGGCAAACAAGGCAATATCGGCTGATATCAACGTTCGGCCAAAAATTGTTGCATCCTTAGTAAATTCCAACTTAACCCTGCAGTTCAGCCATACTGTGGTAACCATTATGGGTTCTTCCTCAAACAGTTTCATTTAGCTGGGGACACAAAGTGCCAAGAGAGGAAGAAAGTTGTTTGAGATGATGGAAGAGGAATATGAGGAGACAAAGACTGGCTTTGATACTTAACTCTGTGCATAATAAATCAAAACCGGAGCTTTTCATTGTACGCTTGGGGCAGGTCATCAACCTCTTAGCCAGACCTGAGTAACAGAAGACTCCATTGAGCGAGAATAAGAGATAGTGATAAAGAGACAGAAACCGCACTTGTGTATATCTAACAAAGACACATACTGTATATGTTAAAGAAACATGCAGTTCAGATACACACAGAGAGAGTAACAGACAGAGCACTGAGTGTGTTGTGTCTCTTTATTTAGCACCCAGGGAATAATGAATACCACCACAACATTGTTCCAGCTCTGCTATCGTCTGCCAAAAATAGATGCGGGGGCCGGCCGCAGCAATAACTAGTGAATACTAATATTCAGAAACACTAAGCTGTTCAATTGTCACACTGGGTGTAATCCAAAAAAACTCTGAATGCTAACAGATCTAGGCCACATTCAACTGCCTCCTGTTGCTTGGGGACAAAATTACCGGCGGCATCTACATGCCCCTGGCAGTGTAATTGATTTTTTAAGATTTACTTATCGACCAGGGTTTCAGAGCTCAGCATGCTCCGGCTGAAATAGCTGTATTCGCCTTATTTTCTTAATGACTGTAGTGTCAAACTGTAGACGAGCGTCTTTCAAAAAAAAAAAAAAAAAAGGTAGTAGAGCACTGAGTAGGTACAGGGGGGTTTAAAAAGTGACAACTACAGCAGGCAACTGAGGAAAAGACTAGAGGAAATATTCAAGGGCTAAAAATAAAAGGCTTTTTTTTTTTTGCTTTTTCTGCACCAGAGATACTTTCTGTTTGCTCATGCTTTTGTGTTTAGAGCCGGTTTCATTATTTTTCCCCAAACAGCCAGGTGCTGGTCGATTATAGCACAGAGAACTGATCTAATATAGTGTAGGAGCCAAAAGCCTGGAGGTCTTGAAGCAAAGGGTTCTGGGATTTGGACACACACCTTCGAGAATAAGAACTGAATTATTTGTGACGAGCGTTGATAGTAACCTCTTTCTATTATTACACCAGTGCTCTTAATATTAACTCCTTTTCAGTAACGGCAGCGAAGCCATTCCCAGCATTCTGAGCATGTTTTTCATTGTTTCAGGGGTATAAAAAGAGCCAAGGTCGCACTGGAAAGAACACTGTGTCCTCCGACTGTTTTGTTCTCCCTTTTCTGTTTGCGCGATGAGAGGTCGAACGGGTGCATATCACCACCATCAGCAGAGCTCGGCATCATCGCATCACAGGAGCGGCATGGACTCATGGGTATTGTGTATCAAGTGAGAACGTTGCGCTTTCTGCACACGCTCATACCAAGGCTCACCAGGGCCTGTGCACACAAACACAAGCACTCAAACACACATAACTGCACACACATAAACTTCAAGGGTGCAGAATCGCTGCATTGTCCAATTAGAGACAAGTCACGCTGGCGCTTCAGTCAGCTCTTCAATGTACTGACTGCACTTGTGATGTCATAGGAAACAAAAGGCCTGCTTGTTTGTGTGGATAATAATTTATATATCAGTGAAATATATAGAGCATTTGTAAGCATTTACAAATGTGGTAATGTTCTTGGTACTGGCAATCAGTCAAGCTCGCTTCACTGCTGAATTCCAGGGAACTCACCTGGTGTGTGTGTGTGTGTGTGTGTGTGTGTGTGTGTGTGTGTGTGTGTGTGTGTGTGCAGTTAGCACTATATGCACACCGCTAAGCTAAAAACAAAGAGCAGATTGCTTCTCTGATTGTCTTGGGATCCTGCGTAGCTGCATCACACCCATCTCCCCACCTGCAGCTGTGATATACTGACTGTCTTGTCATCCTGCCTGCTGCACCACGGCAGGACAGCGCAACATGCGAGATTTGGTAAAGCCACCGAGACCCTCTAACGTGACAGCAACGGTCAAAAAAATGTAAGCAACACACTCAATTTGTGGCATGTACAGTAAGCGTGCCACCTTTATCCTATCAAGGCTCCCCTACAGCACAGTGTGAGACAAGATTAAAATGCCTTGTGAAGACATACGGCAACTCTAATAGAACCAGAGTGCTCCTTACTGGCACCCAGTATAGCAGTGACAGAAATCACACTACTCCAGCAAGGAAGTGCATGATAAGAGGGACTTCACTGTGACCTGAGATCTATTCTTCTGCTCCTCAGAAACCTCACATTGGTTTTGGGACTCAGTTCTGTGTGATCAGTGAAACATTTCTCCAGTGCAGCCACTGTAAATCTCTCTGGCCCTGTGCCTCTGGCAAAGGCACCACTTCCCTCCAGAGATCTTCACACTCCAAATCCCTACATGAAAACATACGTTGTTATCAAAGCCCTGCTGATTCCCCATGGCACGCATTCATATGAGACGTTACTGAGGCACTCCTCTACAGCTTGTTGGGGAGTGAGTAGGAGTTTGGCTTCCTGTATGTGGTTATATATTTGAAGGCGTGTGTATATGTGGGGGGTTGTAGTTTCAAAGCGAGGAAAAGGAATCTGAAATCACTGTAACAATGGAGAGGAGTGGGTGTTTGGTGTGTGTGCATGGGTGAGTTGTTTTAGCTGCAAAACATGAAAACAACAAACCAGGGGAGGCAGGTTGCCCCGGAGGCACAGAGACTGACTAATGACCGAAAGGCTGCAGATTACAAACACTGCGCTGACACGCTGGTTTATTTGTGCTCCAAAATAAATCACTGTGATCATAATTATTAATCGCAATCAGGAAAACAAAATTATCTTTTTGCAATTTGAGACAGCATCCACTTAAGGCTTAAATGTTTGTAGCTTCGTCTTTAATGGAGCAGCACTGAACTGACAACGGTTACAAAGGATTCTGCTGGTGACAACTTTTAATGGAAGAAATAAGAATCAATATGACAGTACGAACTTTCATACTCACTTTGAGAAACACTTTGATATGGCTTACTTAATAGGATAAACTGGTCTAACCAACCAATGTCAGGCTCGTCGGTGAGAATGTGAGGGCAGATTGGTTTCAACCAATAAAAGAGAAAGAGACTGTTTCTTTAAATGCAGAGTCACATTCGTCCTCCTTTAACGAAACCGGTTATATGTACAACTCCAGTGGAAGGCAATTATGTCAGCACCTTTAACCTATGCATTGCAATGTAGTCCTTCTTTGCTGCTTCTTATATTGTAGGCTGCTGATTAATCGTTGTCCATGTTTCCAGACCGGCTGTTGCACACGCATTTATGGCTTCCTAGATGGTTCTGGTAATCCATGGTTTCTGGTTGTGAAATGATTTAACTACAGCTTTGGCACAGTTGCTTCTGTTGTTTTAAAAATTAATCCACCACAGACTCATTGATGTCATTGGTGATGTGTGACGGTGGTGCAGCCGCCTTTGAACAGTGAATAGCAGTTATCCACAACAGGAACAGGACAGCACCTTACGTTCTCACTGTCACAGCAGTCCCTATTTACCATAAAGCACACACCTCCTCCCCCTCTTTCACCAGAGCCCTCTGCTCTGTCAGATTGGAATATAGAACAAGAGTCGTCTTGTTAAATGCTGTCCAGTATTCCAGGTTTTAGCCAATTTTTGGTGAACGAAAATATTACAAGTTCTGATTTCCTTTTGAAAACTGATGCGGGCACAGAGGTCGTTCAGATAATTATCTTTCTGCTGCAAGTACAGAGGTCACAATGAAACAGGAAATGATGGGTGAACTTGCTCATCGTGTCGGCTTTAGCTGACGTGATCGTAACACAGGGCAAATATTGGTATTATATCACTATATTTCATTATAAAACTGTACATGCAGAGCCAAGATACACATGCTCCCCAGGTCAACAGGGTTGAGCCTGAGGATTAAGACAAAAATTGTGTATTTCAGTCAGGACCACTTTAGTCAAAGAAAACTTTATTTCTATTTGCAGTATTATAATTGGCGGTGTGCAGAGAGGTGTGCTCTCTCTGCCTTCTGCGTGCCTACATGGAAAGTCCAAGGCGGAGGGAGCACACCTCTCTGCTCCTCCACACGCAATGAGGAAAGCTTGAGGCAGAGAGAGCAAACTCTCTGCCCTTCCATGCGCCTACATAGAAAGCCTAAGGCAGTGAGAGCAGCAGCAAAGACCCCCCCGGAAACAGAACAGAGCAGCATCAATGACAAACAGAAATGAAATTAACGAATCAGATACAATATGAAAAGGAGGAGCTGGGGTGGAGGCGGGTTGCAAAGCGGCTTGCAGAGGAAGCAGCAAGAGTAGGCAGGCCGAAACAGTTTAAATAGGGCGCTCTGGATGAGATTTGCCAGTTGGTTGCATATAAAGGAATCACGTTTGAGATCAGCTGATGTAGCTGGGATGTGAGCTGAGCTTGACATCGTGTCCATCGTGAATACTGATGGACAATTGGACAGTGCATTATGCAATTGGAAAGGTTGCTTCTGGATCTCATTATAACCACACTGAGTCCAAGTTGACTACAGCCTCTGTTGTCTGTGACAAAGGAAACAACAAACTTTTTACAACCACCTTTCCACATCTACAGCAGCTGTGTGTTTGTGAACTACACAGATAGACTATGCCTGGGGTGTCATTTAACACATTGTATGCTTTCATTTGTTTACTTTCTTGCTCCTGTATTCCTACTTTTACGCAGCAGCAGCTACAGAGTGTCAGTTTCACTCATGGTGTCAGTGAATTAATATTTTAGCACCTAACACAGACAGATTTCACATTTCAATGTCATCTGCAAAATAGCACTTTTACACCGGAGCTGAAGTGACCTGAAGGCACTTCTGTAAAATGACAATAAGGAAATATAACTTTTAATAACGTTACTGTGTCACTGTGCTGAGCGACCTATAAGCTGAGTTGGGGAGAAAAATATGTTCTTTATTGAGACTAAAAATAATCTCTAAAAAATAAATGGTGTCCGACTGAGGAAAGACGCTGATTCAGTTATCGTCTCAAACCACATTTCTAATCAACTGGCTGGCTCCAGGGGCTTAACACGTTCACCTTAGCTGCCAGCAACTGCTCTGAGTCATTCATACACACAGTCACACACACCATTCACACAGACACGCACACGGCATCATATATTAACTCGCATGTACCTTCATTCCTGCTCCCTTTTCTGCTTCACTTTCTCTCTCTCGAACGCAAGCACATAGCTCCAACTGTGCATTCAGGCAGGCTCATAATAGCGTAGATTCCTCGGAAAAAGACTATCATTACAGTAAATGGTCTTCGGCTCGTGGTCACAAAGCAAGAATGACGACATTCTCTGGGGCGATAAAGCAAAACTGTGACAGCAGAGCATGACAGAAACTTGAATGGGTGGGAATGAATTTGAGATGCTGCCACGGTTCTTCTCCCAAATGTGTTTTCACCACCACAGTGAGACAAAGCACTGTGATCCCGAAGTGCCAAATTCAGCCACAGCTACCAGACATGTAATCTCAGGCAGCCATATCCCCTGGCTCAGACGCTGAAGGTCTGGAGACATTTTCATGATAAAAGCAAGGAAACAGAGTCCTGAGCTTAGCCAGAGGCAGCAGTGACTGTGGTAGCACTGAGACACAAACACCTTGGACACAGCATGGTTAGGCCTGTCGCAATAATTACATTATTGGCTTATCAAGGTCAGCAAAATAATAGAGGTCAAGTCTATTTATTGTACAAGTCTATTTATTGCCTGTGTGTTTACATGTGTGTTACAAAAGAACATCATCAACATTTTAGGTGCAGCCCCTAAACATTTTTTAGTGTCCAAGTAGAATGAACAGAAAGAAAACTGCGCTGAGACAACTTTTATTGTCACTTTTGGTCACACTGTTTCTCTCTCTCTCTCTCTCTCTCTCTCTCTCTCTCTCACACACACACACACACACACACAGACACACACATACAGACACATATACACACACAGCCCGACAGTGGACCAGGTGAAATGAAGATAACCTCGAGGCTGAGAGGTAACTAACCAGCCAGAAAGTTTGGAAAAATAAGTCCAAATGGACTTGGTTTCAGAGCTGAACTCCACAGCTCCAGCATGGGAACATTCTGGGCTTCATCCAAATGACAGGGGAGAGCCCATTAACGTGAACCCGTGTGTCGACTTTGTTAAGAAACCAAAAAAGGCAATACAACTAACCTATGATATTCTAATATCTTTCAAATTCCAAGTCCATTGTCTCAATATTCTACACACATATATTCTTTAAAGATCACTGCTCTTTGAAAGGGTGTACTTGCATTATTATGCTACTATATTATCATTATATCAGTGACATAAAATGGTCTCAAACTGACAATAACAGTGTTTATCACAGTTTCTTCTGAGACAATATATTGTCCAAAAAAAGTAGTTACCCTTACAACCTGTGTTGTAAGGGTAACTACTTTTTATAGTGTTATAGTTATAGTGACAACATCAGGGTTTTCCATGCACTCATTTATTTGTGGCGGCCTGTCACAATATCAGCATTTTCTGTAACAGCATTACTTTCTATTTTTGGAGCTGTCTCCTTCTCTCACACACATAAACACACATACACACACACACACACACACACACACACACTGGGTGTGTGATAATCCACACTTTAAACCACACACTGGCACAAATTGGACCATTCATTTGGAGCGCTGTTGGAATATCTTTACCATCGGGTTATTCAGAGCACCACACTTTTAGAGCACACAGTGTACTCTGGGCACAGACAGAGCAGCAGAGCATAAAGCTAGGGTTGGGCGATAATACGGTAATAAGGGATCCCGCGGTATCTAAAAATAGCAACGGTATCAGTTTCATTACCGTCATTAAAAAAATCTGCTGCCCATGTAGGCCTACAGTGGCCTGATATAATATTAAATATAATTTATTTAATGTCTAAATAATGACTGTTTGTCCAGCACTTATGTATGTGTGGTTGAGTTTTCAACTTAATACTATTACAATTTAAAACTAATAATAGGCTATAATGTTTCTCATAACTGTTGTCGAGAGATGACATTTTATAAAGTTTTTGGATGTGACGTCGTCATGTGACAGCTCAGATGTGAGAAAGAGAAGAAAAGATGGCAAGCCGCGCATCAAGCGAGTTGGTCCCCAAAAACCCCACAACTTCACAACTTCTGCAAGCAGCAGCAGCAGCAGCAGGTCCAGTTTCCATCAGAGTGGAGGAGGGAGAAGCGCAACCCGAACCACCGAAAAACAGATGACTGTGGGCAGTCTCCTTCAAAGAAAAGCCGATGCGGCGGCAGGTCCGGTCGGCACCATACAGGAGCGAGCAGGAGCAGAGATAACTGCCTGTTGTCGTGAGCCTGTTATTCAGGGAGATGAAGACCTCCTTCCCAGGTGGAAATGTGATGGAGCCAGGCGTTTTCCTCTGATGTCGAGGGCTGCCTGAAAGTACCTGTGCGTTTGTGCCACGAGCTCTCCATCAGAGCACATATTCAGCACTGCGGCCAAAGTTGTCAATCCACTACGTGCCCTGCTCCAGCTGGAGAAAGTAAACATGCTGGTTTTTCTGGCAAAAAACCTTGAATACTTTTGAAGCATATGATGCTGCTATAGTTATCATTATACTTTGTTTTTATGTCATTTTCAATGAGGAGTAGCCTGTTCTGACGGGCAGAAAAGCTCGGACTTGGAGAGGGTGAACTTTTCAAACTAAAGGTAGGCTCTAAAAATAAACCAACGAACAGTATTTCCCGTTGCTTCTCAGGATAGGATTATATATGCCCATTTTCAGTCATGTCTTGTTATTTATTGTTCTGTTTTTCTTATTTGATAAGCCCTGGTACTGGATGCTGTAGAGCTGTGTCTTTAATGTATCTGATTTATGTTGATAGGTTCTAAAAATAAACCATCGGACAGTAGCCGCTGTGGTCGGATACGCTGTATAGCACACATTATTGTTACCGCCGTTGTTATTTATTGATACTTTTTTGGAAGTGGACTGTAGCCCACAGACAGTGTTGTTATTTCATTCTGTTTGGTTGACTGCTGCATTTGCACTTTATTTTTTTATTTTTATATTTATTAAGGCACAAGCCGACATTTTGGCGACTCCCTCTGAGCCATTTAAAGTGATTTTTAATTAGTCACGGTAATACCATATTTAAAGTGATTTTTAATTAGTCACGGTAATACCATATACCCCGGGAAAATGTGGGGAAAGTTTAACGGTAACAAAATTTGGATACCGCCCAACTCTACATAAAGCTCTACTTGCATCTTAGCGTTGTCTATCGTTTTCCCAACCTACTTTAAATGAACAGCTGCGTTCCCATGGAAACCCCACAACCAGCGGTCCAGCGCTCGGTCTAACGAGCTTAACGGCAGCAAGAGAAAGTTTGCCTTACTCTCCTCTGCATCAGCTGCTTCTCTAATCCATGGATCTGATCTGATTTGATGAGCTCTGATCGATCAGATCACAAATTGACTGACTGTCAATTCTCCACCCTGTGACTCAAACTCAACAAACTACTGCTGAGGGGGAAAAAAACGTAGGAAGAGTTCCACTTGCGCTGCGTTCATGGACCCACAAAAAAAAATTGAAATCAAGCAAAGTTTCCTGCTCCGGTTTGCACCCCACTCCATCAGCTATTGTCAGACATAGCATCTAATTTTGTGGGAAACACTGACCAAATGCACCTTTAACACATCTGTAATTTTG
This sequence comes from Epinephelus moara, assembly GCF_006386435.1. NCBI lineage: Eukaryota > Metazoa > Chordata > Actinopteri > Perciformes > Serranidae > Epinephelus > Epinephelus moara. The sequence continues at coordinate 35,456,372 of NC_065510.1, read as the reverse complement.
GGATCAAATTTAATTAATATCATGCCTATATTAGAAAAGACCGAAAACCATCCATTTTTTTTTACTAGAGCTAATTTCCTCAAGTTTCGGCTGCATAAAAAAGCTGATCACATTATGTCCTCTTGCAGGGACACCATAGTCAGGGCTTGACAGTTTCTCACATTAAACAGACTTTTCAACAGCTATGCATACACCTTAGATTTTCCATAACAGGAAACACACAGACACAGTTTTAAAATCAATTTAGGAAATGCACTTATAAAATGCAACGATTAAGAAGTACTGAATAAGGCAAAGAGGTAGGGTACTTAATAAAAACTGTATACAATATAGCAGGTGGACCTGGCACAAGTCAATCGCACTGATATTATAATGAAATATTGATTCTGCCTAAGTGAACCATATATATATATATATATATATATATATATATATATGATGCGTTGTGTTTTTTGTCTGTAATTAGTATGACACTTGCTTTAAGTACTTACTTTCAGCTAAAACCACAGTATCACAAAGTCACCCAACAACATCAACGTCAACATTCATTTCAATTAATAGCAAACACAACCACATTTTAATAAGTGCATATTAATTGACTGGACTGCACAAAATGTTTGTTTCCTCGACTCTCTTCACCTTCATTTGACCCTTCATGAATGCAGTTTGTGCTTATGAGTTGTGTGAGCAGTTACTGTCTTATCAAGCCTGTTTTCTTTGTGTGTGTGTGTGTGTGTGTGTGTGTGTTTCTGCACTAAAGTGGCCCACACTTTAAGCTGCTGGTATCAGCTTGATGTTTTCAGTCTCCCGCAGGAAGAGATGACGTCTCCCACTGAGCGTGCGAATTAGGCGAGCCAATGTTGACATAGCTGTTGGCTGCTTCAGGAGACACCCAGATCCACTCTTGTCTTTTAGAGAGCGCCTGTCACCAGAGCATTTCCAACAGTACTCATATCAGCACAGGCCAGGTTTTAATAGAAGCGAGCCTGTGTGTGTGTGTGTGTGTGTGTGTGTGTGTGTGTGTGTCTTACACCTGAGAGTTTGTCAACACCGTCTGAGGACCGGAGATTTGTTAATTTCAGCTCACTTTCTAATTAAACAGCTTCTAATAGCAAATCAAGCTGTGCTAAAAGACTTTAATCTTCTCTTCTCAAATTAACAGTGTGGAGAAGCACCGTTGCAGAGGTTGAATGAGGTCAACGAGACGAGATGGAGGAAGAGAGACGGAAGAAACGCATAAAGGACAGAGTGACAAAGGCGGAATAAATGAGAATAGAGAACGATGCTAATGAATGATGCAGATACAGCTAAGGCCAACAAAGCACAACTTAGGGCCCAGACGCACCAAGCCAACAGTTAGCCATCAGTCAATGACAGGCTGTTGGTGAGCGTTTGTTGCCTTTTTGTTTTTTGACCGATTCAACATGCTGAATCAGCAGCGGAGCCAGTCTGTGAGATGAATCGCTCTGATTGGCTGTTCAGCATAAGCAAATCAGTGCAGGAGAAGAGAAACAAAAGTGAGGAAAGCAAACAAGCGACTAAAGTCAAGAGGGCGTGACACTGAAACAAACTTGTTTTATTAGGTATGATTTTTTTCAGCAGAACTGGTTCATAAGTGTTTGTATTATTGTTCGCCAGTGTAAGGTAAATATCATTTGTCCTTTCAACATTGGGTTGTGTTGCTAATGTGCTAACTTGCTAACTCACGTCTTGAAACTGTCTGGTTGGTCTTCTGGTTTCCCTTTTTGAATAACAAATACAGACTACCTCCACCTGCAGCTATAGACAGTTATTTCCTTTCAAGCAGGTGCAGCGCTACGTGCTAGTATGCAGTTAGTTGCTGTGTTTGTGGTGTGATCAAGTGCAGCTTTTTAGCCGAGACAAGCGACGTGAGGCGACGCACCAGTCGCTTTCTTCACCACTAGTTCTTTGATGTCGATTTGGTGTGTTTGGGCTGAGTATCATTTTAACCACATAACAAAGTAACAAAATAGTTACAGCTGCAACCACCAACTCCCCAGAGCCCAAGGCAACATCTTAATATTAAGTTGTCTGTGGGACTTGAAAAGACAAATATATTCAATTTACAATGATACAACAGAGAAAAGCAGTACATTCTTATATTACAGATGCTGGAAACAAAGGTTTGACATGTGTGCTCCATACATCATCGTTCATTCCTAGTAAAACTAATAAGCAAGTCACATTTTGCTGGCACATTTAGCTTACAGTGTGAACAGGAAACTCCAGTATCAGAAACAGCAATATAAAAAACACTTTTGAAACAGATGCACCCAACACCCAAGTCAGGCAGGACTCTAGCTCTCTATATTTTAGTTCAAACCTTACAATGGAGGATAGAAGACAGTGGAAGAAAAGGGAGAGCGATATAGAGGGTGAGACACTGTCAGAGCAACATACGGACTGACTCAGAGAGGGAGAGGAGGGCGCACAGTGATCCAGAGAAGGGGAGGAATGAAAAAAACGCTGTCCGCGCAGTAAAGCGGCTGACTCGCCCCTATTCTTTCAGCTCCGGACGGCTGCCGCTAATTCAGCCTATTCAAAGCTGGCTTACGGTAACAAGGGAGTCTGGGAGATAACGGAGGAAGCCACAGGCATTTTAACCCCCCCCTCTTCCACCTCTCATCCTCTACTCATTTACTCTCTCCCAGCCATCATAACCCTTTCTCCACTGCCACTTCCCCCGTCCAAAAGCTCTGCTTGGTGCATTATCTCTGACCCTAACGGCGCCAAAAAATGTGTCCAAGTCAGCATGCACTTACTTTTGACAAACCAATCCCCCTTTATTCATTGATATTCACTCATTGCACTTGTTATGAACACCAAAAGCAAATAGCTTTACTGTTACTTTCTCTGATCTTGGGCCTATCCCTATCTGAAGAGCACTGCATGTACCCACTCCATTTCATGCGGCGCCGAGCGCAGCTAGACCTGCCACTCTCTGGCTGTTACTATGGAGATGCCAGTCGGCCCAAAACAAAGGTAGAACAGAAAATAAGCAGCCTCAGACAAGAGCTCCTGGCAGAGCTCTGAAAGCCAAATCTGGCTTGGCAGCAGAGGCTAGAGCCATCTTTCTCTCTCTCTGTTTCGGTCTGCGTTTCTCACTCTGCACACTGGAAGTGCAAATATTGATTTAGAGAAATAAACGAGTTGACATGACTTATCGAGATGAAGGGGAGAGAATTCATTAGTCTCTAAGGAGGATGGGTCCTGTAAGGACGTTTGCACTCGCTTTGAGGGGAGTTGAGCTTTGAGGTGGCCAGTGCCAGAGCCTCCGGTCCTGACAGAAAAGAAGCAGCATTGTTGATTTGTACTTGGCAGAGAGGGAAAGAGCTCATACCAAAAGGACAAGCTGAGAACTTTAGACTGAAATGTGATCACTCAGACTAGTTAATGTCCTCATAAACTTTTGCTGCACTGAAACTCCCCCACGACTCAACAATGACAAATCTCAGCCCAGTCGCCAGAAGATAATATCAGCACTGTGAGTTTCTGCAAACCATGGATACCTTACATTTGTACATAAACATGATTTATATGGTGAAACCAACCACAGTTTTGACCCCTTTATAAAATACTCAAAATAAACCCACAGTCATTCAAACTTCTTTGTCTTCCAGTACAAAAGTAGATACAGATCTTGGCATTACCCTGTCAAAATAAAGCCTGAATTAAATGTTAATCAAATTTCATTATTCAATTTGTACATAATGCAAAGTGAATGATGTTTACATGGAACTATGAACACCACACGCTACAGGCAGTTATAGCATATGATATCATGCTATGCTCAGGGCATACCGGCCTGTGACAGCAGGAGTATTTACTTCCTTCCTGTCTGTGTTTGGGAGCAAAGGAAACACCTTTTTCAAGTAGATTTTCTAGCCGAGGTTCGTCATCTACAGCAGGAGGTGGAGTTTGGCTTGAACTGATCAGTTGAATATGACAGTCATAAAAGATGTTATTATGAAATTATGCAATATATTTCTGAGTTTGAACATCATATAACTTTTGTGAAGAGCAGTAATTTGGGGTCAGTGGCAGAGCAAAGGAAATCTTTGTCCTGGACTGACTGATGAGTGCCTCTACCCCCCTGATAGTGTGTGATACTTTAAATTAGGACCTATGGCAAACACCAACTTAATAAATAGTCCCATTTATTCAAACGGCATTGATGAAATTGACCTTTCGTTAAGCCCTGCCTCTCGAACGCAGACTGGCTGATCACAGCGTAGCATCGGCCAGCTCCGACAAAGGTCCGACATCAACATATCTGTGCTCCATAGACTCTCATGTAATCTTTTCACTACCAGAAATGGACAAGGAATGAAAAGAGGATCTTTACTGTCTCTCACACAGACACTGTTAAAGCCTTAGTTGGTCCCTTAGGGGTCTTTTGATTAAATACCACTTTAAAATACACTATAATGAAATGTACATAGAGACATTTGAGAGTAAGTAATAATGCTGCTTTACTCTTTAAAAGGCTTCTGTTTTGAGCCGCATGGGGTCCGTGTCTGTTTTTAAAACCCTTTATCCATCTGCAAAATCTGCCACACTGGCACATTAACACTTAAGCCTTGCTGAAACCCAGGGAAAACACAAATACACCCACGCAGAGTCAACCACAATATCAAGTGTCACAATGAAACAAGCTTAAAACAAAATATCTAAATTTTCTTTTTTCTTTTTTTTACGACTAAATGTGAAACTAAATATCTTGGACTTGAGTGAGATCTAAATATTTTCTTTTCAGTTCACTGAGGACAATGATCCACAATGGAGAACAGGTGACAGGAACAGGTCAGACTGCTATGCAGCTACCATTCATGTTACGCAGGCCCACGGGCTCCAGGAAGACACAACCATATAAGGAGCTTGTAAAAGTGGGTGTGGTGGAGGAACACTGAACAATGAACCTGCAGGACACACTCTGTTTACTTGAATAAGACCAACAAAGAGCACGTCCACAGCTCCTTCCAGTTTCCACCAACACCGGCACGACCAGTTCTCAACACCAAACACTGATCACACAGAAGACAGATGATGAGTGTGAAAAATGTTAAAGACATTCCTCTGAGGATTTGAGGCAGATTGGTTATTTTCCTCACTGATTGTCAGACTTCTGCTAAGGTGACAACGTGAGCGACTAATAGCCACCAGGTATCTTTATCTCCACATTAATTACTGCAGAAACCACACGTGAGCTCTCATACCTGAATCCATAGAGCTGATTTTACACCTCTTCGCCAATCTATAGTACTTTATCATAAAACCTGCTGTGTAAATTCTACAACCAACAGAGATTATAACAGAGCGGATGAATGTGGGCTGACATTGAGGAAATAACAGCTTGTGAGGCTCAAAAAATGTATGATGTTACGTACATGTGTTAATGCAAGAAAACCAGACCAACCAAATGAATAGATGACCTTCTGTTCTTGGACTACTGTCATTATAAAAGCATGGCTTTAGCTGACATTATGATTTAGATTTTTTTCCTAAACTACACTATATAATTATATCATATAATAAACACCTACTTTTAGTGCCCTTCAGTTTCAAGAACAAATTACCTCCACTCTTAAAAGGATGATTAAATAGATCAAATGATATTACAGGATATTCTATTCTAACGAAAAAAACAAAACCAACTTTGACTCTACTAACAATTATTGTTAGTGTATCCAGTGTGATATAGTTTAATCATCTGTGTCATAGAGCTCCAGTGTTGTTCAAAAAATATTCATGTGTGTTAGTGACAGAGTGATAGTGATATTCTTTGTTTCTCAGGGCCTTTAAAGCTGGGGTAGGCTGTTTTATTTTGGTGTCATTGGGCAAAAATAAATCTCATTATAATCTTTGATAATATTGCAATTAAAGTGGTCTGAGAGAAAACTAGACTTCTGCACTTCATTTTAGCTTTAAAAATTTAGCCTGTGACAGGAGACTTTGGCCAATAACAGGTCATTTTATGGAGAGGGTGTTCGAAAGTTGCTGTTCCAGCATTGACATCAACTGTCTACACTGCAAAGCAACCCAAAAAAGGAAGACCGACTTTTAAAAAAGAGAGTCTAAAGGAAAGTCTAACAGGAAACACAATTTAATAGGTGTCAGTATTGACAAAGTGTTTCAGAGATGGAGAGAAAATGTTGCTAATAGTTTAGCATTCTGCTAACACGAGCCAAAGGCTCATAGCTGCGGCTTCATGTTCATGTTTTTGTAACATTAGCTAGAGCCTGATCACAGTATGTCCTCTGCCTCACTCCCGGCCGCTACAGACCACCTTGCTGGGAGGAGAGCGGGTAGCAGCTCCGGAGAATAAATCCTAGCTCCCAGGGACCAGACAGCCCCGACTCCTCACTCGATCATCAAACTTTCTGTTGCTGCTGTTACAAAGGTTAGACCGTATGCTGCTGCTGCCCACCAGCCTGCAGTGACACCTCGCACCGGGGGGTTTGCGCTGGCCGAATTTGAGCCACTACAACTGCCAACCAAAGGTCTGTCTCCAGGGATGCTGCCAGCATCTTCTCCTGAGGAAGCAGTCTACAGTGGTGGGGAGCGAGGAGGAGGGACTGTGGGGTAGCTAGCCAGCTAATTCTTGTCTCATTTGTGGTCTGATAAACAGAGAGAAGGGGCTGAGTGAATGTCCTGGGCGCAGCTCTTTGGTGAATAAGACTAAATAAATCAATGTATGGGAAACATTGCGTTATTGTATGAAGCGCATATGCCTGTGGTCATCTGGTGGGAGGAGCTTAGGACAGAGAAGGGACAGCTGCAAGACGAGTGTGTATTTCAAAATTATGCTCTTTTTCAGATTTCTTCCTACCCCAGCTTTGAACTATTGATATTAAAGACACACTTTTTAATACACTGCAAGACTGAGAATTTATTTTCACCTCTTTAAATACAGCCCTAATAAAATGGATATAAAATCATGGAATGTGAAGGTCATTAAATTCAACATTTGTGCAGAGCTCTTTTTGAAAAGGCTTATTTTTTATGCTCAGAATGTAAGAGCTGAATTCTGCAGCATTTATAGTCTAACTTCCATTAACTTCCTGTGGTCCTCAATTCACCCTAATCTTCATTAGAGGAACCTCTCTACCAACTCCCCTCCACTCTTTCTCTACTTTCCTCTCAGTCTGACTTTCACTTTCATTCCCTCTCTCCCTCTCTCTCGCTTGGCATAGACAGAAGTTTATCTTTCAGATGTACTTGAACTATTTAAAGAAGGACATCCTTTTAAACATTAATGTATTTAATTAAATGTTTCCAAAGAAATGTCCTGAATATTTCATTCACGTAGTACGATCCATTAAAAGCCTTTTACAGTGAATGTCCACCTGCTTGTTGGTGGCAGTGTCTATGATGCCCACCTTGAGTTACTGTACTTCTGTCAGCTGTATGCGTGTGTGTGTGTGTGTGTGTGTGTGTGTGTGTGTGTGTGTGTGTGTGTGTGTGTGTGTGTGTGTGCGCGTGTAGTGGCAAAGGAGCTGGAAGGAGTATGGAGAAACGGGAGAAAAAACACACTCCTGACCTAAAAGAGGATCACTGCCTGGTAAAATGGGAAGCTAAGATGGAAGAAAGAGAGAGCGAGCGAGTGCCTCTCTGTCTGCTCTTGTCAAACATGCAAGAGAGGGTTTTAAAAGCTCACCCTGGAAACTCTTCCATCGGCTGTCACACATGAACGCACACGCACATGCACACAGAAAGGACACCAGTAGGACGTGAAGGAAGTGCAGAGGACAGGAAATGGACAGTAGGTTGCACCCATTGCAATCTCCTAAGCAAGAATCAATCGCTGGGCTAATGTTACCGCTGCCACTTATGGATCCCCTCTGTGTCTGCGCCCACTGTTTCACCCCCTGAGAGGACATATTTAATATTTCATAACCTCCCGCAGCATGGCATTTCAGCCACAGCGCTCCTCTGTAGGGTTGCTCAATGGCCAGGTGGGGGGTCACTACTTCAGATCCCTCTGCTTGCAAAATCTGGCCACTTAGTGTGTATGTTACTTAGGTTCTCTGCACAGAAATGCCATGAATGATTTCTGTGACTTTCACTGCGGGGCCAAACAGGTCTGTCCAGATTGTTAGCAGTCGTTCCCATGACAGTTAACACTGTTCTCACATGTGTTGTTTTCTTTTGGGGGTTTTTCAGCTGTGACGTTTTCTCAATTTAATTCCAGTTGCTTTAAAGCCAGGGATGTAATATTTTGAGCTGATACTGAACCTGATATGTGTATTTTGGGAACAGTAAAAATCAGGCACGGATAAGGATGCTGGGACCTCTCTGACAGTTTAGTCTGGCTACAATACTCCCCCATTTTGTATGTGTACTCTAGATCTAAATTAGCCCAAGACAGATGTCATTTCATGAGGGATATACAATAAATGATTGACAGTTCACCCCTGACTAAATGAGAATACCATATGTTGAGCCATAGCTGTTCTTTGCTTCCAATTTTTAATTAAATTTACCAAAACCAGTTTCTGATAACTTTCTGATAACTAACAGATCCTTAAAGAAGTATGTCACTGCTGGAAAGATGCTCTTTTAATGAAATAAGGCTGTTTATGCAGTGCAAAGACGGAAATACTTTTGAAATTGGTGCTACTGAGAAAACTGAGAAAAAGCTCTGTGGCATTTGCTTTTGCTCAAGAGGTAAAACACCTACAGCGTCAACAATGCACTGTGCTGCACCACACCAGTAAATGATGGGTAACATAATGTAAGTTTCTTGTCTGAAAAACAATATGGCAGCCGGCTGGTGACATGGCTCATATTTGATCACCTCTGCTTAGTTTTACTGTTTGATCAGAGTTTGAGAGAAAGAAAGAGGGAGACAGATGGACAGAGAGGCTCTTTGTCTCAAACTATTTCTATACTCTTTGGGTCCGTGGTGGCAGCGGGCATACAAAAAAAGGACAGTACTAATTTGTAGTTTATGCAAAAGCCCAAGAGCAAGCAAAAATGTGCCCGATGACACGTTTCCCACCATCCAGTGGATTTGAGCTCAGAGATGAGCAGGGAGATCTGGGCACTGGTAAGATGGAGGAAAGTTTACTACAGTTCATTTATCCATACTACCCACACTGTTATGGCACAAAGCTGACTGATAACCTGCAAAGTATGCTTTCAATTTAACTATAGCACTTGATTGTATCAACAATTAGTTAATATTAAGTCCACCAATTAGAAACAAAGTCTGTTTGCAGATTTTGGGGAGTACTAGTGTGTGTGTGAGAAAAGTTGTATAAAGCCTTTCACTGCTCCAAAGTCTGACAAGTCACCTCAAGTGATGTCACTTCAGACACTTTCAGTTGGGTCTGAAGAAGACAAGTTTGAAAATAAAATGAAATAATCTGGGGGTGTAAAGTTAGAAAGAAGTGTGTTTACCAGACCTTTGTAGCCCACTGCTCTACTAGAGGCTGGCAGCTCAAGAATATAGTAGCCACTTATAGCATAGCAAACCTGAATCTTTGCATAAACTGTCTGTGGTTGCAAGTTAGACGTTAGTGTCAAAATTTGAAGAAATACCCTCAAGTGTTCTTGAAATACTGTGTTCACAAGATTGAGATGGACGGAAGGTCACAATGACCTTGACCTTTGACCACCAAAACCTGACCAATTCATTACTGAGTCCAAGTGAACGTTTGTGCCAAATTTGAAAAAAGAATCCCTCAAGGGTGTTCTTGAGATATTGCGTTAACAGAATTCAGACAGACAACATCACAGTGACCTCTGACCTGTGACTACCACAATCTAATCAGTTCATCGTTGATTCCAAGTGGATGATTGTGCCGACTTTGAAGAATTCCCTCAAGGCATTGTTTAAATTTTACGTTCACAAGAATGGGACAGATGGACAGAGGTACGTTTAGACAGATGGATGGACAAACAGACAACCCGAAACCATACTTCTCTTGGCCATGGCTATCACTGGTGCAGAGGCATAAAAATGACTATCACAGGTTGTGCTGCATCAATGTTGGCAATGTTTTTAAAAAGCTGCCTCAAGGGCCTATAGGAGTGCAAGGTTAAATCAGCAGAGTACGCACTGGTCAAAACTTTTTTTTTTGACTAGGCTGAAATTGATTCTGGAAGGCGTGCTTCCAGACTTACATTTGCTGCCAAAATTGAACTTGCATTGTAGTCTGGCCATAAGAGGCTTGAAGCAGAAATTGGCGAGTTACATTGTGACCCTGCAATGCCTCAAAAAACACCCGTTAGGAAGAGACACTGGAGTTCAAACACACACACACGCACACACACAAGTGTACTTAGCAACACTCGAATACATGCTCTTCCGCTTTATGTCTCTGCAGGATGTCTTCTAATCTCCAAGTCACCTGTCAGAAAATCCCCACCACCAACTATTACTCATCTCAAAAATGAATATAATAATGTCCTCTGGCCTTTCTTCCTTCCTTGCTTCCTTTCTGGCTACTTCCCCTTGTTCTCATGTTGTATTGTAATTGATGTTTCTCAAGCGAGATAGAGGGGAGTACCCTGGATGCACACTAGAATACCGAAAGACTGAAAACCCTTTTTCGTCCTCCCTCGTACTCTCTGTCAGTATCTTTTACCTCTGTGTCTTTCTTTTAATTTGCTTCAATGAACTTTGTAAAGAGACGAGACAACGAGAGAAAAGAGCAGAAGTTTGGAGACTTAAACCAAGGTTAAACAGTGGCGTGGGTGTCTCAATTTCCAGGTTTCTCAAGCGTATAGGCAGTGTGTAGATGGTATCCATTCAGAGGGGACACAACGGAATACCAAAGAGCTCAGCAACTTCATTCACAGGGCGAAGGAAAAAGGCAAAGTCAACAGCTTTATTTCATCTTAATACACACAGCAGCACTGACCACGGCAAAGAACCCAAATTTCATCTTTGCAGAGAAACAGTTGCAGGAAAGGGGGAGTGACAAGGGATGAGAAGACGTACTCAGTCATTCAACCCTCACTAGCTGATAGATCGAGACATTACGTCAAGAAAGAGGCTTAAAAAAGACACTTGAACAGGCCTAAGTGAATTATGGATGAAGCCGTGGCGAGAAAGAGAAGGCAGAAATATATGTTGAGAAATATTTCAAAAAGTTTCTGTGTAAATCCTATTAGAAAGGAAAGGATAGCACAGGGGGATTAGTTGACCCTGTCCACTCTGTCCAGACTGTTTCACACTGATAAAGTATAAAAACTCTTAGAATCACTCCTAAAATTGACATTGTGAGTCATGTAATAAGTGCTGAAATGAGCGTCGCTGTTGTGAAGGCCTCAACAGAAGCCATCACAGCAACAACATGCCTTAAGATTTCTTTTCCAACATCAAACATTTCCCCCCGTTTTCTGCAACAGTAACCCTCTTTGAGAAACACATCAAAAAGAAAGACTTGACACAAAATAAAAAAAAAAACTACAGGATGTCTCTTTCAAGAAACCCCCCTCTCCCTCTCTGTCAGGAGGAATTTGTGGCATCTCAAAAATGTCACTTGCAGTTAAAATCGGGTTGCTGGCCGAGTGTGGGGCGGTGGCTGTGGCAGGGGGTTACGAGCTTTGATGTGTGAGGTTGAGAGCAGGTGGAGAGAGGGGAGCTGGGCGGTGGAGGGTACGGGTACGACTGAAGGCTTCACAACAGAACAGCTTCACCTTGATGTGACACAAACACCAGGGGGAGGACAGGAAATGGTGTCTGGTGGTCACTCTCCCCCTCCGTCAGTCATTTTTATTTAGTTTTATGCAGCATCTGCGAAGCACCGCGAATAGAATTTTTCTGACTGTTCTCAACTGGTTTGACAACTTTGGTGATGTCACCTATGACATTGTCTTATAGGAGTACAGCACCTTCTTCAGTACACAACAGTTACCGTGGTGGAGCAAAAAAGGAATATCAGTAAACCTGTGACCTATCAACCTCAGATCAGCAACAATAAAGCATGGACACACCAGGAATAATAATAATAATAATAATAATAATAATGAGGAGGAAATTAATCTGTGCAAATGACAGTTCAACTTTGATGAACTTTGAATATTTACTAGGGATGTCACGGAAACTGATATTTTGGTATCAAATTAATGCCAAAATTCCAAAAACATGACAGTATTCATTTTCTTTGGTACTTGTGCTGCAATTCTTCCGGACTTCACAGGGCAGCATATGCGCAGTGACAGCTCTTCCTTGACTCGTGGAAAAGAAAAGCCTTCCTTCCTAAGGGCCAACATATTTTGTGCCACGTATTTACACTATGCTACAAACGTCAGCAGAGTGACGAGGTGTTGAGCATCTATTCTGTGCTGAGCACCGCATGTTGGACTTTTTCTTGGTCGCCGAGAGTTGTGTAATTTTCAACTTTCAGGTAAATTGCTGCGCTCGTCACTGTCACTTTTTACCCAACTGTCCCATCACATGGGGAAGGGGCGGGACATATGGAATACCACAAAGACTAGCTGTCAAATCTTACATGCACAAGTGCAGAAGAACAACGATGGAGGAGAAATATGTTAATAAATATGTTAATATACTTTAGGCTACATATTAATATATGCTTCCCTTCCCAATAAAATCTTAAACCCACAGAAACCAGTACTTTTCATTCAAGGCGGACCATCGGGGATTAATAAATACATTAAAAGCTAACTAAATTTCAATGTTTTTAATAAGGGAGCGTATGTTTAAGTACATGGGATTTATTGTTTGTTTGTTGTTTTTTATTGTGATATCAAACTGGGTATTGAGAGTCTTTGAATTTCACTGATATTGGTATCAACTGCATGCCCAATGTTTACTGGGCATCATATTAATCTAGAGTTGCAACAAATAATTATTTCCATAATGTATTATTCTGATGACTGTTTTCTGGATTAACCAATTAATCATTCTGGGACATAAATATCAGTAAAAGGTGACAAAAAAATGTTTGTCACATTTTCCTAGAGTGACGACTTTAAATGTCTTGTTTACAGATTTGCATGCAGTTGTGTAACAGGAGTCAAATACATATTTTACATAATCATATTGTCCCAATAGCAACCAAACTAAGCCAACAAGCTAATAATCGACCATAAGAAAGCTTGTTAGATCAGAGAGCTTCATTTTCCCGCTTTCATAACTCTTTATTAAATGAAACAGTGTGCAAGAGAAGGCTAGAGAGGAGTGAACAGAACAGTTGAGCAAAAGCACAGGCCCCCAGGTGCTATTGTAACTGACTTGTACTAGCCAAGTCAGGCTAGCTAGCGAGTTAGCTCGCCAGCTACCGCAGTTCACCAACTGGCCCTGCGAGTAGTCCCTGCATCACCAAGCTTCTGGCCCCACCTGTTTTGCCTGCATAAGCGAATGTGATTCTGTGGTGTGACCGCTACCTCATGCCAAAAACCACAGAAGGTGCTGTCACTCTCTGCACACTACAGTGTAGGCCTATGCTGCAAACGCCATCCTCTTATTACCACTGAGTCATGACAGTCAATGGTTTCAGGGTCACTTTTCATCACAAATCACTGTCTTTACATATGGAAACAGTCACAGTTGTTTCCATGTGGAAGAGTAAAATCTGTCTTTGGCACCTTACTGATCGGACACAGTTCTCAACAGAAACAAAAAATGTCTGATCCTTGCATTAGTTGGTGTGATAATTATATTCATATACTGATACTGCTAATAATTTAGTCTTCAGAAACTGTGAAATAAAGTTTGCAAGTTCTAAGTTCTGAATGAGTTCAAAGCTGTTTTTAAAATCAGATAAATGCTCTGATTTGCATCTAAAATATTAACAACTGCTTTGCGACTCTCAACAACTACACTCTCTGGGGAAAAACTAAGTTATTTAATTACTTATTAAACATGAAATATTTATGGAGCTTTTTTTTAAGAGTCTGTTACTGTCATTCTGCAGCATTGACTTACTTAAAGCAGCAGCAGCAGCAGCAGCGCTTCATGTTGTGCCATAACACCTCTTCATCGTTCTATAGTCACTGTAAAGGACAACCTGTCAACAATATTCTCTTGATTCTTTCATAGTTTCTCTCAGGAGAAGCAGGGCCACAGACTAGGTTTTATTTTTACATAAAACGCAATGACAACAATGACTGAGACTAAGGAGGTGGATGTGATATCAGAGCACTGATGCCCTGATGACTGACACAGAAATGGGAGACACCAGATCAAGGACCCATCAACCTCTTCCTGTCACCATACCTGTGTCAGCTGATTCATCTCATTCATCGACATTTGCCCTCCGCCCCCCCTCGGAGAACATGAGCCAAAATCACATGGAGAGCTATCAAACTCACTATTTCTGTCCCTGTCGATAAAAGGGCCTGTGCACTTTACTGCATCCACTGACCCGATTTCAAAGTCTATGCAGTTGGCTTCGGGGCCGGGGGATTTTTTTTCCCTCCCTCTCTCCACAGTCAACCCTCGTGGGGTACAAAGGCCGACCACTATCGACATTTAAAATGGAATAATGCATACATAATGCTTTGGCACTAGTGTTGCATTGGCAAACCTCTTGTCCCACTACTGTCCATAGGGTGAGATGGATGAGGTTTTGAATGCACTCGCTCTAAATCCCACTCATGGAGGGCCTGAGGCAAAATGTAACTGTGCTCCATGTGCTCACTCAGTGAACACTGGGAAATTTATGCCACTCTCTGATAACACCAAGCCAACATTATCAGGAAAGTTTGGCCAATCTTAATCATAATTTGACAACTGCTGAGGCCTACTGGGTGAAAATACTGCATGAGTTCTGTGTGATTCTGACCTATAATAACATGTAACTGCCCAGCTCAACAGGTCAAGAAAAAGCTTCTCTCACTCACAGCTGTAGCTCTTCCTCCCACTGTGCTGGAAGAGAAAGGCTGCCAGTAAGCAAACAAAGATGACATTAATCTGATCTTTTCACCACTTGCTAAACAAAACCAGGTTTTTCTTGTAACTATTGTCACACTGTTTGTCTTCAGTGAGAAAAGACTGATGACTCGAGTTTCTGTGCACAAAGCTATGATTTCACTGTGAGTTAGGCTGCTCCTGTTAGCCGGTGAGGAATGCTGCTGATGTGGTGCCAGTGAGGCGAGAGGGAAACCAAGCGAGTTTAGCGAGGTCCCATTGGAAGGAGGATTAACATTACTGAGCTGCCTTCGTGTGTGTTCACAGTCTTGTGTTGCGTAATGTTACTTGGGTGAAAATGCAGGACTGGTCACACTGCTCGCACAGCAGGTGTGCTGCACAAACAAGATCTTCTTTGCAAAGGTATATACAGTAGGGCTGGGTGATAGGGAGAGAATCAAATATCACCATACTTGTGACCAAATAGCCCAATATCGATAGAGGTGGGTTGACTAGTGCTGCTTTCACAAAATATTTACACAATGAGATGTTTGATAAACAGCCATCAGCAATGTGGATATTATGACTACATGGTATAGAATAGTTCCAACAGAAAATGACATCACTTCACCGTAAATCTGTCTTTAAAACCAGGAAAAGACAACATATACAATATTATGATATCCTGTGTGTTCTCATCCCAACTTGTCACAGTCTTTTCAAAATAAACTTACATCATAGGTTAAACACTTTGATTTTACATTCCTCTCCTTGTGCAACAAAAGCATGTGGTGAGGTTTAGAAAAAAACATAATAGTGTGGCTCAACATTCACACGGGGAGTGAACAGCGTTTTGGGTTTGTTGGACCCATCCACTTCCCTTCCTGCCTGCCCTACAGGGCCTTTCCAGCTCCTTATATTACATTGTTGCCAGCAGCATTACAACCTTACACAGTCCAGCGGCATTACAAACAGACACCACATGACAGTGTATCATACCACTGCAAAAGGTGTCTCTTTGCATCGGTGTCTGACGCTGAAATCAATGCCAAAGCTGCGGTATTTGATGAATTGATATATTGCACAGACCTAAATACAGTATATTGCATAATGCACTACATTATACATTTGCTGGCACACTGATTTACAAGTTTATTCAGTAGACTTGACAATCTAAACATTCTAAATGGGTCCTTTTGTATTTCCTGTTGGAATGTTTGTTAACACAGTAGATTACAGGAAGTCGATAGAAAGCAAAGCTGTTGCCCTAGCAACAGAATAGTAATGAAACAGTCTATGGACCGAATCATAGTGTTTGATTACAATAACTTCTGTGTTAAAAACCCAGCATCACATATATAAAAGGAAAACACGGAGCAAATACTGACCCAATGGTTAGTTTTTAGGCCCCTTAAAAAAGGCCCAATCAAAAATATTAAGTGCATGTTACATTCATTAGATTTTCACTCTTTACCTTGCGGTCAGACTGCCCCTTCCAACAGGGAACTCAAGCCATTATCTCAAAGCAACCAGATTCCTTTGACAAAAACAGTCATTGTACTTTGCAGAACACAGGAGTTATTGGTCTACCGTTGCCTCGCTTGGTGTGTAAGGTAAAGTGGAGAAAATATTCCAAATGTCGCATACACTTAGATTGATATAAAAAAATTTTGGTGGGTCTTTTTAGGTGGCCAAAAATATGTTTCTGCAGTGCCCGTCCACAGAGGTACACTGCTTAGCTTCTGTGTGGGTATATTAGGTTTATCGAAGATGTTAGCAAAGCACCACACACAATCTTCAGATAGGTTGGACCACTGTGTTTCACTATATATCTTAAACGTTAAATTTACGGCTAAAAATGACATGAGCAATACATGAGTCTGCCAATTTTACATATCTCCCCAATTTAAGTCAGCTGTTGCTGTTACAATGCCAAAACAGTGATGTGGTCTATGTGAGGAAACACTGACTCGGATACATGTCCCAAATCATTAAATAAAAATAAAGATTTGTCCATACTGTCTCAATATCCAGTTACAATGGATTGTAGTTCACAGAAGAATGTGTCACCTACACATCTCAAGGAAACATGTGACTGGACTCCTGGCTCAAATTTGTTCTGACCTGTGGGAATCTATACACACAGCTATGCCAAAAAGAACACACTTTGCTTTTGAAGCCATAGACCTCCCACAGAAAAATAAGCCCACCTCGCATCATCCAATCACTCCTGCTAAGGTTGGTCCAACTATGCTCATAACCCTAAAATACCTCAGTGGGGTAAAGATGCACATCTGTCTTCACCAAAAAACAACAGCATATGCAAACAACATATGTTTTGTTGTTGTTTTCCTGACAAACAATGTAAAGTCCTGAGCAGAGGGAAACAGCGAAACACAACCATGAATATGTACTTGTTTTAAGAGGAACTCATTACACTTGTTCCCTGAGAATTTCAACACACCTCAAGAGAATAGATCATGACGGGAATAATAATGAGACCGAAAAAGTGTCGCAGCATCAGGAGGCTGTCAGGAATGTGACAAAGAGGCAGGTAACGCACACGTTGCAAGGATAGAAATGTGGTTACTACAACATAAGAGCTGTTCACTAAAAGAGGTTACATAAATAAAGTTGTTAACAGACCTGTTGTTAAAGTAAACTTAGACAAACAGGCCACTGATACACTGAAGAAGCTGAAGCGATATGATCAGAAAGTAAAAAGACAGAGTGCAGTTTAACAACAGGTACTTTGCAGACAACATAAAGTCTGTGTGTGGGGGTCAGGAGAAAGGTGAGGATGAGCTGCGGGCCAAGGTGCTATTCGCTAAACGTCTGTGAAATTGACAGGGACAGTGTTGACACTGTTAGGTTTCTGTCAGCTCAGCATGACCTGTATAATGGTAGATGCCTGTTTCCCAGGCTCTGGTGACAGACAACGCAATCAAAGTCACTTTCCTGCCTCCCTCTCCTTTAACTGCTCAACCCTGCCACCACTCCATCTCACTGTCTGTCAGTCCTTCTGCCCTGCTGCAGGACTCCAGTAATCATCTGACTCTGTAAAGGTCCTGTGGAAGAATCTACAGTCCTCTTTCTCTCCTTATGCATCATCACATCATTTACAGTACAGGGGTTTCTAAGTCAATCAACACTGCCTGAGCCTGAGGTGTTTTTTGTTTTTCTTTCTAGCGGAGCAATAACAGACGCTTTTTGATGCATTTTATCAAAAAAGAAAGAAAGAAATAATCAAAGAAACAAAGAAAAAGTAAAAGACAGAAAGGAACAACTGAAAGAAAGAATAAAAGAACAAGAGAAAGAAGGAAAGAAAGAATGAAAGGAAGACAGAGCTAAAGAAAAAAATGAAAAAAAACAAACAAAAGACCAAAAGAAAGAAAAAGTGAAAGAAAAAAGAAGGAAAGAAATAATGAAAGAAATAACAAAAGAAAGAAAAATGAATGAAAGAAAAAAGAAAATAACGAAAAAAGAAAGTGAGAAGAAAAGAGCGAGCAATGAAAGAAAGTATGAAAGAACAAAAGGACAAAAAAGTGAAAGAAAGAAAGAAGGAAGGAAAACAACAAAAGAAGGAAAGAAAGGAAAAAAGAAAAAATGAATGAATGGAAGACAGAGCTAAAGAAAAAAATAAAAGAAATAACGAAAGACCAAAAGAAATAAAGAATAAACACAAGGAAGAAAAAGTGAAAGCAAAAAGAAGGAAAGAAACAATGAAAGGGGGAAAATAAGCATAAAAGAAGGAAATAATGAACAAAAGAAAGAAAGAAATAACAAAAAGAAAGAATGAAAGAAAGAAAGAATGGATGAACAAAAGAAAGAAAAGGTGAAAGAAAAAAGGAAAGGAACAATGAAAAAAGGAAAGAGTAAGAAAGAAAGAAAGGACGCACAGGAGAGAGGGATGGTGTATGAACTTTTATTTGGTAATTATTCAGTGTAATCTAATGTAATTCTATGGGTTATAAATGACGTGTAAGGACCCACTCAGGAGACTGTGCCAGTTTAAGTGTGTAAATGTGCACATTACTTCATGTATGTTTTGTTATCCAGCCGTTTTCGGAGACGTTTTGTACACAAACCCAAAGAGGAGCATGTAATCTCCAGAGTTCCAGGATTTTCACATTACATCAGCAGTGTAAGCATGAGCACACTGCGCTACATGAATGAAATCAATTTACGGGAAGGAGGACGAGCATTTCATTTTAAGACAATCAGACATGTTCCCTCCTGGTGTGAAAAAGCCAGTGATTTTCTTCTTCTGTGCCTCACAGCTGCAGCGGAGGAAAGCCGACTTTATGATACCATGATTCACTGGCAGCCTAATGAGAGCCGCGGCCGTAAGCTGTTTATGTGGCATAAAGGCTGCCTCTATTAGCGCTGCTGTCAAAGAGGGAGCTGGGCAGGCATTGGCTGGCAGCGTGGCGACAGTTCAGCTCATGAGAGTATTCATTTACTGACAGGACTGGAGGTCGTCAGCTGGCAGCGTGGCGAGGCCCTGAGTGGAGGCAGGACCCGCAGCGCTGCCACCAAACTCTGGGCCGACTGGGAGAAACGGGATGATACTTAGCAAATGTAATTAATCACAAGGGGTTTTTCACTGAGGATGATAATCACAGAAGGTCTTCTTATCCTGTATTAAATGTGGTAATGTGCACACAAACGCACACTCATAGGATTACACATTCAATTAAATACTGTACTATACTGTATATGTCAGTTTAACAGCTGTATATTAAATGAAAGCTCCAAGAAATCAAACGTGTTTACATCCTTAGATGCTATAATTAGGCAATAATCACTGATGGAGCTCAGTATCACTCGGCACATGATGAAATTCACTAAAAGAATATTAGATCAACATGCAATGATATAATATGGTGTATTTCCTGTATTCCTTCCTGTCACTTGTTTCTGCCAAGAGCTGGTGGAGTCATAAATCTGCCAAGAACAGCCACATTTGTGCAAGCAAAAATAAAACTACCATAAATAAAAATATACAAGAAACCATGCATCACTCTACCTATTTTCAGAGCTGTGTGCAGTCAGTGACAACATGTAAAATAAAAATAAAAAAAAACAGGGCAAATTGAGTGTATTATTTTGCTCTTAGCCACCTCTCTTTCACCACTGCAGCTTCAGCTTAGAATTGGAAAAATTAACCATTCAGACGGCAGAGGGACAATTGTTTAGCTGCTATTGTGTTGTGTAGAACCAGTGTAACCAGTAAAAGGTCTGTTTGAAGACGTGATTGGCACACGCTCAGAGAAAATAAACAGCAAACAGTGGGAACAAAGTAAAAGAACAGGACTAAAAAAGGCTGCAATCTCCTGTTACGTATCGTTGTTGTATTAATGTGTGTTTATTTTTGTCACTGTGAAAGACGAGTGATGCAAAACACTTTACAGAGGAACCTCACACGAGTGCACTTCAGTCCAATCCAATAAATTTAGACACCAAAGACTAATTTTACTGGCTTTCAGCGCTTGGCAACTCGACTCGATGTGTCTGCCCTTCATTCCCTCACACCGCCTCACGTCCAGTCCCGGCTACTTTCCAAGTGCAAGGTTGCGAGGTGAACATCCCAAATCAGAGACAAAAACATACAGAGAGATACAGGGTACCAGCCCAGTTGTCGGAAGAAAATGTCAGCATTTCATATTTCTGCAAACCACAAATACTTTATATTTGCACATTTGATGCGTATCAACGTTTCTAAAGGGACGTAATATATGAGCTGACTTTGTCATCGGGAGATGTAGGGGACAGTGGATGGTGTGTCATCTAGGCGAGATGCCTGCCGAAAGCAACCAACAACAAAACTAGGCTTGTCACGCTACCAGAATTTCAGTAGTCGATACCAATACCAGTGAATTTCGACGATTCTCGATACTCATTCGACACCGCGATAAAAATCAAAAAACAGAAATTGAAACTCACTCACCTTGAAATATCAAACCACTATTTCTGCCCCCCCTTGACGGCACCACTGGCCGCGCACATGTGAGTGATCGAAGGTGACAACGTGTGTGTCGCCTTCAGTGAGTATACCAAGTGCAGCGCGATGCTGGTATATGACAGCAAAAAGATGGGGACCTCAGCACTTTAGAGGCACATGACAAAGGCTTGCCATGGAAAGAAAGACGAGAGTCAGCCTCTAATGTCCATGTTAGTATCTTTAAAAAAAAGTCGGGCTCGGGCTTGTAATTACTGTTAAAGGAATGGGCCGGGCTTGGACAGAACATGCACGGGCTCGCGTGGGGTCGGGCTGGATTTTTTGGGCCCAATCTAAGCTCTAGCACTTGTAGAACCCATTGTTTCTAGCAAAGACGATGGAGAACAGGCGTTCTTCTTCGGCGCTCGTCTTCGTCACAGACTTACCGTACCGAAAAAAAACAGGTACCGACTTATTTTTTGCATGTTGGCATCGACTTGGTACCGAAGTATCGGTTCTCATGACAACCCTAAACAAAACAGGTCATTTCATAGTGAATCATTGCTGCTTTTCCGAAAGCCCCTAAATGTGGGTGTTTTTCAGCAGGAATAGTGCCACGAAAAGCTGTTGTTTTTTTACAGACATCAAGGTGTGTTTCAAGTCAGGACTGTACCCCCAAAACCATTTTGTTAAGCCGAAACAAAATCTTTTCCAAACCACAGTGATTTTAGTACCTAAGCCTAACCACACGTTGACCACGGTGCTGTTGAAAACCTAAAGTTTCAATGCACCCATTACACTAAAACTTGCATGTGTAATGTATCCATGGTTTTCAGAAATGTATAATGCCTACATTTTTTCTGCCCATTGCGTTGAGGGTGAGGATGCCTGCCACTTCATGAGCTCCTTTTACATCTCACAGGAAACGAGTCACTGCACATAATGGTTCGTTTCAGACTGAGGCTCAATGGGTTTCAACTAAACTGCAGGTGAAGAATCACAACGGCACTCAGAGCGCTGCGACGATGACTCTTCACAGAACCAGCTCCACTTGCTGCTTCATCCTAGGATCTGTGAGGGTTTACTGGTATTGAAAATTCAAGAGTCCTTCTAAAAATGCTCTTCTTTTGTTAACATGAGTGAATTTCTTTGACTGGAATTAAACAAAAAATGTTGTGCGGTTGTCATCATTTGACAGGCCATCGAGTGGATCGATGCTGACATCTGCCAGAGCAGGCTTCAGATAACAAGGTGGGCATTATTTTGAAGCACATCATAAAACTGCCTCCCAGACCGACACACTGCTCCAATTAAACAATGGCCTCAGTGTTACATGCGACATGATTCTGCACCTGAGCTTGGATCATGATGGCACTCTGCTGTCTACAGAAACAAATGTGACGGCTTTATGTGCAACACGAATGTGCCAGATGGAGCAGCAGATTTCTGTCTTTGCTGCCTGTGAAATCATTTGTGCAGGACAAAAAAAAAAGATGGACACAAAATTGAACATGGGGAAGGGACTGGGCGGAAAGATTCAGCCAAGAATATCAAACTTTACTTGTTTCTTCCCACGTTCTTAATGGCTTGAGCTGACTGTAGCTCTTTAGAAGTCATCTTTGTAGATCTCACAAAGAAAATCGAACATGTTGGATGTAACTGCGATGTCTGGGACAGCTCAAGGATTCAGTCAAATTGTGTCTGTGACCTGCTTACATTTAATGAGTAGCAGGAATGACAGTCAGCACTGACCTGGCTCCCACATGGGGGAAGGCTGCTTCTGTTCTTGCAAACTTGTGTGGGGCAGCAAAAATTTTTTGCTTTAGTCTCACTGAGTCCATCAGGAGACAGAGAACTTAAAGGTGCACTATGCAGGATTTTCTGAAAATATAATGTTTGGACTCATACCCACTCTCTGACCCTCTCTGACCCACTCTGGCCCAATGTATTTTCCTGCAGAGACTCTGACCTCTGCCTGTATTTTCTTCTTGTTTTCTGTGCTCAGGACATTTATGAGCGTGTACCCCCACAGTGCTCAGGTGAGGTCAGGGCTTTATAAAAAATAGAGACCAAGTGCCAGATCATAAGCAGCAAGCATCCAAGAGACATATTGTTGCAAAAAGTCAAATATAGCAGCGAACGCCAAACTAGAGTGAATCTAGAGTTGGCTTTAACTTTAACTTTGGCTTGCAAGCATGTTAACAAACAGCGACTGACAATGCTGCCTTTAAATAGGAGGTTGGAGGTTGGAGAGTTGTCATGAGAACGGATTCTTCGGTACCAAGTCAGTGCCGATTTCGGTTCCGTAAGTACCGGATATAACTTTGCCCTCAGTGGGCCGTGTCGAGTCCTGTCGGAACTGATGGGGGCAGTATACACGCATCAGTCTGTGCCGATGTTCTCCATCGTCTTTGCTAGAAACAATGGCTTCTATAAGTGCTGCTGGAGACACAAGACCTCGGCTTGTCGAAAAGTCAGGTAGTAGGAGTCATGTGTGGAGATATTTTGCATTTGAGGCAGATGAAAGCAGAGTAATTATAAACCCGCAAAAACCAGTGTGCAAACGGTGCCTTCGAAGTTTCCAGACCAAAGGAGGAAACACTTCAAACCTGGCTAAACACTTGAAAGACAGACACCCTGACTTGTTTAAAGAATTCAAGTTGAGTGAGATTCAATTTACCATCACTTGTGTTATGGTATACTTATCCTGAAATATACGTTACATTATTTGGGTTTGAGAGTCAGCTTACTACGTTTATAGGGGCGGCTACTAGTACTCACTACCTTACGTTATAACTTACCCTGTAAAAGATGGCTAACGTTATGCGACGTTAACGATACCGTCTTTAACATTACGGATTGTCTTTTTACAGTTTACGGATTGTCACCATATCCGTAAACTGAAAGTTTGAAACAGTTTTAATAAAGTAGTGAATTTATAAATACATGAGTTCTGTAAGCAAGCAAGGAACAAGCTCTTTTTCCTGCTGGAATTAAGCTGAGTGAGATAGAATTGTCATCCTGAAGCCAATACCCTCAGACGGTTTAGTACTGATGAATAAAGGTGGGTTATTACTCTGGTAATGCTGCTGTTTATGACTCCCCTATTAAGTACAATGCAATACAATTATCTCATTTAATTAAAAACTATAATTCATTCACAAAGTTCTTCTGATGAGCTCACAAATTAATTCAAGTCTGTCAAAAGGACCTGTACACAAGGTAAATGATACAAAGACATATGAACAGTGTGTGTGTGTGTGTGTGTTTGTGTGTGAAAGAGAAAGAGGAAAGAACACATGTGATCAGAACTCAAGCAGCTACAACCTTGAACATGAAGATCAAGTGCAGAGCCAGCGGCTGCTGGTGGATGATGCAGACTCACCTTGGTGTTGGCTTTGGTCTTGCTGCTGCTCTTAGTGTTGTTGTTGAGGCTGGGATTAGCATCTTCATGCACTCTGTCCAAAAGCCAGAGGAGGAACTCGAGGGCATCGTGCTGAGAGTTTCCTCGAAACTGAGAGCCGTACTTGGCCACTATGCTCTGCGGAGAGGAGAAAACATCATAATTAATACTTTGGGCAATTTCAAGTCATTAAATACTGACATTCCTTCCTGACAAAATGAGGCCACGATCACATGGAGCGCAGGAACTCATCATTTGTAAGTTGGAGTTGGTTCTGCTTGGAGCACTCAGGGGAGAGATGGAGAGAAAAAAGGGACATTTCTCTCTCTTACCATCACTTAATGCAGACTCATTTAAGAACATCTGCCAGACATTATTTGGCTATGATGAGATCATGTAACAAAGTCATTCACAATTCTCTTTGGATGTTGTACTCTGGAAGAAATAGGGATTTTTTGAAAAAAGAATTTGAGGCAGAGCACACTTCATTACATGCATCACACTTGGGAGGATGCATGCAGCAAATAAAGCCATACACCACAAAAACCGTATAACAATGTTCACTGTATTTTCAGATAGGGCTGCAACCAATAACTTTTTTGTCCAGTTAATGGATTTATCATTTGGTCTATGTCTGTCTTGTTATATTTGACCAACAATCCAACAACTGCTTGAAAAATAACGAAAAGCATTTATTTGTGCCAGTTCCCACCAGACCTGGTTGATGCTGAGTGACGTAAACTGAAGAGTAGCTAAATGAACCTACAGATCGACACGCATGACCGATCAGAAATATTCTCTGCTGTTAACCATTGACATCCCTAGTTGGAGTGTTGGAAATATCTACCGCAGAGATCTGTCTGCCTTCTGTGAAATATAATGAAAGATGTTCACTTGGTTTATGGTACCAAAACAAATTGCATTACAAAAAATCAACAGCAATGTCTTAGCAGAAAGCATGACCAGGTTAGTCAAGATAATCCACAAACGTGTTTCATGGAGGAACTCTCTTCTTTCTACCAAACCATATCCACCAACCGCATCACCATGCAGAAGGAAGCATGCATCTACTCACTGACAAAAAGCTCATGCTTATGACAACATAAGCATTAACAGCGTTCTCCAGCTTAACTTGCTCAGGGGTGCTAGCTAAACTAGCAGTAGATGCACGCTTCCTTCTGTGCGGTGATACACTTGGCGGGTGTAGTTTGGAAGACATAAAATAGTTCCTACATGTAACGATTCAAAACAAGGTCTTTCGATTATCTTTACTAACCGGGTCGTGATTTCTGGAGAGAGACATTGCTGTCGAGTTTTTTCAAATGTTTTTTATTTTTTTGGCACTTTGAGCACCACAAGCCGAGTGCCATCTAGTTCTCTTAGATTTGAGAGAAGGCAGACATCTCTATGGCCGATACCTCCAACACGCTTCAAAATCTTCTAGATTGACAAATAGAACTACAGGTAAGAGGAAAAATACGTATTTTTGATTCGCAACCAGGTGCCCGTAACCAACAATGCAATTTGCACCCGAGGTGTAAATAGCCACTGCAGATATATTCCTGGATGTCCTAGCAATGTTAAAATATGAACAGGTCTATTCAGCTACTCTGCTAAAGTTTATGCATGAAGTCTAAATTCAGAAGCTTTATAAATACTAAAAACTGAAAATAATAATTCAACTAAGTCTAAAAATAACACACATGGGACTCAAACCCAAATCCAGTCCTTAACCCATTCATCCACCATGTCTTACTCCCTCTGTGAACTGTGTGTCTCTTCATACTACATCACCTGACTTTATGGCAGTACATTTGTGTGTTTTTTTCTCTTTTATTTTCCACTTTTATCTCAGAGAATATCAGAGATTGACTAGTACTAGCCCTAACCTTGAAGTCTTTGTCCTAACCCATACCACCTCTGACTTTGACGTATCTACGTGGCACGCACTAGCTAATCACAGCATGCAGTGGGATCCATGATAACACATTGTAGGGATGGGCATAAATAGCCGAATAGCTGCACTGTAACTATTCTCATCCGAGTGCAAACAGACACTCTGTTTTGATTTTTGGGGTAAATTGCCTCTTTAACTTATCTGGTAAATGTACCTTTGCATACTTGTTTTTTTTTTTACTGTTTCATTTCGCCAGATAAGTAACACTGAATCACTTGTTTCAAGTGGTATGTTTAACTTTGTGTGTCCTCAGAGAGTGAGGAAAAAACCCCAAAAACTAGTGTTTTCTTGAAATCACAATGCCATTATTTAAATGATATAATTACAAAGAACCAGAACCACTTCAGTTTAAAATGATATTGCAACTCTTTTGCCAAACAAAAAGCTGATGAATGGCTGCAAGTTGTCACTTCTAAAACATTCCATTAGGCCCTGACAGGCCATTTGTATTAAATCCAGATTAAACTGAAGGTCAGACAATTTCACTTTCCCAAAGACATTTCCAGCAGTATTTCACTTGAGAATACTCAGGACCCAAACACATCAGAATAAGGCTGATAACTCCACTAATAGCAAGAAAACTGACACCCTGTTCAAACTGTTGTTCTCACTTAGCATTGGATGCAGATGAAATGACTTCATCCTATTTGTTTTCCAAAGCTTTCAAAACTGTAGTTGTACTGAGACTGCTATTATTGGCAGCATAACAGCATAAGCAAACAAAATAAGACATCTTAGTCCTCATGAGCCATTTGTGGTGCCAGATAATATTTCAAGAAATTGTTTTGCAAACACATTCATACACTGAAAAAGATGACTCACACAGAGGACATCCGGAACCCTGACAGGTGTTACTAGAAAAAAAACCAGCCAGACTGTCTAATTCAATTATGAGGACGGAGTTGTGACTTTATGAGTCAGACAGAGAAAATGACACGCAAAACTAACGACAGCATTACACTACACTGGGTGGCTACTTCTCTCTATCACTCTCTCTCTCTCTCTGTATGACTGACAGGATCCAGCCTCTGCTCCACACCTCATTAAAAATCACCACATTATATCTGCAGTATCCCAGTATCTAAATATAAACACAGGCGGGAGGACCCCCTCCTCATCCACCTGACGGAGACAGCCCGCTAATGAGCTTCATCGCTATGAGGAATCACTGACAGGGGATGGAGGGATGAGGGACAGATGGAGAGAGGGAGCGGTGGAGTAAGGGAGGAGAGGAGCGAGGGAGGGATGCTGGCGTAGTTTCAACAGACCTGCAAGTGTTTTTCTGTCCCCGTATCAGAAAGGACGGAGCTATTGTGGCTGGCCCCGACAAGGAAAGTGAGAAAAAGGAGGCAGCGCAGTTTCTCAAAGCCACCGACAAAATGAGGGGGGTGAAAACAATAAGGGAAAGACAGTTTCCAAGGTTACGGTGAGGTGCAGAAACCTGATGACATCAAGAGGTTACGACTTCATTAAGACGAGGGGATGACCCTTCTGTGGCCTCATCTGCTGTTTTCTCTCTCTGTTTGGGTGTGTGTATATGTGTGTGAGTGTGTGTGCATGTGTGTGTGAAAGGTGGGAATGATTATTCGACTCATCTTTTTGATATCTGTTTACAGTGTTGTCTCTCAGAGGATCTCTGGTGACATGTGCCACACAGCCTCAAAGGCGCTTAAAAAGATTTGGCGAAGTGTTGAGGTTGTATTCCCATGCATCGAGTCTTTTTAATTGAATTCTTGTAAAGGGAGAAATGAAAGAGGGAACAAAAGAGTAATGAGATGGTGAGGATGTGTGGAGAGACAGAAACAAATTGCAGGTTCGTTGAAATGTCGAGTCGCTCTGTAAACACTGGCTGTGTTCAAAGCCGACCTGAGCGCAGCTCTGGTGGGATCTTAAGTGTTTGTTGGGCAAACACTCCAGAGCTAGTCAAGGAGAGGATAAAGGTGGGCATAAGGGTCAACTTCGGCAGCACTGGGTTTTTTCTGTGAGAACTATTGATTAGTCAAGACCTGATTGGGCCTGACCCGATGTGGTGCGCTCTGACAGTATTTCTCTTAATTTAGTTTGGCTTTGTTTCATTTATTGATCTCATTCATCAGTTGTTTTCTCTAGATCAGAGCATGTGGAACAAAGCTGTGAAGTTTTTTCTCCATAATTTAGAGCTACTTCTTTTGTTCACTTTGGAAAATGTTAAGTTTATTTAGTAGTATATTTTGAATTTGACTAAGTTCTTCACAAAATGTTCCAGTTTTTGGAATTTAATTTTACTGTTGATGCCTAATTCCCACCTGTAATTACTGAACACTCCACCGAATGCCAAATTATATTAGAAAAACATAGTTTTGGGGGCCTTTAATGAGTTTCAGGTCATATTAAAACCAACAACATCTCTTCTCATCATATTTTGATGCTTGGGCAGAAGCCTAAGGCGTTATTATAATGATGCTGGGGGCAACCTTTTAAAAAAGAAAGAAGACAGCATTCCTTCATTAATCCCTCGAGGGGAAATTTAGTTTCACTCTGTCGTTATTTTCAGATTACACTTGCACACAGGCCTGAAATACAGACTCGTGCACAAACAGGACCTATACATATGCATTAATGGAGAGATGTCAGAGCGAGGGAGCTGCCCACTTGACAGGCACCCCAAG
Source organism: Epinephelus moara (assembly GCF_006386435.1). Lineage (NCBI taxonomy): Eukaryota > Metazoa > Chordata > Actinopteri > Perciformes > Serranidae > Epinephelus > Epinephelus moara. The sequence continues at coordinate 35,427,575 of NC_065510.1, read as the reverse complement.
CAGCCCAAGAGCACCTCGGTAGCTACCAGCCCACACCCCTTGTTTGGTCCGTATGGGGACTTGGCTTGGGAACCAGAGGGTTACTGGTTTTAAGTGGACTGAGCCAACGCCGCCCAGTACAGGGTCACAGGTTGGAATCGCACTCAGACCACTGCTAAGGACTCAGCCTGCATGGGGCACACACTGTACCAGGTGAGCTAAAGGTCACCTTTTGCATTGTATATTGATGCAGAAGGGGTCATCAGATCTGGGTGCAGAGGGCGTCAGTGGTAAGTCACGTGGATCAGTGGTTGGTTAGGGATAGAAAATGACTAAAGAGTGACTAAGGACTCATGTGACCAACATGTGACGTGACAAAATAACTCCACACTGACTCCAAACAAGACACAAACACTGGTCTCCTGTGCTTTTTGGGCCCGTCCACCCCCCTTTCCAGTTTCCATCCTAAGCAGACTTTTGTGCTCTTCCAACTATGTCCATCGCTCTGACTGTCTGATAAGGACATGGATGGGTTTACACTGGAGTTGGACAAAAGTCGGCTGTATCTTATACAGATGCTAAAGGGTGCTCCTGGCGCCATTAGAGTGACGTTGGGGATGCTGGCCAAGTGGCGTATTTTGACACCCTGGGAGTGAGACCAGGCTAACTGAAACCCTAATTTTTCAAGTCTAGTCCAGACCAAACCCAGGGAACAAAAAGAGCAAAACGCTTAAGGACTATCAGATTTTCTACAAAGAAAGAAAGCAACAAAGAAGAAGAATGCATTAAAAGAAAGATAACCGAATGACAAAAGACAGCCATAAACCTGTGCAGTCTCCACAGCAGGGGTCACGACCTCCCAGCGGTCAGCAGAGATAGGGGCTGCACTCTAGCAACATCCCCTGCTCCCACACCCAGATGTCTGTTTTAGTGTCCTGTCTTACTACCCTTGCTTCACCTCACACCATTACCCCCTCATGCCCTCCCCACATCCATCTTCCTACTCTGTAAACAATGACGGATCAGAGTGCTGGCAGGCCAGGAATTCACTATAAACATACATCAAGTAAATGTCCCTCCTCTCTCTCCCTAAAAAACCCATTTACAACACCTCACCTCATCGTAGTCCGGCCTGCCAAACAGGCCTGGATGGATTTCTCAGTGACGGACAGAGAATGATACTGACAAATTATGTTAGGGCATGACCTTAAGAGAAACTGCGCACACTTCTTTTCCCCACACACACACACACACACACACACACACACACACACACACACACACACACACACACACACTAAGTAACCATTCCCTCCTCAGGTGTGGCTGGAATGAGGCTGGATAGAATCTGTCATTACTGGCTGCTCCATTTGCTGTTTCATTTTTCAGCGGCCTGGTGTTACCGGCTCACCTCTGGACGCAGGACAGTCATCACTTACAGTCTCCACTTATACACCACTCTCTGCTCTCATGCTGTGTTTCATCTATCCTTCTTCTGTCTCACACACACACACAAACTTTCTTTTTTCCACTCTTTCTATTATCTCTCTTTTTTCTTTCCTCTCTATCAGAGAAGAACCATTCCCTCAACTAATCAGTCCCAGCTGAGCTCTGGCCAACACACACACACACACACACACACAGATGATCCTCTCTTAGCAGCGCAGCACCTGTCCTTCCCCGCCTCCCCCTCCCGCCATCCTTCCAAATCTAAACTAACTCAGCCTGCTTACTTCCTGTGTCATCCTTGGCCACACTGGATTCACCTCCAGAACAATCGAGAACAGCCAGGTACTTCTGATGACAAATCTAAATGCCACGTCTTGGAATCAGACCTATATTCTCTCTGCAGCACTGAGAAGCTTGGAAATCCTTCGATAAAGGTGCCAGCGAGTCAAGACCGAACAAAGCCTGTGTGTCTGCGGATGTCCCCGGTGTGGGATTTACAGGCGATCAGTAAGAAATAAGAAGGGATGAGATGCGATGGAAATAATCGCCTCTGAATGGTTTACAGCCCAGGGAAGGCTCCCTGGGCTCTGCTGAAACTGAGAAATTGATACTCTGAGGAGGATTCACAGCTGAGGCTGTAAATACGCTACTGTGTGTGCAAAACTGACAGTGTAGGAAGCTGTATCTGCCACAGTATCAAGAGCTGTTTGAACATATATGCCATTTTCATGTGCTTTCCCATCACTGAGATGAAGTAGAAAATTCATCCTGGACACCATGATGCTGTGATCGCAGCATCACATCCTATAATACTAAAGATTGATTTATTCCCATGGCTTTCCTACAGCGTGTCGTTCAGGCTCGGTACATAAATCATAGGAGGGATAATAAACCTGCTGGAAAATGGTTTCATATTGTAGTGCTTACACAGATACAGCAGCAGACACACTTCTCCTTGTGTTTCTTTTATTGCCTTTTGTCACAGCGGTGTAGGTATAATGGAGTGCAGCTCACTGAGTCGAGGGAATGCATGCTGTTTCCAAACAGCATATGGTGGCTCTGTTACAGTAATTGTAAGTGGTCTAGCCTGTGTATTATAAGTTAGAGATGAAGTGTTTGAAGCATTACCACTTCCCTGCTCACTTCAACAGCTAAGACATAGATCCCACTGCATGTCTGCGGCCAAATATAAAACACGCTGATTATTATTTCTATTGCGTGGTTAAATCTCCAAGCCACACACTGCTAAACTCTCCAAAAAAAGTCGCTCCATCTGCTTCGCCAAAAAAAATGCCGCAATCAAACTGAAATGAGAGGCGGCCCCGCTGTGCAAATTCAGCAAGGAGTCCAGGTGGTGCATATCCCCACAGCGATGCACGCACGTCGCACGTGTCTTTCTACAAACAATGTATACATGTTCAGCACCCAGAGTGAGAACGAGAGTGGTCCATGAAGGAGAGCAGAGACGAAAAAAAGACAAACAAACCATCAGTCTCGCTGCCCTGCCTCACTGTCACACACTGCCTGCACTCCCAGAACAAACAAGACTACTTAAAACACCAGGCTTCATCTTCCCCGGCTGAGCTCCTCCGGCCTCACGGAGCTGCATCCTGTCAAGCGTAAAAAAAAAGATGAATCCGGGCTCCTACGCCACAACTTCTAAAAGTAGTTACTGTGTTGTTAAATCCTTTAGGTCAGGAGCGTAACGCATTAAAAAGAAGGAGCCAGCTCTGTCGTCGAGTTAAATTGATGTCGACAACTTTTGGAGCGACCAATAAAAGGACACTTCATCCCTCCAGATTTCATCAGCGTCAGATGTGTAGTGGAGCAGTTGTGGCAGAGTTGAAAATGTTGACCTTTAAATGCAGCACTTCCATTAGTATGATCACTGTCATTTATAAGCTTAGCCTCATTCGGTAACACGTTTTCATTTCAGTCAGACTCCAAGTGTCAGACTTAAAGGACTCCTGTGTGCAGGACCCTTGAGTCCCTACATGTAGTAAATCACACAATAAAACTTTTTGCACCCTTGAATGTGTTGTGATTTGGCAAAAAAGACTTACATGACACGGTAGATAAATAACCTAAATGTTTGCATTAGCGGAATATAACTGCACTTTGGTCTGTCAAAGGCCAAGAAAGCAAAACAAAACTTGTTTCCCAGCTCCGACTCAAACTTTTGAATGTTGACTTGACTCCCTGCTGTAAAGCCTGAGGTTATTCTGGTATCTTCAGTTGAGATATTGTGATTTCTCCTGAAAGGCCTGTGACTTCTACTCACTCCTAATATCCCAAAAACAAAAGAAGTTGGAAAAAAGTATGGCAAAAGTTTCTCTTCCCGCTTCCACTTGCAGGCCAGTGCCTCTCTTTAAGTGTGGGAAGATTTGGTAATAATCATCAGCTGTCAAAGTTGTCTGTCCCTTTTTGTGATTACAGACCAGGGTGGGAGGGTGAGGTGGGGGAGTCTCACAAGGATCACAGGAGGGACAACATAGTTTTGTTTACCAGCAATGTCTCTCCCTCCCACTTTCTCTGTCTCTCTCCCTCTGAGTGCACACCATTGGAGGCGTCTCAGCAGGGGGGCATCCTCCTTTTCCAGGCTGAATGCGCTTGCTATAGTAAACATCCTCTCTCCTCCCTCACTCTGGGATGAGCAGACAGACACAAATCACTGTGTCGATGCGATGGGGCGAGGCGAGAAAAGGAGAGAGAAGGACATGGATTTTTTTTCTTTTATTGCAGCCAACTATGATGAGAGGTATTAGAGCAAAAAAGGGGAACAATTGACTACGTCTATTTAAACACAGGGCTGCACATTCAGACATTACGTTCAAGGGCTAATATTCAGTATTTCCTTCCAGCAGGGGGCCATTACAGGGACTGATACCAGAAGGGTCTGAATGAGACGCTGAGACTGAATCACACATTCTATGGCAATTTGATCACCTGTAAAACAAGAGACAACATACTGCCATACTTTGGCTCAGAGTTAAAGACAACCTCCAGTGAAAATCAAGTTTTAATCTTGTTAACATGTCCATATGGTGTTTTATTATATGCTATAAGTGAGCAAAGTAAGCAGTCAAGCCATGGCTAAGAATTTTTGCCTTGTAACTGCCCTGTACCAATGACAGTCTCACAAACACGGATTCTGACTTCCATGGTTTGTTACATCACAAACCTAAGGAACCAATCCCATAACACTATGGCAAAGTGAGGGGCATCAGAGGAGAAGTCAGGCTGCATGACTCAGTATAGCAGTGGATGGAGCAGCTACGTCACTCACCCACCTCACCCACCATTCCTACATGTTATCCCATGATCAGCCCCCTTCACCCCTTGGTCCAGAATGATCAGCCCCCTTCACCCCTTTGTCCAGGAGTGATCAGCCCCCTTCACCCCTTGGTCCAGGAGTAATCAGCCCCCTTCACCCCTTTGGTCCAGAATGATCAGCCCCCTTCACCCCTTTGTCCAGGAGTGATCAGCCCCCCTCACCCCTTGGTCCAGAGTGATCATCCCCCTTCACCCCTTGGTCCAGAGTGATCAGCCCCCTTCACCCCTTTGTCCAGAGTGATCAGCCCCCTTCACCCCTTTGTCCAGCGTGATCAGCCCCCTTCACCCCTTTGTCCAGAGTGATCAGCTCCCTTCACCCCTTTGTCCTGTCAAACTGAATGTGGCTGCAGATATACATGTCTCAGGCAATGTATCATTTCTTTGCAAGCTAAGATTTACTTTCACTTCAACTTGTCAAAAATGGGAACGAGGTTTATCTGGTATTAGCAACACATTATTAACAGTTTGATAACATAGTCAAGCCAAAGGCTCGTGTTGTTTATTACTATTACATTTCTAACCCTGTGGACATAAAGAGGATGGGGGCAGGGTTAATTTGCATATTCATATATCCTTGCATACTAAATGAGTTGCAGGTGTAGAGTAGAGTTGGGTGATCTTGTCCATATCCTAATTAATAAGCAAGCAAGCTTAATTAGCAAGCAGACTTTACATAGACGGCAAATCTTTTCAATTTCTCCTGACATTGTGTTGTTTGGTTTGTTCACTGCTCCGCGACATGCGCGTTAAGGCCCGAACATACTCAGGCGTACTATAAGCGGAGTGGACTCCGCGAGGAATGTCCGCAGTCATTCTGGCTTCCATAGTCGAGCGCACTTCCGTGTTGTAGTTTTCTGTAAAAATGTCCGTGAAACACACTACATTACCCACAATTCTTGCGCGTCGATGTGAAAAATACATGCCGATGATGGGATCGGATTGGATCGGATCGCCCATCAGCACAACCCTAGTGTAGAGTTTCGTCTAATCCATGTAAAGGCACGAAGGAATTTATTTCATGGGGGAAAAAACTTCTACATGTGCAATTAAGATTAAAAAAAGATGCGTTTTTAGGGGTTTATACTATGCCCAGAGAGGAACTTTAATACATGATATCAGTGAGATAGCTGACCGAGAGCCACAGCATGTGCAAAACTACTGTCATGATCAAGAAGAATCAATGTTGTCATGTAGTGCACACTATAACCAAGAGCAGCTTCAAAGGGGGTCATTTAATTGAATGTAAATCCTAATTTCTACATTCAAGGCCTTTAATCCATATCCAAATACCCTTGGAAGCCCTTGTGTTACTTCATGTTTTTCTCATCACAAACTTTTTATTATATCAAAAGCCAACAGAGGCTCAAGTTAGTGAAGCTGCCCGTGGCATTAATGATCCACAACACCATGCCTCTTTGAATTTTTCAGATCAAAACAGCATCTTCTTCTGTGTTAATCACTACCTTTCCCTTGCAGCTCTGGAACACACTGCACTCTCTCTCTCTTATACACATTATTAATTTATTACTATCTCGTGGTTGTGGATGAGGAACAAAGCTGCATGCAAAGTCATGTATATCTACCTTTTCCATTATAAATGATATCCCACTCATACCGTCTCCCCATGCCTGTGCGATTGTGTGTTTTTGTGCACATGTTGCGTACCCCACTCCCCTACAACTTCCCCCAGGCTGTCTGTGGATGCAACAGAGCAGTTACCACTCAGAAGGCCTACTGGTTGACTGTCAAGCCCAGAGGGAACCCTGCAGCCCTGGCTCACAACAACTATGACTGACTGCAACAGCAAGAAGTCTTCAGCGTGTATGTGGGTAAACACCTGTTGATTTAATATCCCTTTTAATATCCTTATGTTTTGTCAAGAGTGTTGCATTTCCTATCATATGCGTTAACCAGTTTGTGTAAATGAGACAAGAATGCTCAACGCCCCGGCACTCCACATGCCAGTCCAGGAATGCAGACAAACCACCTGAAGTGCTGCGTTGTAGAGCAGGTGAGTCAAGTGGAGACACTGCAGCCTGCGTGTAATCAGTAACCACGCTGTACACACACAAAATTACTACTAGTTCAGCAAACAATAATAAAATGTCGAAACTGGGAGGTAAAGAGGCGAGGTATTTTTATTATTACTACTCTACGTGGCTCCAACACCGATACGTGACCTGTGCGTCTTTACTCACTTAAATGGGACACAGGTGGATTGTTGCCCTTTGAACCACATTCAGTCTGGCGCTCACCTGATGTGTTAATTCAAATATTTGTTTAGCCAATATGGATATGTGATAGTTGGTTATAGTGCTTACAAATCCAACAAAATCCTCTTGACACATGCCTGCTGTGCTATTAGGCGTGCTGCTGAGTAGTGGCAGGGCACAGGATGCACAGTAGCTATTATGGCTGTTTTGAGGCAAATACACCTGCTAGTAAGTGGGGAGATTCCAAGGGAAGAATGTGTATACATGATCCAACTTGAATATAATAACATCTCCTTATCCATTGCTGGAACATCTCAGAGGGGGGCCCAGGGGCACAAATTTCCTGTTGAACCCCCACTGACCCCCACTTTCTCCCTCTCTCTGTACAATGTGTACGTACCCTGCCTTCTCCCAAGTACCCATCAAGTGCAGCACACACAGCCGACAACTCAAAGGCAGCTTAATTATATTTGGCCTAGAGAGACCCAGAAACCTACCAGCACTCCACGGTGGAATACTACCTGGCCCCAGGTTCGCTGTGTGTCAATTACTTTGTGGTAATTTGATTTAAAATGCCTTAAGGCCCTATGATATTGGTTTTATTGTGCTGTTGTAGAACACATTCCCAGACAAACAGTCAGGTAATGAAATAATCACAAAGCAATTGGCACAGGGTTTGACTTGAGGGTTTCAGGGCCCCTGGGGGTCTGGGGCCCAGGCAGAAATACAGTCTTATGAAACTTGCATTTCACAGTCAAGGCATAACTTTTCAGGTAATATTTGCCAACACATAGTGATCTTTCCAAGAATTTATTGGAAATTTGTTACAAAGACAACAAACAACTATCCATAAGAGTTTTTTCGTTCGTTTGTTTTTTGGGGGGCTCAGGGGACACCTCGCCCTACATATTTAGAAGATGTGCATTTGTTCCTCCCATAAAAACATTACAGTAGCAGAGGACTTTATTTTCATGAAATTAAGGACATTGCCACCATAAATTGATGCAGAAAGGGATTCATCAGAATGAATGAAATTGAGTGTCTGAGGCTCAAAATTTCCTGGAGAACCCCCAAACCTCCAGTTGCATGTGTCCTACACACTGCTGAAACAAAACCTGCGCCTTTGCATCTACATCTCTATGAAGTCTTCCTCATATTTTCCTCAATGGCATGTCAGACAATGAGTGACCAAAACAACATCCTGCTCTCCATTGAGATGGGTATGAAGACAAACAAACAGCAAAACAAAGCAGTGACATCAGCAGCAGCCTAATTGATAACCACCCTGCACCCTCCTCCCTGTCCTCACCTTGAACTCCACAGACAGCTGCGGCGTGTACTCCAGGGTCCACAGACCTCGAACCAGCGACGCCAGCTGCTCGGTCACCTCTCCCCTGGCGCTCTCCGGCTCCTCGCCTCTCACCTCGCCGTTCACCCTCCTGTGGTACAAATCCGACTTGTACTGCTCCAGTCCGAGGTACTCGGCCAGCAGGTCCGTGTTGCTGAGGCACTGAACCACGGCGTTCATGAAACAGGTGTTGCCGTGGTTCTTCAGTCCCAGCACCCCGGGGGTCTTGTCGCCGTGGCACCACGACAGCCTGTCTTTCACCGAGCCGTGAGAGGAGGACACCGTGGAGCTCTTCTTCACGGTTCCCTCCCTGGGGGTCTGCGCACAGTCGTCTTTGAAACCCCCCGATGCGCTCTGCCCGAACCCGCCGTCGTCGTCCTCCGCGTCCGGCGGCTCCGCGTCGCCAAAGTGCGCCAAAGTGCCCAAAGTTTTAAGGATCCTTCCCATGAAATTCCCAAAAGACCGCAGCGATTTCCTCCTGATAAACCTCCCGGTTTTGTATTTCTTCTCCTTTCGCTTCGTCGTTTTGGGTTTCATGGCTTTTCTTTCCTTGTTTTCCTTGCGGGTATCCATGGCTCTACTACTTAATAGGACCGAGAGAAAATGAAACAGGCTGTGGAGTCGCACCTGTCTGCCAGGCTGTCTACCCCTCCTCCTCCTCTTTCCCTCTCTTCTCAAACCTTACCGCTGTGGTGGCACCGACTCCGTGCCAATAAGGCACATGATTACTGATAGTATTCCTTTGGACATCCCGGTAATTCCCAGTGCGATATGCTCACCAGTCCGCGCGTTTTGATGGGTGACGCTCTCTCCAGGAACTACAGAGAGGAGACGCGTTCCTCCCTCCTCACAGCAGGCTCAATTACACTTCCTCATCGATGGCTCTCAGCGCTGAGTCGTGCGCTGGCGGTCTCGGACTCTCTGTCACCATCGCTATCAATCCCTCCCTCCCTCCTCTCCTGTCAATGGGGCTGCAATGAACAAGTTTTCTATGTGAAGGATCCTGTCTACTTCCCGCCCCTCAGACAGGAATTTAATTAACCTGGATTACATTACTTATAGTTTAACACAACAGAGAGCTTGACACAATGAGCAGGAGAACCCTTTCGCACAGTCTCACAGACTGTTGCTGGAATGGCAAAGAGCACAAACTTGACATGTTTGTTCCACAGGGAACAAGGAAGTTGTTGTATTTAATAGGTTTCAAGCGCTGTAGCCTTAAACTGCCCCCTGTAGGACCAATTACAACATCACCTGACTTGACATCTTTAGAGGGTGTCAGAGACATCACTGGCATTTGCTGGATGACCCTACCACTGTATGGGGGTTGTATGTGCATGAGCAACTGCAGCCTGATTTTATTTCCAACCCCCATCCTAAAATGAAGACAAATCAGATTCTGAAAGCCTTTTAGTGGTGTATTATCATCACTTGATAGTAATCGTATGGACTCAATAAGCTGTAGTTAGTAACTTTTATGAAAATATTCTTCTGTAAAATAGTTACAGTAGTAGTTTAGTTGATGAAACTGTCACGAACTCCACACAGTAGTACATAAGACAGATAATCGGTGAAAAAATATCATGTTCCTCCTCCTTGTGGATTCTGAAGGAAACAACCAAGGAGAGCCAAGTCAATCATTTCAGTCACTGCTCCTGAACTGTGCTTAAACTGTCAAACTAGGCAGCGTTATCAAATGTGAATCAATGTTCTTTACTGCATCACCTATTCCTCACCTCAAATGTTGCCAAAACATTTGTAGTGTACTGTTTAGCTGTAAAATGACAAAGTTGGCTGGTGAGCGGTTCTTCACTTTGGCGCGACTCTTTTTAAAGGTCTAATGTGTAGGATGTGGTGACTGTGTGCCATGTGTGTGCCAAGTGTGCAGAAGAACTACGGTGGCCGACACAAAATGACAATCACCCTATCTGGAGCCAGTGTCTGGGTTTGTCCGTTCTGGGCCACTGTAGAAATAGCATGGCACAATCCGTGGAAGAGGACCTGCTCTGTATGTAGATATAAATGACTCATTCAAAAAATACACTCCTATTATTTTCAATGTAAAACCCCACACCGGCGGCGGCTAGACATGCATCAGCGCTCCTGGACACACCGCCCTGCAGCAATTTATGCCACTGTCCTATTTCCAGCCCCGCCACTCCCGGAATTAAAAGGTCAGCTCAACTCCTCTCCTCACCATGGATGCATAAAGAGAACTCTGTTGATGTTGCTGTCTCGTGTGTTATAAAGACAAGAGACTTCTTGTTGAGGTCAAGAAATATCCCAAGCTTAATACCCATAATCCTGTCATTATACAGGCAATTGCAAAAAACAAGACATTGCCAGTCATAGCTCCAGATATTGGCTCTTCAGGTGAAAAATGAAGTTTAATTAGGGGCTCTCCATGCATGATTTTAAGCTAATGCAGAGGTGGAGGAGCTACAGTAAAAGTAGTAATAACTTTGTGTGGTCGTCTGTTAACAAGCTGCAGGGCAACGCATCTGATGTGTGCTGGGGGGGGCACATGATGTGTGTCCCATGACACGCTGCACCGTGGTGAAGTCCCTGTGTTTTCAGCTTAAAGTGACGAAAAAGAATGATTCTTATTTTCAAGTGATTATAAAGTAATGAAAACATAGTTATGAATATTATATACCATTTCTGCCAATAGTTGCCTCTAGACCCTACACACTGGACCTTTAACATGGCAGCAGGGTCACAACAACCTTTCTCATTTTACAGCTCAACAGTACACTAAAATATGTTTCTGAAAACATCAGAGTCGAAAAATAGTCAATGCAGTAACAGAATCTTGACAACTGTATCTGACAGTTTAAACGCAGTTCACCTGCAGTGATTGTTACCTTATGTGTTAAAGGCTCCTTGGCTCTGATTGGTTGTTGTGGTTCACTTGCAAATGCATTCTTGCAAATGCCATCTAAAGCATTAAGAGGTGCAGAGCAGCGTGATTTTTTTTTCCACTGACTATTTGTCTCATGTAATACTGTGTGGATATAGTGACAGCTTCAGCAAATGTGACAAAAAGTTATTTCTATAAAAGTAACCAACTACAGCTTTAAATACAGTGACAATGACAGTAAAACTGCTTGGTGACCATATGTATTATGTTTCTAATTCTGCTAAAAAGACTGTCCACAAATGTGTGCTCCTTTTGCTTCACCCTGCTATTGAAATACAATCATATCTACAGTGTAACACACCAGCATTTACAGACACATGTACAGTATCCTATAAATAGCTTTGCTACTGCCTTCACACACACATTAATGCTGCTGCTACTACACCCTGGAAGATCCACAGAGTGAGTAAAATGGATGTTACAGAACCATTCGGCCAGACACGTTATGTGCAGTTCTGGTTTTCAACAGGGATGTAGCATCTTTTGTGCTATATCCAGATTCTAATCATCTGAAGCTTAATTTCACAGCTCACCAGTACTAAAGATTGGATTTAGTGGGCCAGATGTGCTGATTTATTGAAATAGATAGCCAGAGCCCCATCCAACATTTCCATAATTCTCCCCGATGCTTTTATTTCAGCATGGTTAGAAAATATGCACACATAATACCCCATTGAAACAAATAAACTTATTCTGTGTCAAACTTTGACTTCCTTACCAAAATGAAACAAAACCATACGTGCAGATTTTTTTGGGGGGGAGAGGGGAATGCAGGGTACACCTCCTCTTATATATGTAGAACACGTGTAATTGTTCCTTCCAATAGAAACATGGCAGTAGCAGAGGAGTTTTATTTCAACAAACTAGAATGTGCCTCATAAATGCAAAAATGTGTCTGGTTAAGTAGGCGGTGGCATTATGCAACCTTAAAAGCCATGGTTGCAATTTCCCATGAAATGGAAAGAAGATGAAGCAACTATGGTGAAGCAGGAAGTACCATGACATTCTTACCCTAAATTGAGGCAGATAAGGCAAATTGGTGCATAAAAATTCACCAGAATGCTGGAGATGAACTGCCTGGGTCCAGACCTTTGAATCCACCCACTCCACCAACTTCAAGTTGACTGATTTGTCTGGCATTGTGACATGAAACGACCAATGAGCACCACAGGAGGATTCGATTAGCCAGTCAGAACCATAGGTGTGACAAACACTGTTGTCAAGATGTTGTCAAGCAGTGCACTGGAACCAATGAGAAGTAATAACAACAATGGCAAGCACTATATACGCTGCTATCAAGGCTGTTTTGAAATCGACCCTGGCAAAACAGGTATGTTGGCTTGACTCCGCATCACTGTGGACTAAAAATGATGTTAGATTTAGGCAGACATGTTGCTCTCAAGTAATTTGTTTGGGAAAACTGAATCCCCCTCCCCCGCAGAAACCAACATCATACTAAACGTGCCTCATATCAGGCGAGGAAATGAAGTGTTTAAGAAAAAAGCTAAGCCCTGGCCTACAACCGTCCTCTATAAGCAGGGAGGGTAAGTGCAAAGATAGAGATGCCCTTTCTATATTACTGACCCAGGGATGTTTTTGCTGACTTGGTTTTACACTGTAGGTTTGCCATTTTACTTTTTGGGGGAAGCAGGGGTGAGTTATTAATTATTTAGATTAGCCATTTTGAACAATAGTGAGGAGAGTGGGTTCAGATCAGGGACAGTCAAAGAGGCTTTCTGCTGTACACTGTACACTGCCTCGCTCTTTAACCAGCATCCTTCAGGGAATCTCTGTTGATAGATTAGCTGACAGCAGCCGTGTGCTTAAGCGGCCACAAATCTGGGGCCTCCTCCTCGTCTCTACAGCAGCACACAGGAAAATCATGTCTGAGCACATTTAATGTACTGTATAATATAGCCTTGTTTTAACGTATTTGGGTTACATCTGCATTGAGACAGTCTGTAGAACAGCATTAATTCTGTTTCTCTCAAGAAGTCTAAAGAAGCATAATACAGACACTTTGATGTGAAGAATAAGTTCTTGTGCCTTGAAGTGTAATTTTAAATTCAAGTGTCGCTCTGTGAATTCCCACCTATATTCAGCTCCTGTGGGGAATTACCACTTAAGAGACTACACTGCTCAGGAAGTGTAATCTTTTCACTTCTTTATATCCTGTCTCTACTGGAAAAGGAAACAGTCTAACAAAGTCATTGATGCTAAATCAAATTACATTTATTTCCTTTGGTCAGAGTGTAAATCCAATCTGCAATGTTAATTGCATTGTTGGGAAGATTTGCTAAGAAAGAAAAATGTTGGATACATTTGAGTGTGTGTGTTACTGGATTAAAAGTTTCTGTTGCCTCCAGTGTCAAGGACTCTAATGTCACATTAAGAGGAAGAAGGGTGAGGGAACCTCCATCGAAGAATAGCTCCGTCTGCGCTGGTGCTGACTAAGGTGCGGTTGTTGGAGCAGATCTTGATGCTGGTGATGCTGCCGCCGTGAGCTATTCCTATGTGGGTGACTGTACCTTCCATGTAGTCCCACACCTTCACCAGCTTGTCATCTCCACCTGTCATGACAGGGTGAAAAATATGTCAATAACCTGAGAGAAGTCTGAGCAGAGCTTGCATTGTAGTGTCAGTAAAGATGAAAACGAAGGCTCAGAGGAGACGAGAACACACTCAGCTATATCTGAGAGTTAACAAATACATACTGGTAAAAACACAAGAGTGGTATAATAAATAACAATCTAAGCAGTTTTTAACATAAAAGCACCAACTTAAATTACATTTACAAAAACAGACAAGCATGGTTTTATCTAAACATTATCAGCAATGAAACGAGGGCAAGTGTAAAATTACCATCTGTATATTGAGTGCTCACATACCCAAGATATTCTGTAGATATGGACTCATTTATTTTCAGCTGAATTATATTGAAAGCACAGCAACAATATAACAAGCAGCAGACGTGTAATGGGCCATACCTGTCACAAAGTGTTTGCCATCCTGTGAGATGTGCATGCCGTTGATGGCCCCAGACTGCGAGCCCTCCACTTCTCTGATGGCAGATCCGTCATACACGTCCCAGTAGGCAACCTGAGAAGGAAGTGAACACGTTTTATTTTTGCTCATCATTGGCATTTTTTACTGAAGACTCACACTGTGTCTCAAATCACACACTTTCATACTTATACTTGCTATTTTGAGTGCATAAGTGTGTTTACACAGAAGTATGGCAAAATGCAGTGCACTATGGGTATCTGGATGATGCACTCATAATGGTAAAAAAAAAATGAGTGTGGACCACAAACACAATTCAAACTTTCAAAATGTCGTCCAACTACTGCAGTGAACACCGAAGCTTTGTACGAATATACATGTGTATTTTTCACTACCACTTTATTATTGTCAGATACAAGGCATCCGTTTGTTTATTGGGTTCATCTGTAATAATTTGGTACTGCAAATAATAACAAACATGCTAATGTTAGCCTGCGAGCTAACAGTGGAACATTTATCATCAAGCTATGCAATCCACGGGCATAAGTTAGTGTTTTTTCACGTTAAATTGTTGTCTCCACTGTAGAAGATATTAGTATTAGGTTATAAAGTTGTAAATATTTAGAAAATCTGGCAGCTATCATTAACTCCATTGATCAGCTGTTGATAGAGCCAGCCAATATTAGCCAGGGACATTCTCAGATATCAAAACGTGCCGTGAAAGTGTGTTCATTTTTAAAAGAATAATAAATAAATATAGACAAAAATATAGCAGGCATATATCAATTATTTGTCCAATAGTAGCGATAATGCTCCACCTGGCTGCAATCTGCCAAGCAGACGCAAAAAACTGTCAAATCTTGCAATCGTCATTTCCAGTAAGTGCAAAACAGCTGTGTTTGATTTGAAACGACACTACCCTGTCAAAATTTGCGCACTACACAAGTAGTGTAGACTGTGTACTACCAAGCGGCGATCTCCAGGGCTGCAAAATAAAGCCAATATGGAAGTGCCAAAATCTATTGTTCCTTGAATGGCCACTTGAGGCTGGCTCCAGATGTGAAACCCCATAGACACCCATGTTAAAATGCCCCACTTTACAGCAGAAATAAACATGTTTACAGACTGGTACCAAAAATGGTCTTGAACTCTACAGCTAATTTCAACATTTATGACAACTGTACAGGGGGTGGCTTTGTATACAACTCACATGTTTACATTTTATTAAGGCTTAAAGTTACGCATATTAAAAGGCGGGCTGCTTGAGAGACAGGCTGTCTGCAAGCCATCAGCACAGTCAGTGGTGTAGTGGAAGTTGATGGGGTGGGTGTACTACTAGGTAGACATGTAGATCACAGAGGAGGACGTGGGTACACTCTCCTATATATTCCAATGGCTTTTTGGCTGATAGGTGGTATACTGTAAACAGCCAGATAAAAAGGTGGATATACCCTATATACCCAAACTCAAGCTTCAAAACGGCAGTCCACAAACCAATGGGTGATGTCATGGTAACTATGTCCATTTTTTTGTAAGTAAGTGTACAAACAGTAGTATTTGATCGGAGTCACAGCATCAGTGTTCAAGAGAGGGGCAAAGAACCCTTGCACTGTGTATGATAATATTATGGAGTCTGTTTTCTTTGCTGGCAACAAGGGAAAAAATCCTAAAGCAGGCCTCACTGACGACACATAACCTTATGATCTCTTTGCTGCAGTTTGAATTATAGTGTTAATTGCTATTGCTGATTGGTTCAGGACAGACTATTGGCTCACTATACAGATGATGCAGGTGAAAGCATCTGTTTACAGTTGTGCAGATCCTCCATTACATCACCATATACTGTACTGTACTGTATTACTTCCTATTATGGTAAATATGCAATATGTGACCTAAATCCACCTTGGACTACCGTTACTGCTCTATTATTCGTGCTCTGTATGGAAATGAGTAGGTCTATGGTTAGATTCAGCCTCACACACACAAGCCAATTGAAACCATGTTTGCTGATCCAAATGAGATTTAATCATCCCTAGAGCTTTATAGCTGTCAAAGTATCAAGTCTCAGAAAAGGCAATTGTTAGCCCAAGTTATTTATAGCACAGGCAGCAGAAACATCACAGTGCCACACAACAACAAAGGTCCTTTCTTGTTATTTATATGACCAAGCTGATTACATTTTAAAAGTTAAGCGCTGTAAATGAAGGGCTGGATGGATTTGATCATTGAAATCAGTCTTCTGAGTCATTCTGTATGAAAGAGTTTCTAATAGAAGATTTAGTGGCTGACCTCAGCACTGATCTCAGTCCCTGTGTGTATTTAAATGTGTGTGTAAAACACAGGCTAAACAGATTGCACTTCAAAGTCAATCAAGTATTAAAAGCACAACATTCCAAATTTAAAGATTGAATTACTGCAAGAATGCTGCTAATAAACAATACAAGGAAGTGTACCATCTGACTAATGAAATCATATGCAACGTTACATGGATCGGCTGTTTGTAAAAAGGTTCATGTTACACAGAGCTGCACTGAGTCAGCCCAACATTTATAAGAATAGTCTTTGAGATAGGATTTCATTTCTCTGCGCAAGACCATGCCTGTAATGCATTATAGGAGAGGAAATGTAATCTCAAACAGACATATCAAAAACTGTTTGTTATTATGGAACGAAAGAGGAACAAAAGGCTCGAGAACAAAACAAAAAAATTCTTATTTATAGTTTCAGAACTGCAGAGTGATTCTCAAAGCAATAGCTGCCCTTACAAGCCACGAGAACATTTCTGTGGGGGCCGTTTGAATCTACAGGATTTCTCTGCTGCACATTGGTTTACTCAGATGGAATTGCTGATATTAATATTCCTAGAAAATAACTTCACAAAACATTATTTAGGAAAACATAAACAACCGGAGGGGAAAATGGTTCATTATAATTTGATAAACACCAAATACAAAGTTCTGAAATCATTCCTTATTTAACTCAGTATCACATCAGAACGTAAGGCTCACAGCTGGGCAGAATATGTAATTCATTCAGCTAATGTAACATCACAGCACCATCTTTTCACTAAACAGCAAACAAAGCAGTACCTCTAAAAATACCACTAATGGGTGATCAAAATAATGTTTATGTACAATACTCTGTATATCCCAGTATGTAACACTCCTCCCTCTTCTCCTCCGTGTCATTTTCCACAGCGTCCTCCTTGCCACAGTCACAACCTCTCCCTCCTTCGTTATCTCATTTCAGCAGCTTATTAGAGACTCCCACCTGTGTGAGTTGTCTTGGCCCATCTGCGTTCCCTCCACCTCAGCCTGGGAAACTGGCTTATAGCCACAACATGGGCCACCAGGAAATTAATTACATGCAGCAAGCAGGGTCTGAGAAGTCAGGCCTGCTGTTGGTAATGCTCACCTTATAACCAGGAAAGACCTGAGTTCAGAACCAGAGTGCAGTCGCCTTGGCTACAGACAAGATTAGCAAGATTAGATTGGACACAAAGACAAATGATGTCTCATAGTAACATCACAAAGGGAAAAGACTTTACGTGGGTACTAGGGATGTTAACGGTTAACCGTTAATCGGTTTTTGACCGGTTATGTATGTCGGCTACTTTGCATACTGACACACTGCGCTTGTGTTGCAGTAATAGCCTAACCTACTTCATTTAAACTTAAAATCAGCTCATTGTCCAAAAGAAATTGGACAATTCTTTGTCTCCTCTCTCAAACACACACCCTGGAAAATAATCCCCTTCACTGGTGGAAAGAGCACGAGAGAAGATTCCCTAGGCTTGCCATCCTAGCAAAGAGCTTTCTGGCCATCCCCGGGACATCAGTGCCCTCAGAGCGGGTGTTCTCCGCTGCTGGCCTTGCAGTCAACAGACTACGAACCAGGCTCACCCCAGAGCATGTGGATATGTTGATCTTCCTCAACAAAAATCGTTAATTTGATCGATATGTTTTATTGTTAATTTAAAGGCATTTAAGCCCGTTAAATGTTCATATTAATATTCAAAACTGTTTTGTCAAATGCTGCAAAGTGCCATTAATTCCCAGATCGAAATGCTAAATGTAAGTGTTTTGTTATTAAGTAATGTTTTATATATATTGCTGAATTGAATTGCCAAATCGATTGTGCACTGTTGTGTGTGTATGTCCATTAAAGTGCTTGTTTTTGCCACTGACAGGATCAGATTGTAATTATATGTGTCCCTTCCGAGAAATTAGACATTGTTCTTTACTTTTGCTTGATCTGGTCTGTTTGTTATTGTGTGGAACCAAATTTCACTCAAGGAGGAGTCTTGTTCTGAAATTTCATAGACATTTCCATGTTGTCAAAATCAGCTAAAATTCAGCTGTGACACTGAAAATCTTTTAGATAACACTAAGCAACACTTTTCACACAACAAACTCTTGTCCTCTCTCCAACTCTTACTAACATATCCACCGTGTAACCCTGCAACAAGTCACCTCTCGGGAGATCTCAGAACGAGACTTCTCCTTGAAAAAAAGATTTGGCTGCAGACCAACAGACAAGTGAGCGGTAAGGAAAATGTTTCTCTCTAGTTTTTTTCAGAGCCTGTCAGTAGCAAAAACAAGCATTTTTATTTGATTCAATTAATGGTGCCCAATTGCCCATACGGATTACATTGCAACCTGTTTCACGGAGGCAAAATCTCTCTCTTAATCCATCGCTGAATGAGCTGCCAAGTTCATATTGTACTGCAAGAGTAATATTAGTCAAGTCAGTCAACTGAGGTCCAGCAGCCATCGTCTGGCGGACACTGACAATGTTTTCCAAGCAGAGGAAGAGCAAGGCACAGGAGAGCAACCTGAATCCAGCCCATCACAATCTGCAGCAGAATAGAAGGGGCGAAGACCACTGATCAAGTGGCCAAAATCGCGCAAAAAGGCGCTGTGGAAGGAGGTCAACACTGACCATCGCAATATCTTGAGGACGCTAAGAGGCATAGCCATGAGGAAGTTGGAGAAGATGGGGGAACTAATCTACAACTTGGTGTGTGGTGTGAGGCCCTTTGAGTGGTCGGGTGAAGTTGATTATGCTACTGAGCCTCGGCAGCATGCCCAACAACTAGGTCCTATAAAACAGGCCACATTTAAATTATGTTAGCAATCAAGACTACATCTTCCCTTTAGCAAAGCAAACATGACAACATTAACTGGAAACAATACAATGAACCTGCTTCCAACTATCATTCCTGTCCTCCTAAAAGAAACTGAAAGTCAAGAGGTAGCACCATATTGTCTCCACTAAATACAGCAGTAAAAAATGCATCATCATCAATACAACCTCTCCCTGACCCTCCACTCCTCTTGTCTATTTTTTCTCTTGGCCAGCATCTTTCTCTTCACACCTTCTCCGAGTTCTATTGGTTTGCCTTCTGTGATTTGACTCATAAGGGCATGCTGGGATGTGATGAAGGGTTGGAGTAAGGAGAAGAGAGAGAGCAGAGCGTAGGTATTTGTTCTCCCAGACAGAGCGCCTGTGTCCTGGGATGAGCAGATGGTGGATCTGGCTGGCACTTGGGTGGCACAGGCACATCCGCAGGAAGGCACGAACACCACAGCACTCCCCTCTCTCTGCTCTCTCCCCTTCCCTGAATCCCTCCTTCTCACTCTCTCCGAATCACTCGGCACATCCACTGTGCCGCGTTAATCAGCACAACTTGTCCTCACCTCTCAGCATGCAGGGGAGGCAACAATATGGGTCTAGTGTGTGGCCGGGTTCAAGGGGTGTGGATGAAGTGCACAATCAAGGAAACAAGCATTTCATTTTGCCGCTGTGAACATCTGACCTTATGTAAATAAGTGGTGCCGAGTTAATCAGAATGCCTCACAAAATCGCAGACTTAAAGGGCTGAGTGTTTTTGTCACAGCGACTTGCAGCCAACACAACAGCTTAATTATGTTCAGCTGAGAAACAAATTACAAGCTTTTCAAACTAATCTGTGGACATGCAAGTGTGTGTGTGTTTGTGCAAGTCTTCTCTGTGCTCGTCTACGCTGATCTTACCAGAGCGCCAGGCTTTTCTCTCATGTACACTGAGTGGAGATTATAATAACAATAACAGCATAATGAGACATCTAGATTATTACACTGTGAGTGCCAGTCTCTCTGCACCCCGAGGGATTTTCAATCATTACAGTCATTAGGTTGTTTTTCCTGTACGGCATGACTGTCTGAGTTGCGTCCCAGGGAATTCTTTGCTAACCAGCTCTCACATCTTGGTGCATAAAACCAACCACGGCAAATCTTTTACAGATACATGGACAGATTTCTGAGACCAAAGTAATGGATTACACTGGTTGGGATATAAATTAAATAAATGAATAAATAAGCCTACTAAATGTCCTTAAAAATGATTCTAGTGCACTGAGTACTGTGGTGGAATTTATTAAGTACGTATACTTAATCACTGTACTCAAGTGCAAATTAGAGGTACTTGTATTTTACTTAAGTATTTCCATTTTATGCAACTTTATATTTGCTTCACGTTGCTTCGCCATGTTGGCATGTGACATCCACGTGCCAACATGGCGAAGAGCTGCTGGATGACTGGTTGTGCAACTAACAGAGTAGACAAAGCCAAGTCTCCAGTGTTATATTGTACCAGTTAAGGTAATACCAAGGAAGAGAGGCTTGCAGCCACGAAGAGGGCTCATGTTACTACAGACAGGGATATATTTTCATTATCCTATTCAGCCATGAGCGTGTTCATGTGGAAGAGACAGTGGTGTAAATTAAGAGTGACCATCAGAGCCATGAATGAAGTAGGCTGCTTCGTATGATATGAGATGAAACGGTAACATTAATTACCTGCGGGAATGTTTGGTCTATGGGACAGTAAAAAATCATCCATGTGAAATGTAAACCATAACTTGCAATATTTTAACATAAGATATAAAAACACTGGAAGTAATTTGCAAATATTAGAAGTAGGCTAAGACTTGTACATACATGTAGGTATTATAACATATGAAATTAGTACAGAGTCAGTATTTTTTTGCTATTTAGTTGACATGTCACATAAAACATATTAAAGTAATGCAAGTCTTTTTCTACTACCGCATAAAGGGTGGAACAGTAGCCTTGGTAATGATTGATGAGGTCTATCTGACTGAAATGTTGCATTTATAATAATGGGAGCCAATTAACAGTGTGTGGATTAGTTGTTTTTTTTTTACTAAAGAATGATCTTCATTTCCTTGCTCTCATCGCACAGGTGTCTCGTGTTATTTTGAGCAGCATTGATGGAATCAGAGTGTAAAAAAAGTAAGACTGTCTGATATCACTGCAGACTAAAATATACTTTGCATATGTTAAAATGCAGCTAAAATCATGTGTTTAGTGTTGTAAATGTTCTCTCTGTTGTTAAAAGCTCTGTTAAAAAAAACAATGAGCTGCTGATGCTAAAACTTAACTGCTTTTACTAGAGAACGGTTTTAAATGCATTACTTTTACTTGTAGCGGAGTATTTACACAGTGTTGTATTTGTATTTCTGCTGAAGTGACTGATCTGAATACTTAGTCTGCTATTGACTGGCCCAAAACACACCTTTCTGTCAGTGCCACTGGTAATGAGTTGGTACTCCTCTGGGTGGTAGCACACAGTCCGGAACAGTGTGTTGGCAATTACCATTTGAAGACTCACAAATCGCCTGCAGCAAAAAAATTCAGGAGGTGGTGCAGAAGATGAAAAAAAGAGGAGAGAGGAGAAAGAAGGTTAACTTTCACCAGCAGAGCAGCGGTCTAGAAAACCCACATGTGGTGAAAGGGCTCCAATTTCATTAAGTGCAAAGTGCAATTTAATGTGATAAAACATGTTTCACTTTCCAGGAAAACAAGCCAATTTGTGTAGTCACACATTAAAACAAACTGTTAAATGTACTGTACACTCATGCAAATAACACACACACACACACACACACACACACACACACACAAACCTGTATAACTTCTTCTGTGTACACAGAAATGGTGGTGTGTCTGGCTCGACAGGATGCCATTCAAGATTCATTAAGGCTCCTGTCTGCCTAATATTCTTTACATCACCACCTTGTTAGTAATCACTGAAAAAAGTAAATCTATGCTACTCTTGATGCATACAGCCTGGAATCCTTTAATCCACCGACTTGTTCATTGAAGAGGATAGACAGTGAAAAAACATGACCACCATCAGAGTTTTTAAAGGTTTTATTCTCCTACAGCAGGAGCCCCGCGGATTAAGGGATTTTAAGCTTCTTCATAAAGAATGCACTGGATTTCTTTTTATTTCTACTTTACCAGTCAGACACAGCTGAACAGCATTTCTCTCATTACAACACAGACCTGAAAGCAGTGCTGTCTATTATCTGTCCGTTTCTCTTTGGTGGTTATGTATATCATTAGCAATTATGTATCGTATGCTTTTTTACTGGATAATGTGATTAACTGAACAAGTAACAGGCCTTTCCACTTGGTTTTTTTGACTCAACTGCTCTCAGCAAAATAGACTGAGTTAAGTTTGAGGAAAAATCTAAGAGTCATTCACTTAGAGATTGTGGGGTACAGTTTGTACAGTTTTGACTCACTGGAGGTCCTAAAAGAGTATTTTTTATCTAACTATACAAGAACAAAGTTTTAAAAAAAGATAGATACTATATACGTGAGATTTGTGTGTTATTTCTCTTGCCTTTTGCTTGGACACAAGTATTTGGGTATGCAGATGGGCTACTCACACTATGTCCCAGATGATGCAGGCACCATCGGAGCTGGCAGTGACACACTCTTTATCGTTGCTCTTGATTTTGATACAAGTGATGGTGGCTTTGTGCTCTTTCATGGTCTCCAGCAGACGATGGCTGTGTGGCTGCAGCTCCCAAACACGCACCTACAACGGATGAACACAGGAGATCCCTTTTACATCCAATATGTGAGTGAAAGTAGTATTTCACTGCAGGAATGATGGTCTTTTTATAAAACTGGGCTGTCTATGCAGCAGAAAAACACAATTAATTTTGAAATTGTTGCTACATGACCAGAGAAAACAGAGAAAAGGGGCTGTGGCATTTGCATTTGCTTAAGAGGTAGAAAACCTACAACTACCAGAATGCACTGCGCCGTATTGGACCAATAATAACAGAATCTTGGATTAGATTTGATCAGCAACGCTTACTTTTACCGCTTGATCTCAGTATTTTAAGCCACCATATTTACAATAAAGGAAACGGCATGATGCCCACTTCCTCTTCATGAATTCTCATATTACAGCCAAGTCGTGCACTAAAACATGTTTATGAAGACATTTCAGATGTAAATAGGCAAAACAATAACAAGATATTATATAAACAACCCCTGTAGGAGTTTGTTTTGAGGTTGAGAGAAAGAGAGAGGGTGGCAGTGCTCTCTTTCGATCCGCTTCTATACTCTTTTTGTCCGTGGTGGCGGGCACACAATAATGTGGAAGTACAATCTGTAGTTCGAGCAACAGCCCCAGCTGATTGGAGCTGGCAGATGAGCACGGAGTTCTGGGCACTGGTAGATGGAGAGAAGTTTACTATAGTTCATTTACATA
Organism: Epinephelus moara; assembly: GCF_006386435.1. Taxonomy (NCBI): domain Eukaryota; kingdom Metazoa; phylum Chordata; class Actinopteri; order Perciformes; family Serranidae; genus Epinephelus; species Epinephelus moara. The sequence continues at coordinate 35,403,754 of NC_065510.1, read as the reverse complement.
TACTACCCACATTGTTATGATACAAAGCTGGTTGAAAATCAGCAAAGTGTCCCTTTAATGAAAATACTCTCTTGTTTGCAAATGGATGGATACAAAGATCAGTACTTTGAACAAACTGCAATCATACTTCATAAAATGTATCTGCAGGGTGTGTACAGTAAAGGCTTGCATCTGTAACATGGATGTATCATGTGTTAAATCATTTGACTAATTGCATAAAGCCTCTTAACTTAAAATCAACTTAATAATTCACAGCTTCACATTTTCTGCAGAAAGAAATACCAATTAAAAATGTTAAGACTCTACCTAAGATGTACAAATTTTCATCCTTAAATCAATTTCATCAGATTGAGGAGGAATTCCACAACAAATAACATAAATGCACAAACAGCTCCTTTAGAGAAGCCTCAGCAAAACTGTGGCAGGAACATGTCTGCCACACTGCAGACTGGGTAACATGGTTAGCATAATCATTCCATTTATAAGCATATGGCTTCCTAATTATAAAATATGTGTCCAGAAAATGGCAAGTTGTGCTACCAACTGTTGTTTATTTAATAAACATGGCTTCTGCTAGCAGACAATTGCTGACATCTTGGAGGAATTAGTGGGCACTGCACTTCTACTTGGTGAGAAAAATACAGAACATTACATTCTGTTTTCGAACAATTATTTACTATGTTTGAGGTTTATGTCCACTGACCTGCCCTTCTCCCCCTCCACTGACGATCCTCTTGCAGTCCCTGGTGCCAGCGATGGCTGTCACACCCATTCTGTGCGCATTGTGAATGATGACCATGAGGCGGCCACTTTCCGGTGCAAACACACGAATCTTACCATCATTCCATGCTAGAGGAGAGTGAAATCTATTTTTAACAGTCAGCAATCAAGAAAATTCAGTGATTCAGTGTGTGAAGTAGGTAATTTAGGAAAAAAAGTGTTGCATGTTTTGGGGGACAAATCATGACTGAACTACAGCTCATACAAAGAATACAAAAGTGAATATTCTTTGTAGTAATGAGCTCCAGTGCCGTGTTTGCAGATATCTCTCCCTGATTCCCACCACTGATGATGCTATGTCCGTCAACCATGAAGTCCAGGGAATTGCAGGTCATGTTGGGTACAGTGATGCGCAGCAGCTCTTTGGGCTTGTCTATGTGCCACAACCTGATGTCCTCCTCAGAGCAGGTTGCAAATAATTCAGATGTTCCACTAGAAGAGGAAAAAAAGAGAGATGTGGAACTACAGTTCAGTGAATGTGGGTACGACCATCTGTTGTAAAATGGTGCTAATTGAGTTCAAGCTAAATTAATAGTACATTTAACCAAGTATCCATTTAATTAATGACAATCACCCAGGTGTTGCTACAATATCCCTAAATTCAATACTGTTTTTTCTACACTTAAACAGACATTGATGAGGCAAGTAAATGTCACCCTCTAGTGAGCATAATGGGGTACTGAAGTCATGGATTATGAGCGGTAAGTAAGGTTTAAGATGAAAAAAGAAAAAATACATACACACTAGAGGTATAGGAAACACACTTTTCTGACACACTTTTTCTTAAGTATTTGTCTGACTTTTGGTGCAAGAGGAAATCTGTGACAAATGCGACAACAGAATGAAAATGCTGAATCAGACAACACATGCTCATATGACCTCAAACAGTCCTCTACAGATCTGAACAGACGGCTGGCCCAACAGTGCTTGTGGTATGTGAATGAACTGAATATTCATCTCCAGAATGTACTCATAAACATGACTGATTTTAAACAGTGCATCATAAATACTTCTATCTCGCCATGCTCCAGGGCAGAGGGACTCTTTTACAGCACGATGGAGTTTTGTTCCTATGAATTTCAATTAATTTAGGATATAGTATATTCTTGCCAAATTCAAAAGTTGTAAAAGGCCTTTTGCCATTTTACTCTCTCTGGTGGGACTTTGACTTTTTGTCCCTGAATTGTCTGTTTGCCACTTACAAACATATGGCTACGTCCTTGACAGCACTGCTGTGGCTGGTGGAAATGAGTTCAGCTTTGAAGTCCTCATAACTGAAGCAGTACATCTGAGCAGCCTCTGTCCCGACAAAGAACTGCTGGCCCTCTCCTCTTATTGCAATGGAGGTCACCCCCTTTTCCAGCTGGACCTCCCTAATGTGGTGGAAGAGGAAAAAAAGACCTGTTAATGAGCACTGTAAAATGAAGACATTAATCTATACACATTACAAAGATACCCTAGATATTTATTCTAATGTACAAGATATACAGAGAGAGGGAAAGCTGTGAACTATTAACTATTATTAACTATTAATCATCACCACATGTAATTACTTTAGTCAGGATGATTCAAATGACAGTTGTTGGACTTACTTAAGAGTTTTGAAGTTAGTGCAGGAACACAGAGTGAAGGTGCCAGATCCAGAACCTACAAGCAGGTTTCCAGACTTCAGTATCCTAAGGACATTGACACCCTACACAGAAAAGGCCTGAATTAGTTCCAGAAAGCAAAAGCTAAAAGCTCCCACAGTTTATAAATAAAAGACTCTGGATGCTTGTAGTAAATGAACATATGCACAAACAAGACTAATTTCAGGAATGACAAGGAAGTACATAATGATCCATTAAGGATATAAAAGAAATTACTGTCACAGATAAAATGAAATAAATGACATGACATGAGCCCTTGCATCTATTTCCAAAGTGGCACTCCATCAGCTCTTGATATGCGGCAAGAGTTCCAACTATTAGGCAGGACGCAAGTGAAAGACAGCTGAAATTACCATCACAGAGACGGGTGAGGAATGTAATGATTTCTATTGTGCTGAGTGACCTACCAGGCTGTATTTTGTTTTTACTGGACCACAGTCACTCAGAAGCCCAGTTTTCATGTTGACTTTCATTATGTCTCCACTGGTGGTGCCACAGAAAATGAATCGATCGTCCTCTGTGATCTGTGTAATAATATAAACAAGTCAACATGAGCAACACTATCCATCTCTAGGGGGTTAGAAGGTAGAGAAGGTTGTCCACTAATTGGAAGATCGGCGGTTAGATCCTTGGTTCCTGCAGTCCACATGTCGAAATATCCTTGGGCAAGATATTGAACCCCAAATTGCTCCCGATAGCTGTTCCATCGGTGTTTGAGTGCATATGAATGTATACTGAGTAGCAGGTGGCATCTTGTATGGTAGCTTCAGCCACCAGTGTGTGAATGGGTGAGCGTGACATGTAGTGTAAAAGTGCAGTTTATTTACTAAAGTATCTGGTGCACTATAACTATTTGGACAATTGAAAATAAGCTGAGTGAACAAACTGTTGTGAATGAAAGACTCTCATGGCCTTGTACCTCTACACATTTCACAATCCTCTTCAGCTTCCCTGTCTGGCACTCTGTGGGCCTGATCTTCCTGTTAGTGAGGTCCAGCTCCCAGACTCGCAGTGTTCCGCTGCCCAAAAAGACCAATATGACATTAAAAATACTCTAATAGTATAACAAGATTGTTACTACTTGCTCTAGACTGACACTTGATCTACAGAACACCAGAAGACAGCACACACTCACCTCCCAGCAGAGACAAAGATGTTGTCATTTGTGTTGGAGTACTGCACTGTGAGGCAGTAACCGGCACTATGTGCTAACGCTGGGCTCCCACAGATGGCCTGCTTTGTCTCAATATTCCATACCACAATGCTGAAAACACACAAAAACATACCACGCACTTAACAGATACAGAGTATGTACAGTTGAGTAAATTTACATACAATCCTACATTCGTCATCCCTGTGTGACATAATCTGGTTATTCAGGAGTGCATTGCGCCACCCAAAGTTGATGTTTACCTGTCATCATCCTGACCTCCCAGGGACACCAGATACTTGTCGTTGGGAGAGAAGGCCAGTGCCTTTACTTGTGCCATGTGGACCACCAGCTCGGCATAAACTGTTCGCTGTGCATAGTCCCAGATGATCACCATAGCCTAAGAATATATATATTCAAAATGTTACATGTGAAAATTACTTTTGTTGCCATTCCGTGCTGTAAATGGATTCAAAGCCATATATTTCATCAGTAGGGGAAACAAATGAAAGAAGCAAGTGCTGAATTATATCAGAAACTTTGTATAAATTAAATAAAATGTACTCCAGCTATGAATACCTTAAAGCCCCTGAAGTTGATCTGTCCAGAGGCAACATATAATCCACTTTTGGACACAGAAATACAGGACACATTGTTTGTGTGTCCATGCAGGAACTCCTGTTTGCCATCTTTGATTCTCTTAAGAATGACTGTACATCCCAGAGGATAGATGAGGTGCTCTCTATCTGGATGGACTCTCAGGCCAGAGGGCACGCGCCCTGATGAGACAAAAATACACAGCATAACATAAAACAACGCGTAACATCTTTTTGTATGGAAAATGACAAATATGTGATCATGATATGTGGCCTCTTGTTTTAAAAGGTAGACGAGCAGACACCAATGAGACTGTGCAATGTTTCCCTCTTTCACAGGTGACGTCACTCCAACCAAGTACACCGTACGTTGGGTTCTTGCTATATCTTAATATAGTTAGCAAAGCAAACTGTCCTGCCACCTCCTTTAATCATTTTAAAAACGTAGCTTTGACATTTAAAATGTCACAGAAACTAATACAAAACCTACTCACATTGCACGTGATGAATTAAAAGAAAAATGCTGTTGCCTCACGTGCGCAAATTAACTTGCTAGCTACTTGTATTGAAGATTGATTTGTATTAACGCTTAGCTTAGCTAAGTTAGGTTACAACCGTAAAGGAAAACTTACCGTTGAAGCCGATAACAGCCTCCAATTCAAGTTTAGGCACGCCCTGTGTTTCAAGAGCCATTGCTGAAAAACTGTCTATTAACTCCTTCTCTTGTAAAGTGTTAGGAAAGTCAAATTTTGCAATAAAAACTTACGCTACCGTTGTTTTTCTCAAACACTCCTGACAGCTCTTTAACTAGCTACCGTTACACCAAACACACGTTACCTAGCAACGCTCCCTGCTGCCTTCAAGTGCTGCAGGAGATTTTGTACACGTACAAATTTACGAATAAGTAGGTACACCACTGGAAAATGTAAATATTTGTCTTGAAAAACAAATAACAACCACATGCCCGAGACACATTTCTATTGTGTATTTTCTATAGGTAGAGACTGATCTACTTTCAATCTGTGACCTGACATTACATTAAATATCTGACAGGCAACTGTGGTTTCCACAAGTGGGCAACTTGAGGCAGAACTGTTTGGTACAGTTTATTGGTGACTGTAGTTTTAATAAAACAGCTTTTCAGAGAGACTTCAAGGTTCAGTTCACATGTTTATCAGCACAACTAAAAATACATTTGAGCACATTATTTGAATATGTATTTTGAATTGTATGGAGGCTATTCCACTGTTACTATGCAGTGAACTACAGCACAATGTAATGTATCCGTTTATTAAGCAACCATACCATAGTATCACAAGGAAAATCAATGGATTACATCATCACACAATGTATATGTGATACATAATAGTATAAAATGAAAATGAAATTTAAAAAAATCAGTGAAGGACAAATTTTTATATTCATTTTAATTGTACGCAGCTCACACCAGAGGTAAAATGCTGCTGCTCTACTGGTTAAACCACTCAACATGTGAGATTTAAAGCTCTTGCACTGCCATCAGTGACCTTGCAGCAGCTGTTTCCCATCAGTTAGAGGTAAGATACCTGCACAGAGAGTAGTGTAACAGCACTTTTCTGCTCTGATCCAGCATAGCATTAACCATTCTGTTAAGGTTTATTCATAAAAATGAGATAAATTTTAATAGTTTCATAAAAGAGTACAAAAATTGTCTGTTTTTGGCATTTAACCGCTCATAATGGGCAACTAGCTAACAGAATTAAAAAAAAAGGAAATCACTCGGCAGCTGGTATGGACTGAACAATGCACAAATCTTGTGCTCCCTAATGTTTGTGTGCCTTCTGTGAGGTAGCAAATTACATCAGATTAAGTTAATTGCGACTGGAAAGCATGTATTTACTGAGATCAGTCAAGACTTCAGTCTGATACCTCCGTTAAAGGGTAGGGTTCGGTATTTTCAAACGGGACCCTGTTTTCCCATATTTTTGTGTCAAAGTAACTAATGGGAACAGTTTTTGAAATTGGTCCAGTATTGAGTGAGACAACTGCAGACGGCAGCGGCAAAACAGGCTACAATAGGACCACTCGGGGTATTTGGCACCTTCAATTTATGTCCATTAGAAGTGCTTATTTTTTGCCACTGACGGGCTCAGATTGTTATTTTAAGTGTCTGACAATTTATGTTAAGTATTCATACAAAGACAGACTTTAAGATCCTTTTTATTTTACCAAAAACAGCCCCAAAACCACTATGGCCAAATCCACCAGACTCCATTTAAATAAACAGTCATTTTATTACAATGAAACACACTTTATTCAAAGTCAACAGAAACAAAATAAAGCTCACAAAACCCATCTTGTTTTGTCTTTCAACTGTTCTAACAATCACCAACTCTGGTTTGGTCGAAATAAACCCTTAATTCACCCAGTTAGATGTATGACATATGCTGGCTGTGTACAAGCTAAAATTACTGTAAAATTAAATGGAGCCTGGTGGAATTGATGATGGGTTGTTTCTGGTTAAACAAAAATGGTTTTACTCTTTAACAAAAGGGTCTTTCTCTGTAGGAATCCTTTCCTTAAGTTGTCAGACACTTATAATAATTGTCTGGGAGTGTCAGTGGTAGAGACAAGCATTTTACATGGATTTAAATTGGTGCACGTGCCTCGTGTGGTTACAATGTTACCTGTTTTGCTGCTACCAGCTGCAGAAGTCTCTCTCAATATAGGACCGATTTAGTCACATACAGTTACCATTTTATCATACAGTTGCAGAGACTTGGTTAATATCCTTTATTCAGTATCAGTTTGGCTGCATGTCATATAAGAGTTTCAGGCGCTCTGGCAGGGCAACTCTACTTTGGTTGTGACTGATAGTTTGGTTAATAACAAACAGGATTTGTTCCAAGATATGAGATATTCTTATGCACTTTCTAAAGGCATGTCCAAGTCTGTCATAAAGGAACAGAGCTTCACTACATACAGCAGTGTACTTAAAAAGTCACATGGTCTGTCTTTACCCAATCAACAAAATATAAATTGTAACCACCAAGACAGTTTGATAAGCTTGGATCAATAAAAAATATTGGGATAATAAACAGCTAATCTGAAGCCCTGTACTAAGAATGCCTAAGAGATATTTTGTGGACAAATTAAAAAAGCAAACAGCAAGGTGAATCATCACAAAGCATTAAAATTAGTTCTCAATACACTACAAATGACTACAAATTAGTAAATTCTAGCTTGACTGTGGCTCCAGGAAGATATCTTGATGGAATGTCCTTCTATTAGCATTTCACGTCTATTTTCAACTGCTAGGTTTCTCAGAGGGTCCTTCAAAACTCACTATGTCCTTGGATGTCTCCATAGACATCTGTCTGTGTGTGTGTGTCCTCCTGTGTCTGCTTAGAGAATGGCTCCACGAAAACCTGCGACCACAGGTGAGACACAGATAGGGTCTTTCCCCCGTGTGTGTCCGCTGATGTTTTGTCAGTGATTTGTACCGTGTGAAGGTTGCCCCGCACTCATTGCAAATATATTTCTCTGACTTAATATGAACATTTTGCTCATGTTCTTTCATGTTACCCAGCTGTGAGAAGCCTTTACCACACACAGGGCAAAGATGTGGTTTCTCTCCTGAGTGGGTCAATCCGTGAATATTCAAATCCTGACGAGAATAAAATCCTTTTGCGCAGATGATGCATTTGTACGGTCTTTCCCCTGTGTGGCTCCTCATGTGTCTTTTCAGTCCTTCTGAGCGGGAGAAGCAGCTCTCACACAGGGTGCATCTGAAAGGTTTCTCTCCCGTGTGGGAGCGGAAATGCCGACGTAGCTCCGAGGCCTTGAAGAAGCACATCCCGCAGTCGGCGCAGCAGTGAGGTTTTTCTGGCTGCTCCTCGTGCGTCTTTTCATGTGCTTTGCAGTGACCTGCCTCAGAGAATCCTTTTCCGCAGACCGAGCAGGTGAAAGGTTTCTCCCCAGTGTGCATTCGCTTGTGACGGACAAGTTTATTAAGTTTACTGAACGTCTTCATGCAGTACGAACACTGATGAGGAACCTTTGGTTTCTTTGAGTGGGTGCGCTTGTGTCTCTCTAACTTTGAAGGCCTGTTAAACACTTTCCCACAGTCAGGACATGGGTGCTTGTTAGTCCTGTTGTGGCAATTCTGATGTCGGATCAGCTTCTCCTGTTGTGTGAAGCTCTTATCACAATGCTGACACTGATGAACAATCTTAGGCTTCCTCGTGTGGACAGGTTTATGCCTCTCTAGCTTTGACGGTCTGTCAAATGCCTTGCCACAAACGGAGCAGGAGTAGCACTTGTCTGAAATGCTGCTCTCCGGTTGTTTGGAGTTCTCAGGCTCAGTGGAGGTTGAAGCATCGTTGGAATCTGATTCTGAGATTACCTTCACGACAACTTCGGCTGGACCTGAGGGAATGATAACATCAAAGAATGTCCTTTGAATACTTCACTAAACAAAAAAATCTCAATGGGATACAATGATTACCATTTAACAGTGACTAATATAACGTAATGATTCAAATAAACTGAGATCTGGGGATTTCTGTGATGGGTTTTAGAAGCGAAGAATTCAACTAGTGAGTCCAGTGAGACAAACCTGTAATCCATGTTTTGGGTTGCAAAATTGTTTTACTTTACTTAATGGACATTAAATCTGCTGCAATATAACACTTTCTTCATCTTTCAATCTAGTGCTGAGCATCAGTCAAGCATGAGATGACTAATTTGTTATTGAATGTTGACCAAAAAAAATATGAAAATACAAAAAAGCATCAATACTTACTTTCCTCTGAGGATTCTGTTTTTGGGACAGATGCAGTGTCTGGGCCCATGACTGCAGCCTACTTACATACAACAAATAAACAGACACAAAAAGAGGAAATGGAAAATTACATCAGTAATGGAGAACAGTGATTCAGTGTTGGTCTTTCCAGATCTGTACAGTATAGCCTGACTGACCCTGGATTCTTGAGGATGAGACTGATTTGAGGTTTTTTTTTTAAAAATCTGCTGGTGATATAGTGGCAAAGAGCCATTCTTTCCCCACCATAAACAAGTAAAATAAGAAAACTATTGTGGCACTGATCTCTTAGATTTTTTTTTTATTTTGACCAAGATACTTACTGAGCAAGACATTTTACTATTAAAGAAAATCTACCTGTCAGTGCTCTCTGGTGGACAAACTACTGTAGAGTGATACTTTCTTAATGACCAAAAACCTATTTTTGCATTTCTGTTCTGCAATGTCTTGTGACTTATTAACATATACAACGATATAATATATTTGCAGTAAGCTAGTATCAGCCAATATATCAACCTGATTGATTTATCAGTCCGGCTCTGATGTAAAACAAATTGAAAGGCAACAAAAATTACAAATTGAAATTTGCACAGTGGATTACATATAATTCATCAAAGTAAAATCCTTTTTGATCAGTTTAGTAGCCAAGAAAAATTATGGTGTAATGATGTGTAAAACACATGACAATATGATGAAAGCAAGAGAAGTAAGATGTTTAAGAGTATTTCGATAAGGTCTGGTTGTTACACTACAGCTTGGATTGCGTGGATAGGATCAGAAATTTGGGTCAAGTAGTGAGTTTCATTATGCACATGTAGCTTTATTATTAGACCATATTCTTACTGCAGGCTGACAACCAGAAATGTGGTGTGTGTTGGATAATGAGGACACCACAGTGGAGCATATGAAGCAGAACAATCCAGCTTTTCTCTCAGCCAGTCCTGGCTGGAAGATTTCTGTTCCACATATTTTTTGTTGACAGATAATTCAACCAGGTATGAACAGATGAAGATGTATTCATCTGATTACTGGGTGGCCTTCCATATACCGAGCATCTCTGAAGCAGGGTGATGACAAAGGCCCATTGTTGAGCATCTTTCTAACAACAGTGCCTTCTGAGATAGATGCTTTTTATATGCTTCACCAAACAGCTATTTAGCTCGACTATTTATAATGCTGACTTCTGAGGAATCAAGCTATACCTCTGCGACGTGTTAGTTATTTCAGTAGAGGCTGAAGGAAACGAGAGACCAAATAGTGCAATACGATGATAAATATAAGAGACGATACTTGAGCTAGCTTTACAGAATATAAAGTTAGCCAGTGCTGATACGGGATAAAATCCCGTTATGTTCTTCGTGTATGCAACAACTGTAATTTTAAATAGGCAGGGCAACTACGCTGGAATGTTTTTGTACTGAGTTTAGCATGACCCAGTGTCATGACATAGAAACCTCGACCGTCGTATGTTCAACGCGAGCTAATTTATTGCCTGAGAGGCTTTAATAATGAGGGTGGATGACAGTTATCTGGGCCACACATGCACACTAACAGAACTAGGTAACGTTAGCTCACTTTGCTAAAGCTAACGTTGCTGTCGCGTTAGCTAGCATAACAAAGGCGTATAACTTAACATTCAGCACCGCATATAAGATTGAGTCCCACCTCTTTAATACTCCATAAAACCGTAGGCTGTTACATATTGTGTCCGCAACGTTTTAAATTCAACCTACTTCACATTTAAGGGTAGATAGTGCTGCAGGCTGCAGCTTGCTAAACAAGCTGTTACGTTAGCATTGTGGAGTTGAAGCCAAAAATGTCCAGCCCATCCCCTTGTATGATACCTTCAAATGCCCCACGTAAATTCGGGATTGACGGATTAGCCTATTATTTTATATCACTGGTAATGCCTAACGTAGGCTAGCTTCTCTGTGCCGATGTATTAGAACGACAGCACACATTGTATACAGCGTATTTTTTATTTGAAAGAAAAAATGTGTGGAGTTACAATAGATGCATCCAAATCCTACACTGATTTACAACTGAATCCAGACCAACTGATATTTTCGTTGTTCCACTATTACTATTAGGCACTATTGTCTGTTATCACATGAAAGAAAGAAACAAAACAAGCAACAGCAAACAATCAAACAAATCAAAAAACAAGGGTTGTCCCATTTACCACATACAGTACAATAGTTCCAACAGCATGTGAACGCAGCAAAGGTAATAGATCCTCCTGAAACTTTTGTTTGGTATAAATGTTTAATTTCTCCTAGCTATTTCGGATCAGTAGAAGTGTAAAAAAAATATTTTTCTAATAATAATTAGGTCCCAATATCCTCAAATGAGACATCAATAAAGTCCCAGTGTCCTCAAACAAGATGAAAACAAAGTCCCAATGTCTTCAATTGAGTATTTCCTAATTAGAAGTGTCTTAGATTGTTCCTATTGCTAAAATTGGTCAAATATATTTGTCATATCAAACTACAAACACTTTCAATCATAAATAAATACGTTTCAACCATAAAAAGTGATCAGGTTTTGGACCTTGTCAGCAGAAGAAAGACTGAGTTGGTAGAGATGGCTGCCATCTTACTTTTACCTGGATTAGTGCATTGTGCTCTTACTACCACGAGATGGCACAAAAAGGTGTCCACAAAGGAGGACAACAGGTCCAAGTTAAGCAGAATGAAGTATAAGGTCAATTAAACCCAAAATGTGATGTCCTTACTTGAGGACACAGGGTCTCAGGAGGATAAACCTGCATGGGACCCAAACTGGGTCGGTCATTTATTTTGGTAGACCAGGACCTCTAGTGTAAAATCAGTGTTGGGGAATAACTCGTTATATGTAACTTATTAAATCTAATTAAATTACAAAATAAATGTAATTATAAAAATACGTTGTAAAAATATGTTAGCAAATTACAGCTACTAATCAAAATGGTAGTGATTACAAAGGTATTTCATCTGAATGGATGGCATGGCCTTTTTGCGGACATTTTTCAGCTTCATTGCTCAGTTTAAAACATTTTTTAGAAAAGTAGTCACAATATAATCAAATGTAATGAGTTACTTTACTTTGATGAAGTCATTAAAATAGTTACAATACTTATTACATTTATCAGAGTAACTTGTAATCTGTAATCTAGAGTAACCTTCCCAACTGTGTTTACAATGTTGGGTTAGTTTTCTAGTATGTGCAATGGCACCTACTGTACAAAATACAAGATAATAATCAGGTCATTTTCATGGCAAACAAGCAAACATGCCCACACACAAGCATAGGCCTACACACTTTATTAGTAATACACCTGTTAACAAAGTCAAGCTTTAAACTCAGGAAGTAAGAAAAGCGAAACAGTGTACAGAAAGTAAAAATATGTTTTCAGTATGAAGCTCATTTGCTTTTGCCGTTACATACACAGTAAAAATTCTAATGTTCACAACAGGTCATATATCTGATTAAGTTATTAGACAGTGAGAAAAAAAGATCAACTGATCATAACATTAAAAAGTGCATGCAGTGTGTGTATCAAATGCAAATAAACTGCAAAATAATAAGAAAAAATACATAGAAGCAGGTATACATCTTGAAGGTACAATTTCCCAACAGATTGTCTACACAGCAAAATAGTTAGACTTTATGGGAGGTAAAACCAGAATTATTCAGTTATTTACTTGTATATTAATGATGATGAATCATGGATTTATTACTGCATATTGTGTTGCACTACATGCTTGCTCTTGTAGCTGGTGTGTATCAACCTGTTGAGATTTCCCTTGTGTTTTTAGACAGCTTCACTAAAATAGGAACCATTCTTTATGTGGGCTTGTAAAGTCCAGTAAGACAAAGCATGTGATATCAGGCTACACAAATAAACTTGACTTGACATGTAGATAACAAGTCAAGTATAATATCACTCAGTTGCTTCACAGTATGTGCATATATGTGCATTTCACAAAATAAATTACATAATAATTTACATAAATATCAAGTCTAATGACACAGCATCATGACAAACTGGTCCAGTGTTTACCGAAAGATGCAAAGTTACAAGGCTGCTCTCCCGTTATTTTACTGAGAGGGAAAACTGTGAGAAAGGGAAATAGAGTTCTGGATGCCCCACACTTCGAGGGCCTGGATCTTGAAATGTCCCTTGCAGAGTGGGATGCTCTTGAATGTGTCACAAGGCTCTGAGTATCCCCTTTCTAGGTCTTCCTGTAGGCAGAGTGCTTGGCCTCCATCGCCACCTAAGAGAGGACACATACATTAGCACTGCATACACACTGTTAACTCTTGACTTTGAGACATTTTTCTAAACACCTAACTGGCATACCGATTATGAGCTGATTGTCACTGCCTGCTATGAACATGGATGCTTCATGTTCCTTGGGTCTTTTCGGCTGTTTGGCAGTCATGGGTTCTGCTGACGGGGCAGTGAAGGGGATCGTCAGGTAGCTGGGGTCTTGAGGGGTTCCAGCAGGACAAGTCAGAGTTTTGGTGTCAGTGGTGGTGGTGGTGGTGGTGGTGGTGGTGGTTGTGATTGGGGAGATGCCACCATTGGATACTGGAGATGAGACGCCATTGCTGTCTTGCACCTGCCGAGGGGAGGCTCTCTTGGTCATTATGTTGACCATAGCCTGCTGGTAGCGCTCCATGCTGGGACGAAGCTGAAAGAGTGTGAAAATTTTCTCGTTTGACTTAAGATAATAAAGATCAAAATCTACTGACTCGATACATGTTACAGCAAACACATATGACGAATTCAAGTGGAAAGAAGTGGTAAAGTGTCTTACCGTAAAAACAAAACATTCCCCAGTTCCAAAGAATGTAAGTCCCTCAGAGTCATACTTTCTTCTTTCTATTACATCTGTGGACAGGAAGGCACCAAAGACCTGAGAAATGAGAAACACAAATATTCAATACCACACAAAGTGTATTCCACAAACAAACTGTAGTCATTATTGGTATTACAGTACGACAGGTTCAAATTGAAGGTTGAATAAATAGAAATAAAATGATTGTAGAATGGAATTTCCAATCCCAATCAGCGTAGCAGGATGGTTAGGCGGTGGCCATTTTTATGTGTATGATTGCCAGTGCAACCATTGTAGCAGGCTAACTAACCAACTTGCAGCAAGTCTTGAACTGAGGTTTATCAGCAACGACCAAACGAGCAGTGGGGTAGTACCATTACATTTTGAAACAAGCAATTCCCTGCTTTTAAAATATCACCAAAACTGCTATTTTTCTGTTTCTTTTATTGCCATTAATTTTATGTTTATTGAAACATGATGTATTTTTTTATTTTTTTTTTATTTTTTACCAGGGGTGATTCTAGGACCAGAGGTTTAGGGGTGCTGAGCACACAAAGAGCTGCCCGGCCAGACAAGATAAATTTCACTTTTTTGTACATTTTAACTCAGTTTCATTCCCACATTTGTGAAAGAAAAGCTGCTTTTTTTTGTGTTAAAATATTACGTTGCAACCAAGTACTGTATGGTTTTGACACTTTTCTAGCTTGTTAAAAAGGGACANTTTTTTTTTTATTTTTTACCAGGGGTGATTCTAGGACCAGAGGTTTAGGGGTGCTGAGCACCCAAAGAGCTGCCCGGCCAGACAAGATAAATTTCACTTTTTTGTACATTTTAACTCAGTTTCATTCCCACATTTGTGAAAGAAAAGCTGCTTTTTTTTGTGTTAAAATATTACGTTGTAACCAAGTACTGTATGGTTTTGACACTTTTCTAGCTTGTTAAAAAGGGACATACAGTAAAAAAATAAATAAATAAATAAAAAATCTCTCAAACTTGCTGGTGAAGCTGGTGATTGTTGAAACAGTGCACCAACTACTAGACTAACAAGTTTAACTAAGATGGTTTGTGTGTTTTATGCTGAGTTAACAAGGCAATTAAGCTAACGCTAGTCTTAGTTTGGTGAAGAGAGAAACTTGATTGATGAACTTGACTGATCATATTTTTTCTGTTTACTAAGAAAAATAAGGGTAAGAATAGGCCACAAAATGGTGTTCACGGCCTCACTGATGTGTGTTATCATCATAACAACTAACGACAATCACCATTTTCTTTTGCACGTGTCTAATGGCCACAGCAAAATGTCCTTTCTACTCATTTTATTTCTATAGGTAAATAAATTAGAAAAGCACATGCAGCAAAATTATCCTGTGTATCCAAATATAATCTATGTTATCTAATGTTACCTCTTCATCCACAGTTTTGATAATCAAGACTGCTGGTTCGTGTCCCTCCACGTGTGAATAGAATCTATATGGGAGAAAGAAAAAAAACAAGAGCATGAGTTGTTTTTAATATCCAATACATTGCTATATATGCAACCAAGCAGTGTAACTGATGACTGAACCTGGCCTGTAAATGACTACACTACAAAGCCTGTCTGCATAGTATATCAATTAAAGACAGCATTTTGAATCATATTAAGAGGAGCTGGTCAAATGGACAAGATCACAACTTTAACAATTAACATAACTTTCCACAGCATCCTACTTTATGTTTTACAAGTGGCCACTTTTCCTGTGAAGCACTGCTTTTTTGAACCATGAGTTATACAATAGTTAGTTAGTTACAAAAGTTAGGACTTGCACTTGACTTTCACTGTCATAGCAAACATGTTGACAGTGAAAACACGCTGCCTCTCTCTGTTATGTAACGGGACCTGAGAATCTGTTTTTCACTGCTGGCACACGGTATTCAGCAGTTATTGATCCATGACGACCTGACCTCATTTAACAACTCAGGTATAAAGAGACAGAACTGAAAGATATAAAGGCTTTTGATATATGAAAGAAACACTCCTAGTCATAATTCATGTCTGTGGAACACCAACTCATTAGTTCTTTGTCTCACAGATGGTTTCTCAGTGATGTTAAAGTATTAAACAAAGGTAACTCACGAAGCCAGGCCTCTTCCTTGTTCAGCTGTACTAAAAAGCCTAATGGGGCTGAAAAGGGCAAATCGCTCAGGTATCCAGGCCCAGACGACTCTCATCTCAGTCCCTGTCACAACACTGGAGGTGAAGTTGTTAAAGTCCACCGTCTCAACCGACTGCCTTTAGGAACATAAAAATAGCTATGGTGAGAATATGAAATTGAAAAAAGTTAAATGTAAGCAGTTTTTTTCCCCAGCACTTTACTCATAGATCTCATGAAACATCCTTTACAAAACATAATGAATTATAACACTGTCAAAAGAAACTGGTTGTTTTAACTTTAAAAATGTATTGTCTGAGCTGCCTTAAATTTTTAAGTTGTCTGAATTTGAGAAGACATGTTGAGATCATTTTGTAATGATTCAAAACAAATCAACTTTTCTAGTAAAATAAACCTGATTGTAATTTTGTTTAGTTATGTAAACTAAATTATTTAAGTAAGGGTAATAAGTAAGGGTAATTTGGGATCAAATTTACTGGACTAGAAAAGTTTATTTGTTTAAATCATTACAAAATTACCCGAACTTGTCTTCTCAAATTCAGTGAACTTAAAATTTTAAGGCAGCTCATTCACTAACTTTATAAATTAAAACAACTAGTTTCTTTCTAAACTGTATTTGAAGCTTATTCAATCTCAATCTTCAATCTCTGTATTTCTTATTTGCCTCTCACTGTCCAATTTATATCAATTTCGGCATTAACCCACCTCTTCTGATGTGTGCTGACACCCTTTTGCATGAGGGAGTCCTTATTGGCATTGAACAGGAGGTTGAGCTCTCTCCGTGTGGCCATCGGAATCATGAAGGCCTTTTCCAGAAGCTTCTCAGCCGTGATGTGGCGAGCTATGTTCTGAATGAACCTTTTCATATCTGTTCTGAAGTCCTCCACGTCTGCCACTCGAGATGAAACAGAGACTTTGTAGAGGCTGAGCAAAGCCAATGCCACCCTGCGCAAATAATAATTGTGAAATACTTTTACTGCATTGTTTCAGAAGTCATGGGTTATATCATGACAAATATTCAGATTACAGGATTTTGTTGACATGTTAAGATGCAGCAAAGACGAACCTGTAGAGGACCTTGTAGCCCTCCAATAAGTAGACATCCAGCACTCTGATGGCGTATGTGAACGGGAGGTCAGCGAATATCCACATGGTCCAGTCAGAGTAAAATTCAAAGAGGTTCTGGTGAGAGCTGGCGATCAGCTTACGGATGCCTCTGCAGCACCTGTTAGCGAGGTCTCCGAAGGTCATGCAAGAAGCGCGGTACGTGAGGAAGGTCTGGTCGATGTAACGTTTGTTGGGGTCAGTGTAGCAGATAAGTCGTGACACACTGTGGAAACACTCAGCTTCGTCCTCGCTGAAGTGGAGGAGGAGGGAGACCAATTCGGGCAGGATGGGGCAGAAGTTCATGTCTGGGATAGATTGGCCGAGGCAAAGGAGGATCTTTTTCACAGAGTTCAGGCCTGCTTTGTTGAGACAGTATCTGGATAAGAGAAGAACAATCAATAACATGCTTTTTAAAGCTCATTTGGTGAGACTTCTATGTGAAGGTATACACGTATACATTACAATAAAGCACTTAAAGGTCCAGTGTGTGGGATAAGGGGGATATATTGGTAGAATATAATATTGAACATAGTATTTATAACTAGGCATTTATTGGTTTAGAATCACTCAAAAACAAGAATCATTGTGTTTTTGTTACCTTAGAACGAGCCGTTTACATCAACATACGGAGCAGGTCCTCTTCCATGGAGTTCACCATGTTGTTTCTACAGTAGCCCAGAACAGACAAACCAAACACTGGCTCTGCATAGGGCCATTCACATTTTAAGTTTTAGCATTTTTGTGTTGGCCATTGTAGCTTTCCCACATGCACACGGGAGAGCTTTCAGTTGGTTGCAATGTTGCAATCTTGCCACTAGTTGCCACTGAATCCTAACAGACCTTGAAAGCACAGTTGTGCTATTTTTTTCATGGGATCATTCATCTCATGATGTTCAATTATCTTTTATCACTTCTGGACAAAATTTGCATCTTGCATCATTGTCTTTCTGGGTAGAAGGCAATCCATTTTCCAAAAGTTAAAAAAAAACCCACAAATGGCCACTAAAGTAAAAATTAAACAAATAGATATCATCTGACATGCTTAAATATGATGAGGGCACTTGATGCTTTTTAGGTTTGTTCTTTTGCTAGTTTAAAGGTCAAGGGTGTAGGGTTTAGTGGCATCTAGTGGTAAGGTTGTAGAACTAAAACCTCCACCATGTGACAAGCGTGTAGGGGAACTACGGTGTCAAAAAATGCGAAAATGCAATTTGGCTTATCTAGAGTCAGTGTTTGGTTTGTCTGTTCTGGGCTACTGTAGAAACAACATGGTGAACTCCGTGTAAGAGGACCACCTCCTAATGTAGATATAAACGGCTCATTGTGAGGTAGTGAAAACAAAACAATTCTTATTTTCAGGCGACTATAAACCAATAAAAACGTAGTTAAGAATATTTCCCTAAATCCTACATACTGGATCTTTAAAGTTCATACAGTAGATCTATTAGCATAATTTCCCTGGAATATGTTTATCTTTTGTGTGTGTGTGTGTGTGTGTGTGTGTGTGTGTGTGTATGTCTGTGTGTACACTGCAATATGTCGATGAAACATGAACCAATTTTCCCATAAAAGTACCGGGGTATTTCTCCTGCCTCCATGTACTCTGGGACTGGATGGCTGCTGATCTTCTGCTCTCCAAAGAGCTTCTTGGAGAGTTCATTGTAGACATCTCGGTCTGGAGTGACGCACCTACTGCAGATAACACATCAACCCACATTCAGAACATTAAGCTCAGTGGATTTAAATTAAAATGTGCACACTGATTTTGCAAAGGTCATATCAGTTCCCACAAACACACTGCCTTCGTGACAGAATGTGTATATTTTATATTTTTAATTTAAATGTGAGTCCTAACCTGGAATTGATGCTGTGGATGATGTGATAGTACGCTTTGGCCCTCAGTGTGTGGGGCATGGCCCAGAATCCCTCTCGACCCATAATTTTCAACTGCTGATGATCACTCTTCAACATCTGCTGGTATCTCTTTGCAGCTTCAGGGTCAATCTTCTCCCAGTCCACAAACTGGCCATACTTCATCCCCGAGCTGGAGCAAATTTCCCAATTGTCCGACTCAGAGATAGTTATCATCGCCACTGACTTGAGACTGCCTTTACTGCCTGAGCAAAGTAGACATACATACATTTAATTTTCATTTTCCACAAAAAAATAAAGATATTTTGTGAACTGAATACATTATAAAATCATTATTTCAGTACCACTAAGTTCTCTTGTTGGTGATTGCTTGTTTGGTTTAGACTTGGACTTCTTTAAGGGGACTCGAACACCAGCCCCATCTCTCTGCCTCGGCGGACAGGACTTTGCAAAGTTTCCCGCGTCGTAGTTAGTGTAAAGCTCTGATGTCTCATAACTGTAAAAGGACCTGGGGAGCAGTTGATTGTGTATTAATTATATATTCAGTAATAATTGTGCCTGTTTTTAGACTTTTTTATTTTTGGGCACGGTCTGTCTGTTATCCAATTTTGCCACAACATTAAAATAAAAATCCACATAATTAGAAATAAACAAGCTTCTTGCTGTATGTTGTCTAGTCAGTAACATAATGCAAGCTGAATATAAAAACATACCTGGAGCGAGGTCGTAGAGAGGTTTCCTCTATCTGTGTCTGCTCACCATAATTCTTACGGTCCTCCGCACTGTAATAGGAGTGAGACCTTTGCCTGCCCCTGCTTCCTGCCATAGATTCCAGGTCTTGGTCAGACGATGTGACCATCGAGATTGAATTCATGTTTCCACAATTGGAGAACTCCGGCGTTCTTGAAACATCGATCATCTCAAATCTTATTCTTCCACAAAATACAAGCCGGAAGGTGTAATGTGTCCTGTTACGAGCCGCACGTTCTGAGGATCAGGGCTTTATAAAGGCCTGTGGGCTGAGGTCATGTGAGACCAGGCATAGTGGTATGGTTTGTTTGTGGTGAGTCAGGTTCCAATGATTTTTTTTTTCCCCCAGCACAATGAAGTGTTCCCTTCTCAGAAGTCTGGCAAACACCTACAACGCCACCATAATTACAACCAAAATACAAAGAATAAAAATTTCCAGATCACATGACAAACAGACACATTTTTGAACGCATAATTTAACCACGTGTCCTTCAAATAACCCTTCTAATGGCAACTGTTATTTATGTTACATAAACCCAATCCACTCACTCTCTGTAATAGATTTTTCATTATTGCACTCAGAGATAGGCAGTATTTCAATTAAATGTATTTCAAATACGTATTGAATTACTTTTTAGTATTTCGGAATTTATATTTGGCTGATCAGAAAAAATAAGATTTGATTTGTTACAACACACTTTAAAAAGAAAATACCTTTAGAGCTTGTATCTCTTTCTCTTCGCCTTCAAGATAACCTGATAGGCCATTTCAAATCTATGATGTGGGAAATTACCAGAACGTAGAGAGTTAAGGACAAACCCATACTGAGGCTACTAAATGCCTTAAATGTGATTATATCAGTTTGTGTAGAATGTATTTTTCTATTTTCAAATGAAGAAAATTACTTGTATTTCAATCAGTTACATGAACTTATATCAGTATTTTGTATCTTATTTTGACATTTGACAAGCAAATATTTGTAATTTGTAACAAGGTACCTTTGATGTATTTGCACCAATTTCTCAAAATAAGGTCATCAGATATAGGAGGGTTGTCATGTTTCTTTCTCTGAAACAGCTTCATGCGCAACATCAAAATGCCAATGAGCCATTTCCAAGAAGTCTTCCAAAGGTTATTATTCTACACAACAGATGTATGTTTTGATCCAAACACGACTACTGTTTGGTTATGACACATAAAACCCTCTACGAGTACTTATCTCATATGCGGGCTCCACTTGTAATGGAGTTGAAAAACAAACTCACTAGCCTCATGACGTTTGCTGGTGTCGATTTCCATGAAGGCTGGGATTCATACTTGTACTTTGGATACACTGTAAGAAATAAAAAACTGAAAACACACACATATTTTGAGTGAATACTGTTCAGTCTATCGAGACTCATACTGTGACAATGGCTGTGAGACATACTCTTACTTTCCATGTGTCCTGTCACTCTGCATCAGGCTTTTAACAAGAATGACCAAGCATCTGAAGAATGTTCTGTTTACATGGCATTACTTTAGGTCTCCTTATTTACTGTCAACAAAAATGCATCTCTCTCCTTGAGGGAAACACTCCACGCTGAACATAGGCTACTTTTCAAGATGATTATTAAGTCTGAGTCTCTGGAGAGAGGATGCACAGGTTTACTGTTTACTATTTCTATAATAGAAAAAGGGAAAAATGCCAGCACTCACAAATGTCCTTTTGGTAAATTTAATAAACCAACTTGGGTGGCAGTACCAGAAGAATCAGAGCAGGTGCGTGGAAAGACACTTTACACTTCTGCCAGAACGGAAGTGGCGTAAGTGTAAAGTGTCTTTCCACGCACCTGCTCTGATTGCTTCGAGCGTACTTAAACGCCACTTCCGTAACCTGAGTTACACACTGAAGAAGACTTTCTGTCGAAACGACTGTGTTTCTGGTACTGCCACCCAAGTTGGTTTATTAAATTTACCAAAAGGACATTTGTGAGTGCTGGCATTTTTCCCTTTTTCGCTGTTTTTGGCCGTGCACCTTTCCAGGGGATTTATTTTGAGAGTGCTTGCTTCTTTCCTACGTATTTCTATAATAGCCCAACAGTTGACGCTGTTTTCAGACTCAAAATGTTGAGGTTGACAGTATTCTTTTGGAAGGTAAAGTTAGTCTTCAATGACAGTCTGTCCATTGCTCCCATAACAGCATCAAATGTGTTAAGACAATGTGTGCTAACTTTCTTACCCACACTTGGTGGATATCATTGAGTAAACAACCACTAACTTGAGTAAAAGTCATGTATATTTAACCCATTTGTGCCCAAATTTTTCTCAATGTTTTTATGCATATAATCATGTTAACTGAGTCCCATATGAACATGTTCTAAAGTTATTTCCTCCATTTTGTGCTCTCTGTTCTAGAAAATCTCATTTGAATGTTCGGCAACTATAGTTGCCAGTGGGCACATACCTTGTACCTATCCCTCTAATGGTGAAAAGTGAATTAGAGCACAAAAAACAACATATAATTCAGCTGTCTTTATTGAGAAAGACTTTTATTATTTAAAACAAGTGTGAGAACAATTTAATTCATGAATTTTGTCATCAAAAAACTTGGAAACGCCAAAATTCGAATTAATCCCCTGATTGGCAAAAACTAAAATACACTCACTATAGCCGGGTTTTGGTTGATAAGAAAAAAATGTTGATTCGCAAAACGAGGGATGGAAACAGTTATGTTTGAATTAAAGGGCCAGTGTGTAAAATGGGTTGAAAACAGTGACATCAGTGGTCAAATTCTAGATTGCAGGGCTCACTCGCTCACCCCTCCTGTCGGGTAAATGACGGTGGCCTCGTAGGGACAAAAAGC
>NC_065510.1:35381011-35381153 GCF_006386435.1 Epinephelus moara | reverse complement strand
GCTCACCCCTCCTGTCGGGTAAATGACGGTGGCCTCGTAGGGACAAAAAGCCTTGCGCACAAGTTTTTCAGGAGTAGGTCTATCTAGCGACGAGGTGAATGTTTATTTAGAAATTTAAGCCATGTTACGATATTGTAATGAA
>NC_065510.1:35333663-35379735 GCF_006386435.1 Epinephelus moara | reverse complement strand
GTTTGCTCCCATGGCCACTGGGGGCCACCATTTTGTGAAATTAACGCAATTTGAAATGGATATTTTTTACCAAACAATTCCAATTCTATATCCCTGTTCATGTACAATAGTGTTAAAGATGTTCTCCCTGTATTTGACATCATTCAGTCCTTCTAATCTACCACACAGTGCAACACAGTCAGCGCTAACATTGGCAGCACTAATAGCTAGCTAGTTAGTTAGTTAGGTAGTTAGCTAGCTAGGTAGTTAGCTAGCGCTAGCTACCAAACATTAGTAATGTTGGTTACCAAATGTTAAAGCTAACACTATCAAAAGCTGTATTGTTACTAAATATTAGCCCTTTGTTATGTTGGTAATATTAGCTAACATTATTATCTACTGACAAGGTATGTGCCCACCGGCAACAATAGTTGCCGCTTGGACAAATGATTGCATACAGAAAAAACTATACATCCAATGCAATATTTCTGTTGTTTGGATGATTCTAGAGACTTTCATGATTTTCATATTATAATAATATTTTTTTTGTTGACATATATATATCTACTAGATATATATATGTCAACAAAAAAAATATTATTATAATATGAAAATCACCTTTACTTGTGGGGGTTTGTGGTCACCATGCCCTCAGTAAACTGGGTCAGGAACTCAACAACGCCATGTGACAGGAAGTATGTGGAAACTTAATTTTTTTTCTTAATATGTTTTTCTAAGGTGTCTACTCACATATCATTGATATACAAAACATGTATAGTATTTAGAAATGTATTTATAAGTGGAAAATGACAAGCATACACTTTGGCAACTATTGTTGGGCTTAAATGGGTTAAGGAAATAGCACTAATAAAATAATAAGTTTGTATGAAAATCTAATTTTCAGTAGAAGAGCACAGAGAGAAAAGGACAGACGGAGGCAAGGTGCTTGGTCAAATTGTGGTGAGATGCTTTAAGTGAAGCTGGGCTGTGGGGGCTGGCTGTAACCCAGTGCAGCGCTGTGTAGCCATAGTCAAAGGACCGCTGGGTAGGCTACATTGGGTCCTGCTGTGAGCATGAGCTGGAGTGTGCCTGCAACAGAAACACCTGTAGTTAAAAGAGCATGGTTCTGGTCACATTGTCAAAATATTCTCTTGGTTTCCTGGACAGCAACACAATTATCATTTGTGAGTGCTCTTTTTTTTTTTTTTACTGTAAACTCAGTAGCCTGCTCCTGCTGTTTCTTCAGGGACTTGGAGGCTTTGAGCTTGTCCATGTGGAAAACACAACAACAGTGATGGTGTCAGTATTCAGTTACACTGCGGCTGAGGGGCATGGGCTGAGACATTGGGTTTGTAAAAACTGACCTCTGGGTCATCTCAGCAGCTGACCATTCCTGACAGACAAAGATGAATACAGTCCAGATCTAAAGTAGAAAAAGAGAAACATGCAGATCTCCTCCAGGTGTGTCTGGGAGCATGTGGGTGGGGAATAGGGAGTGCAGAGCAGGCTGTGTTTCCAGCATGTCTGCATGACATTAGTGGATTAAAGGGGGGACAATATACAGATAGAAAATGTGAGGTCGAAGTCACCCTGTATTTTTTTTTTTTTTGGACATGGGCGCCACCTTATGAGGACAGCACTCTGTTACCTGTGACTGGAGGCTGGTCAAGCAATGGTGTTTGGACAACGTAGTCAGGATAAACAACATAGACCCTGGTGCACTACTTCCACTCATTTACCCAGATATTGTAAATTATCTCGTTTTTGGACTGAGTGCAAACACTTTGGTGAGAGAGATGATGCCGCCATCTTACCGGTGTGATGTGGGCTACCTTCACATTCTCTATAAGAAAAGTTGAATCTCAACTTGGCGACAAATATAACAAAAGTAGGGATTTATTCATCTCATATAGTAGATCATAATTTATTGTGTAGCCTATGAAATGAATCTGCAGATGCTCCTGTTGTAAGTGAGACCAAAGTTTTATGAATGTAAGTTTCTGAGCCATGACAAAGGCCAAAATGTGGCCTGGGACATATTTTAGTGTCTTTTGCAATGTGATTTTGATCACTTGTGGCCCCTACCAGTCAGCAGTCAATAATGGTAGAAAACAGTCAATAAAATAGTTTTTTTTTTTTTTCAAGAATTGTGAATCACCAGAACCGTAGAGGTCCTTTTGGATACCTTCATAAATGTGCACAAAAATGTTAGGCTGATGGGTCAATTACCATTCTGATAGGGCAGGTAAGAGGGGACAGGGCAGTCTGTAAGTGGTGAAGACAGAGACAGAGCATCTTTGGTGGTGCATTTTTTCATGCTTATCTGTTATTGGCCAATACAGTCATTGGCCCCCAGGTCCTGCACCATCTGAGCAGCACAGCGCTGTTGCAGTGGAGAATGTCCCTAACCAATCAACAACCTGAATACAGTTGACATTGTGTTGGCCTGATAATAATATCCTAATTTCATCTTCATTTCTTTGAAGTCTGACAAAATTCTTTGTGAGTCTGACAACCTGACAGTACAGTAGCATATTAAAAGAAAAATAATGTGCAAATAGCAAACTACTTTTAAACACATAACTAAAAATGTCCTTTTTTTTTTCATATTTCCATTTCCCTTTGTTTATTGAGCTGTAGCTAGCATCTTGTGGTAGCCAATGCAAGAGTTACCTTGCTGTGGCGCTAAGGGACTGCTCTTTACTTATCAGAGGAGGGAGATGGCTGGGGTATGACTTTTTTTTTTTTTACCCTCTCTAAAGCTACAAATATTTTTTTTCTTAAGCCTCCCTGAGTGAACGAAAAAGCAATCAATTTTGGATTTTCAAAACTTAAATACCTTTTGATGTATAAAAAATAAAAGTTAAAAGTTGAAGATAAAATCCTGGAGTTGAAAAAAAAATACTTTGTTTTTCACTATTGTTGTGCATGCTAGTTACAGCAATCTATTTATTTTTATCATTTTATTTTTGCTAAATTTTACATGAGATATAGAACAGAATGATTTTGCTGACATAGGCTATCACTATTTTAAGGTCAGACTCTGTTCTGTTTTTCCTCTGACGGAAGCATATTAAGTAACGAACAGTCCCTACAGACTGTTCCGCTAAAGGCAACAATGCGGGACGCTGCAGCGGCAGGACGCCACCTGGGAGCGGATGAAGAGCTCCACTCGGCGGGCGCATCCTCGGGCCTCGCTGCCTCAGCTATCCGGACTGGATTCACGGCGGGACCACGATGGCGAGCGGCTGCTGCGGAAGACAGACTGTTGCACGGGCCGCACAGCATGATTTGTGCCAGCCTTAATTTACGGTTGAACATAAGAAAGCGGGGACCAAACGCACGTTCCTCTCCTCTCATGTGTTCCCATGACAACAAACAAGTGGTCAAGTTTTTGAATAAACTTGTGCCATTCATAACAAAACGTTTGGCCCGTATTATCAGTCTTTAAAACTTGTTGACGACACCTTGGAAAGTGTTTATCAAACCCTTTAGAGTATTCATGCTCGGTTGTAGTGGACACCAACAACCATGGTAAGTTTTTATCCTGAAATAAGTAATGTCACTTTGCCTGTTTGCCAAATTAGCATCCTACTTTTCAAAGACTTCTCTGTTCTGATCTTGATTTCTAATCCTGCTAGAAACGAGGATCCAGCTCCACAAATTCAAGGAGCAGCTCTGACACCCGCCGGTATCACATGCGCGCTCCCACCTCTCAGGTTGATGAAAGCCTGTTTGGGAGGTCAACACAGGTGAGTTAGTGTGGCCATTACATATTGTAATCAACCACAGATGATGAAGTTGCTATAAAGTGTGTTAATTTCTAATGGCAGCATCACTAATGTTGCTGAGCCCAGGTTCATAGCACCAGTTTATTGCTATGGTGTGACAGCAGTGCTCAGTGTTAGTTTGAAACATCTGTTACTGAGTCTGGGTGTGTGCAGGTGCAGAGGTCACAAGTTTTGACTTGGTTTGTGAGATGTCTAACTCTGTCCAGATATCAGCCTCCAAGGCCAAGAATCAGTCCCAGAAGAACCAAGAAGGAGAGACTGTTCAAATCATCACCAATAACCTCATCCGTAACCTCAGGTAGGCTAACACTCACTGATAACCTCCATAGATTGTCTGTCAGTTTGCCCGTGGTGGTATGAAACCAGTAGTAATGCACACTTTAATATATGTGAATTTAAGTAGCTAAATTTCAGATTAATAAAGAGCAGATTTAAATGTCACAATATTGTAAAGATCCTTACGTGCCAGCTATCATGTACTGAAACCTCAAAAGCACATATAACAAACAAGCACCTGTCATTATGCCAGGATCCCATTTAAGGATCCTTCAAGAGAGTCCATCATACTGCCATCAGCTGAGTTCGAGCGGATCACCTCAACGTCCCGGGTTCTCACCAAGAAACAGAAGGAGGCCCTGAGGGAGGCTCATCAGAGAAAGAAAGAAGTGGACATTGTAGGAAACATGAAAAACTCCAATCAAAATTGCTCTTTAACTTGCAGATTTACAATGTGACAATATTGTCTTACTCCTTTTTTTCAATATACCTCTCATCCAGAGAGCTGCAGAGGAGAGGAAATGTCAGATCTATGAGGCAGACATGTCCCGTAAGGACAACCAGGCACTGACCGAGCTGGAGCGTGAGGCCCAGGACCGTGCCAAGAGCTTGGTAGAGAAGGCCAGTGTCTCAAAGATGGAGCAAGAGCAGGAGATCAAACAGCTCAACACGGTAGGGAGCAGCTGCAGACATGAAAGTTTCAAAATAGGCCTGAATGTGAACAATTCAATTACTGGCAGTACTACTGATTTTTGTATGAGTGTTATCAGTGCATCAGTACTTCTGTTTGTGATTCCCTTAGCTGATTCTGGGTGCTCAGTGTCAAGCCACACGTGATGCCCAGATCCGAGAGAAGAAACAGATCCAGGCAGAGTTGTTAGAGGAGGAGAAGCGTCTGGATGGCATGATGGAAGTGGAGCGCAGCAAGGCCTTGGAGGCTGTGGAGCTGAATAATGAGCTGCGCAGACAGGAGAGAATTGGGTGAGGGGAGCTCTACTGGGATATACACACAAAATGACTCACACTACACTGTAGGGATGACCCACCCAAACCACCCACGTCCCTCTAATAAGATCCTCTTCCCAATCAGCAGTAAAGGCAAAGGGCTTTCGTGTACTTATCATCTGTGTGTTACGCTTGTGTTATCTTTCAGTGAACTGCAGAAAATTCAGAACCAAATCCAGCAACATCTGGAGGAGAGGCAAGTGGAAGACGTGATGAAAGAGAAGGAGAAACAGCAGATACGGAAGAACCTGGAGAAAATGAACCTGGAGGACCTCAAGGTGCAGATACAGCCCACGCAGAGACAACACAGAAACACATGCAGCAGAAAAGAGAACACTGACACGCTTATGACACGAATATGCAACCACATGTAAGGTGCATCTGCACTGGTGTCCCTTTCTTCTTCCAGGCCCTGGAGAAGAAGAGGGAGGAGCGGAAGCGTCTGCAGGAAGAGATCGTTCGTATCAATAATGAGACCGTACGGGCCAAGGAGCGGAGGAGAGAGGAGGAGAGGCTGGCTGACATGAGAGATGTGGAATATAGACGAAACAAAATGGTAAGATAAAAGCATATTATCTCAGAAGACAGTCCACATGAACTAATTGCTAATCTCCAGTGACCAGCAGAAAATACACGTAGACAAACAGTAATACAAGGACAGTCTATACCCATAAAGTTCAGTTAAATAACTCACTCTCAACATCCTATCATTGAATTTGTGCAGAAGCAGCAGGCTGAATATGAAGCAGAGCAGAGATGGATCAAGAAGGAGAAGGAGTTGGAGATTACCAAACTGAGGGCCCAGCAAAGAAAGGCAAAAAACTACAAGGCAGAGCAGGTTGGGAAATAAAACTACTAGCTGGCCACTGCCATAAATGTGGTACCTGCTGAATTCAATTCCATAACAGAGTTAAATACTCTAATCACTTTTTAAAGACACATTTCATACAGATTCATGGGAATTAAAGCCTCCACTATGTCCAAATTCTTTGTGTCTGCATTTGAAAGGACGAGCTCCGTGCTCGGAGGAACCAAGAAGTCATAGAGAGAGAATGGAGGAGAAAAGAGAAAGAGCTCACTGAAAAGAAAGTGCAGCAGGCAGAGATGCTGAGGACGGCTCGTCTGGAGCAGGTTCGCTGCAAAGAGCACCTCCTGGCGATGGAGGCTGACCGGGAGAAGGCAGAGTTTGAGAGGGTGCTGAAGTAAGAAGCTTGATTTTTAATTTTAATTTATTTACACATCATCAAATCTGTAGGATGGTTCAATCAGTGTACTAATAATGCAGCTAGTATCAAGGCCTTCCTTTCATTTATTCGTACTATCTTATAAATAAATCTATACCATTTTAATAGCATTACTTTTCACTGCTATTCCTGCTTTTCTCCACAAAGGGTGCAGCAGGAAGCACTCATCAAACAGGAGGAGGCGGAGGAGAAGCAGCGTCAGAAAGCACACCGCTACTCAGAGACCATCCGAAATCAGGTGAAGGCACATGAGCTCTCAGCCGCAGCACAGCGCAGAGAAGTCTTTAAGGAGGCTGACAGGTTAATGGAGGAAGCCCGGCAGAGACGTGTGCGCCTGGATGAGGTCAAAAAGAAGAAGCTGAAGGAGCTCAGGTAAGTACTGGCGGGTTAACGGGTCTTTTATGTGGCTTATGTTTTGACATGGCTGTCTTTAACTGAAAAACCTGACATGTGTTTGTTAATGTGCAGGACTACAGGGCTGTCTGAAATATACTGCAGTGAAGTGGAAAGGAAGGCCCGCGCTTGTTCACTGTGATTCACTCACTACTGTATATAAGAATGTACCAATAAAGGTTTCTGTTGCACTTGAATTGCTTTATAAGCTTTTGATCATTGGTATGTACACATGATGGTGTTTGAGGATGGCTCACTGAGTGACAGCATTTTGCAAAAACAGAGCCTTCTTTTTGAGACAGTACAACTTCCTATCACACAGGCTGACTCTGCAGGAGACTGGGTACAATTTTGAGTTTTTAGTTAGGATAAAATGGCCCTTACAATTGGTGGGGTATCCTTCTAAAAGTTTTAAATTCTTCACATGCACATCTGTACATGCAAAAAAAGTAATGGTGAATAAAGGAAATAATACAACACCTGGCATACACGGACCTGAGCATGAGGAGGGTTCAGATTAAATATGCACACACAGTACAATTAAGGAGTAAGGGCCCTGGGGTTTGCTTCTCATCGTTGCGTCATTTCCGTACATACAGTCTCACACAAGCACTGTACACGCCACAGGATGCACACATGCAGCCAATGAAGGAGAGCTGACATGGAGGAGGGTGGATTGGACACTCAGTACAGGCTGATAGAGGGGGTTTAAATCTTTATTTCGACCATCAGGTCACAAACACACCCTCATCCACACAGTGACATAAGTCTATATGCATTTAAATTCCAAAAAGCTACATACCTGTGCAGAATATATGCTAAGTGTGCTAGCTATAGCAATTGAAATGACAATATCTGTTCAAATATTATACCTTAGGTAACATTTTACAGACTAACGGGCCAATGTAGACTGTTCACATGTTCAGTACATCAGCAGCGTCCCTACATGAATTTCGTCAGAGTGCAAAATCCAGTCCTCCTCCATCCACTTCAATGGATACACTGCACAAACCATAAACCAATATAAATGGCACTACACACAATACAACACACAAAAGATATTCCACACAAGTGGTCAAAAAATTTAGGACTTCTTGTGTGGAATATATATGATATATTTCATATTTAATATGGAATGTGAAAAAACAAATGTGGTCCAATTTTTTTTTCAAACAATACAAATGTCCTTAAATGCAGTTAATACCTTTTAACAAGACAAGATGATAAAAAAAAAAATTTCTCTAAACAGGAGGGAGCTGTTGTAAAGGAGCATTGGAAGATGGTGAGGAGGAGGAAGAGGCTTCGGCTTTGTTCACTAGTGGAAAACACAACAACAGTGACGCTGTCACACTTGAGTCGCTCTGTGGTCCACTGACAATACCCTTTCTGTTTTTTCTTCAAACTGAAAAAGCGGCCCTGGGCTAGGCTGTTCCTCGCAGCGTGCCGTAGTGACGTCACACCCAAACAAGAAGCAGTTTGCTGGTGATTACTGCCGGATGGTTCAAACTAAGTGGATTTTCTCTCTATAACTAACTGTTATCACAATGTCTCAGGACCCATGGTAAGTAGTGTGTTCAAATGCAACAGGTAACTGCCCTAACTGCATTATTAATTGCAATAAATGGCGTTACTAACCCTGAGAAGTTAGCTACTCTTTCTATATCCTGCTAGCTAAGGTTGTAGCTAGCTCTTCCTTGTCAAAATAAACCAAATACAATAACCTGCATTTCTAATAAGCCATTACAAAGTCAGCTATTTATGTGTATATGCGGTACTGGAACAGGGCAAGGAAATTCATGTTATTTTAGGGTTTTATTTACAATTCAGATTGGAGTTTAGTGACGTTAGCAAAATCGAAAGAGGAAAAATACAAAGCTAAATATGTCACATGATGGTTGTAGCTAAAGCTTGGGCATATTGACTGACGTTAACCCAACTAAAATACCGGTACTTCAGTAACACAAATACCTACAATACAGTACATTAGCGCTGTGTTAAATGCTAATGTCGCAGCTAAAACATTTGAAGCTGTCAGTCAGTGGCGTTTATTCATCTTTCTTAGACACTCAGTGGTATTTTTTCTTAATCTCCAAAATCAAACCTGTCTAACGAGTTACATTAGGCCCTCTGGCAGTCCAAACACTGAACATTATGAGCTAGATAGAAAACCTGGTCAGTGTTTACTGTATTTTATTGTAAGGTATTTTTATAACATATGTTTAGGAGGCTGTACAACATTAGGAAACAGATCAGTCAGTTGTCCTCACTCTGCACAGATCCATTGACCAGTGACAGTTTTCTTTAATTACCACATTAAACTCGTAATGGGGATAACAGGGGTCTCTCTGTGTTTATACAAAAAGTATCTGTGGCTGCTGTCTGTCATAAGTTAGTAATGACATGTCAATCTAAATGACGCTTCTATTCCATTTATTGATCTGTAGGTTACAGAATTATGATGCCACTTGTCGCTTGGCACAGGAAATAGCAGAAAACATTCATGAGCGGAACAGGCAGCAAAGAACAGGGGGGAACCCTGCAAAGGTAAGGTGTTATAATCAAATACAGTGGCATATCGTATAAATTTATCCTCAGGTTTCTCTAGTAATCAGCTGCTGTGACTGCCTTCTGTCTTCTCAGATCAACATGACACTACGGGCATCACTGCAGAAGCTCAAACAGAATATTGCCCAGCTTAAAGAGGGTTTGTTGCGAGCATCATCCTCTCGCCGCATGTATCTTTTCCTCTGAAAATGTTCCACTGATTGGAAGTCATGAGATTGAGATTACATTTTGGGCTGGATGGTTTCCTTTGCTTGCAGTAGCAGTGGTTTTCCTATAGAGGGCATTAGAGTGTTTTAAAAACATCTGCCCTAAAAGTGTTTGCTGTTAGAATGGTTTCTGTGTTCATGGGTTAATTCCAAACTGACCCAAAGAAAAGTGTCAGAAGCATCCTCCGTCCACTTTCACTGACGCATGTTAAAGTAATGTTGACCTTTTGCATGACCTTAACATTGCTTCATCAGAATGCAGTCAGAAGCTGACAGGAGGCAGAACCTTATTGATGACCTGCTAACCAGAGAGAAGCAGCTCAACGCCACCTTCAAGGGAGACATCACGGAGCCCGAACCTTCCAGGTATTAAAATCTGGACAAATAATTGTATCCTTAATGAGAGGTCCACCAAATTATTTATATTTATGAAAAGTCTCTGCACATCTGAATGTTCAACATCCTCTGCGTTGGATGGGGTGCGGTTTTTAAGATGAAGAGGTCTGATTACCGACACGTTACCTTGATAAAATTGCAGTTACTACAAAAAGCGGGACAGCGTGCGGTAGCTCACTCTATCCTAAATGAGAGGAAAAGTTAAGGAGGACAGTATTTGCAAATCCCAGTAAGCAAGTAGTATTCACTTTCCAATGGTGTTTTCCTTCATTTTGAAAAATATTCTTGGACAGCCAGCTTCATGCTTTAGAAGTCCAAGAAAATTGCGAAATATTTCTTAACCCTGAGTCTCTGTCTGCCACTGTCAGTCAGTGTAAGAGGGCCCAAACCAAGCATCACCCCATGTTGCTACAGGGAGCATCCTGCTCAGAACATGCCGCCTTTCATTTTGTGATTTTCCACTCTGAGATCTTTTTTTTTAATTGATTTTTTTTTAGTATCCAGTCTTGGACACCCAATTAAAAATAATGAATCCTCATTCTCTTTTCTATGACCTTGACCAGAAAGGTCATAGGCTCTCTTCTCCGCTTTGATGACATGTCACTGGTCACTAACTTTCTGTGAAAGTCTTCATACATCCGGTATGACCCATGTGTCCTGACCTCTCCCTGTGCTATCACTCGGAAGGAAGTCCGTCTGTCTGCCATTCTGACAGGGCGCCTAACTTCGTGGCTTTTTCCTTTTCATTAAGTGATTTGCTCTGCTGATCACACATTTGGCACCTCCTGAAATGGACACGCACACTCATTCATACGAATGTTCCTGGGTGTGTGTTTTGATGAACGAAGATGGAAGGAGTGAGTTTACAGTTAACAACTCTCCGCTGAGCATTTATTCTAGCACTTGTGAAGCCAATCAAAGAGGTGGATGCCGCAGCTTATATCCTCTTCATCTACTGATGTCACGTCAATGTGACAGCTTTGAAAACCTCAGGCTTCAGGCAGTCATTACTTTGCGCAATGTTTGACCTAGTCCGGCCCAGGTGATATTTGTTTGGACAGGAAGAGGAAATGGTGTCATGTTGTTAACTTCATCCAGCTCTTCATGTCTGTCTTATGAATTATTGTTTTTTCTTCACTTCAGTGCCGGACGTAGCACATTCAGTGCCCAAGGCAAGCCCCCCCACCCCCCCAAAATGTATTATTATTTTTTATATTTAATGTATCTCTTACAAACAAGATCAAGAGCTAATGAGATGACACAAATAAAAAACCTAGCTAACAAACAACAATAATACTTTTTTGTAGCCCTCTCCTGGGTGGTGTCCAACATGCCGCTGTTGTCGCCTATGGGAAGATCTGCCTCTTTTTTTCTTAGATGGTACTTCCATGTTGTTTTTACATTGTAGAGGTTTGGCATGAAAGTTCCTGCACAGTACAGCTTTGTACAGGGAGTTTTGGGTAGCAACCGAAATGAGTGTAGAATGAAATAAAGCGTCACTTCATCAGATCCGTTTGAACCGGATTAGAAAACCACTTTTATTGATGCCTTGATATGAGACTGCCTTTCTCTGATATCTTTCACAAGCTTTGGTTTTTGGGATTGATCTACTTAGCGGTGCTTTGCACACACTTTCATCTTTTTTACAGACCACACACCCAATTACATAAAAGGCTCTGTAAAAAAAATTCAAATGACATTTGCTAATAAATTAGCTTGGCAAACTGTAATCATGTGGTCATATGGTTTTTAGTTTGCTCAGTCAGACCTAACTTTTAATAGTGATATGTGGTGGGTAATTTGGATTTGTGGGTAGGACCCATTCCCACTGTGTGGTCTCTGAGGACAGAATGCGGGAGGGGGTGGATTGGCCATGCTTGGATAATCTAAGCCGCTTTTTTTTTTTTGTGAGAACTTGGTAGAAGGAAAGGGATAGAGGTTACAGAGGGGACTTTAATCTATCCCCGAAACAACACATTCTAAGCATCTCCATTTCAGACTAAGCACAAGAAGGACATGGCGCCTACATTTGAAGGCTCGGTTCACCCTGTCACCCCTCAGACCCACCTCTCCTCCATTATTCACTAACCTTTCCTTTGTATTTGATTGCACTGGAAATAGTTGTAATTAGTTAAATCTCCCCTGTCCAAGTCATTCAGTCAGGACCTGGGTGCTCAGGCCCCGGTGGCGGCAGTCTAGCGCTTTGTGACTGCCAAGAGATGTGCCCGACTGATTTTGGCGCTCCCCACTGACTGGTTAATTGGATCTTCACACACTGGGCACTTTCGTGGAGGAAGTGGAGGACTGGCACACAGTCTCATAGTAATCAAATATGTCAGAGAGATTAGACCGAATGCCTCATCTCACCTACTCCTCTGATGGTATCAGCCTCAGCTAGTTAGCCTTGTGAATGGTCTGACAGTGCTGTAGCGACCACTTCAGAAGCAGCTTGAGCTAGTCATCACAGTGTGAGATGCATGATGAGATAAAAGTAGTTTTATGTATTGCCTGTGCAAAAAAGAGATAACCTCAACAGCTTTCACTTTAAAATTTGAAACATCGAGTTTAAAGGAACAGTATGAAGAATTTAATTACATCTAGTGGCAAGGATTGCAGATTGCAACCAGCTGAAACTTTTTCCATGTGCCAATTGCAAACTCCCACTTGGGATTCCTTCAGTATTCATTGTTCAGAAGGTTTTACCAGAAGCTGAATTAATCACAGAGATTTCTTACTCTCCAAAACAAAGGGATGAGGTGATTAAAACCGGTAAAAACACTGAGTAAAGCAGTTTCACATTACAAATTGGGGTTTTTCCTAAACTCTTTGGCCTGTCGAAGAGGTGCTGCCAGCCCAGCACCTGCTAATATGTGCTCACATTTTTTCTCTGATAACTTAATGTGTGCTCACCTTATTCCTGATCCAGATGTTCAAGAGGTTTTTAGTGGAAGCCAGATTCTTTGCAGAGGTCTCCTCCTCTCCTGAACAAACAGACTCTGTGATTTAAACTGGTTAAAACACTGTATAAAACAGTAACAAATCACTGTTTTTCCGACATTGCTTGTTATTGGCTGCTAGCTACAGTGAATAGCCCTATCTGGAGCCAATGTTTGGTTTGTCCATTCTGGGCTACTGTAGAAACATGGGTGAGGACCCACTCCCTGTGTAGTTATGAACGCCTCATTCCAAGGTAAAAATTCTTATTTTCAGGTGATTATACACAAAAGAAAACATACTAAATATGTTTCATTTCTGTCAATATGTCCCCCAAAATCCTACACACTGGTCCTTTAAATGTGCTAATGAAAAAACTGAATTATGTTAGCTTTAGTGTAGTAGTAATATTATTTCCTGACATGCCTACATGTGGCGCAGCCTACTTTTCCTAGGCTTGACCAGCAGACGACTTGCTCGCAGCAAACTCGGTTAAATCCAGCCTCACACAGAGATTTTGAACCCGTCACCACAAGACAGCCATGGGGGGGTCTGCAGCACAGCTTTAAGCTATTAACAGAAGAATAGCTTTTAAACCACACAGCGGTGTTTAGCACAGCGCAGTGCAGCCCAGAGAGCTCTCTGGTCTGTCACTTCGTCAGAGCGAAACCTCCCCAGCAGCCCGCAGTCCTGTGACAGATTAACATGCACTGTTTACACACTGCGCAAGCTGACCTGGTATTTTTCAATCGTTCAAAAAACTTAAAAGAATAAACGAGTAAACACTTTTTTCTGTGATCTAAAGGCTTTTGTTGTTATAAAATGTTCAAAAGAATACAGTATTGAAAAGGGAACATGCCTCGTACAGATGTGTTTGCTGTAGGAGGTGTACAGATGTGCATTGTACTCCTATCCCAACCAGGCATATTGACTGTGTTTACTTATATAGCTAAAAGTCGCTGATGCACGATGGGTGTTTTAGACTCGTGTGCTGGCATGGTGACTGACACACAACAAGGGCACACTTGCCATCAACTAATTTTCATTTTGTATGATGGCTCACATGTTTAAAAAAAATACAATAAAACTTGAGTAGTGGCGGTGAAACATTTTTGAAACTAAACATTGTTATCATGATGTTTCACAGGTCGACGTTGATGGGCGCAGGGGCAGGAATGAGTGGAGGTGTTGCGGCCAACCCCTGGCTGGTCAACGAATCAGAGGAGACCAGAGGGCTGACCTTTGGAGAGATCAAACAGCAGCAACAGCGAATCATCGAAGGTAATTACACATAATTGAATAAATGGTAAATGGACTGCACTTGGGTAGCACTTTTTTACCTTAATGGCCAAAGAGCTTTATAATTTGCCTCTCATTCACCCTCACACACACACACATGCACGCACTCATGGAGGCAGAGCTGCTATGCAAGGCACTGTCCTAACCATCAGGAGCAACTTGGGGTTCAGTGTCTTGCTTAAGGACATATGGACAGGAGCTGGAAGAGCCAGGGATCGACTCCGTCAACACCGCCGCAGCTGCCCCAAATGAGACTGTTCCATTCCAGTTGTAATGGGTGATCAAGCAAACATGAATCCAAGTGTGCTGTTTCATTCCTTTTCGATGAAATTAGCATCCAAACCAAATATGGGCATTGCAACCATCTGTAGCGCTAACAATTTCCTGCATCACTAAGATAATAATTGTAACTCATATTTGCCCATATTTGTACCTCTTCAATGAATACAGCATGGCCGTCCCATCATAAAGATATGTAACATCTCTTAATGTGTGTGTGTGGAAATAATGCACATTATAGTAAAATAAAGACAGTTGGGAGACAACAAGATTAAGACACAATGTGATTTGTATTAAACTTGTATGGGACATGCTGTCCATGCTAACATATTAATGATGATCGCAATAATTCACATCTAGAAAACATATTGTACGCCCACGCCTGCTCTTTCCTGTTTCCTGAATGACTCTGACATGACTTGAACACCCAGACATTAGTTCACCTGACTCCAAGTGACACTTCATTGCTATGTCTCCATTACGGCTCTGGTTATTGTCAGTTTGGGATCACAGATTCCTCTTAAGACAGTGAAACCAAACCACATGGAGGTTTCTACTCCCCTGTGGGATTTCTGGTGGAGTTGGGTAATGGTGAGCGCCTGAACCTGCGGTCATAAAAAAATTCCTGTGGTGGAGAGTGTGTCAAACTTGGAAACCTACAGAGGCCAGAACTTTTTCTTTTCTTTTCTTTTCTTTTCTTTTCTTTTCTTTTCTTCTCTTCTCTTCTCTTCTCTTCTCTTCTCTTCTCTTCTCTTCTCTTCTCTTCTCTTCAGCTTCACTGTTCTCGCTCTCCACCTTGGCCTGCCACAGTTATAATAACAGGAGTACGGCTGAGTGGGGTAAAGTACTGAATGACTCACATGTGGCACTGTGAGCTAAGCTGGACCCCAACAGCCTGTCATTCCTATTTCCTAAATAGTTGCCTCATTATATCACAAGTACAGTGTACTGTAATTGCTCCCTTCTTACAATTGACTTTTTCAAAGGGGATTTCATTGTTGTTTTATAGTTTGTCCTCTGCCCCGTTGCTAAATTTGACCTCATATTGGTTTTATTTTTTATAATATAATGTGTTTTTCTTGAGTATTTTTCTCTGTATCCTCATCTTGCCTTGCATTATCTAAATGCCCTCAGCGTTAGTCCCTTTCTTTGTCTCAAGTTCAAGTGTTTAAAAGTTTCTATTTCCTTTCACCGCTCCTCACAGCCCAGGATGCAGGCTTGGATGCACTATCAGCTGTCATCAGCCGACAGAAGATAATGGGCCAGGAGATCGGCAATGAGCTGGATGAACAAAATGGTAAAGTTTGATCTGCACGTGTGTCTGTACATATTCGTCAAAATTCCAGACGTATTACACACGGCTGTGTGGAAGCAATCAGACATACTTGTTCTGCAATGGAACGACTTGCCTCATGTAACTTGCTGGACAGTGATACTCCCTCACACCACCGCAACACTGACATAGTTAGAACCAAAAACACACACACGCCCTCGCACTGCCATTGTCAGAGCAACTGACCTCACATTCAGGTCACGACCATGTCTACCGGGTTATCCTTTGTTATACATCTCACAGAGCAAAGTGACCTCTCTCTTTGTGTGTGCTCTGGAATCAGATCTGCTCAGAGATAATGTGCTTTTGAGTTATTTCTGGCTAAATGCCTCTCATCAGTCCATAAATAGCTTCCATCACAGGTAGAACGCGGTATACACAGTGGAATGCATTGCTCCAGACTGTTTTTATGCACAGACAGGCGGTACTTGAGACATAAGACTTTGGGACGATCATCTGTCAACTGGTGAACAATTAGATCCCTTAATGCATCGCTCTCACAAGACTGTAGCAGTTAATAGGCCGAGGCCAGAGAGTGTTACCTTACAAAGAGGATGTACATGTGTATTCCTGTTGTTTTTTTTTATTTAATTGTGAGGGCTATCTCCAATGTTAACACTGAAAGCGAGCCCAGAATGTGCATTAGTCTGTCAGCTCTCTGGCAATCAGGGAAAGAAACTTCACAGTTCAGAAATTGCAGGTCGATAAAAGAAGAGAGTGGATAAATTACCCCACAGAAATAATAAAGGAGTGGTAAGTGGCACTGTGGATAGGGGACTGGCGTCTTAGTCACAGAATAGACTCTAGATTTGATCTCTCCATGGCAAGCCAAATACACTGCCTCAGGGTTTCAGTCATTAGTTGGCTAGTTAATGCTGCCACTCTGAGTTATACAGTTAGAAAGAAACAAGATAATAAAGCCTAAATCTCAACAGAGGGATGGCTAGACTATATAAAACAAATTGTAAGAGTGTAACGTCAAGTTAAAATGATAGATGTGAGTTTTTCAAATTTCTGTGGCAACCTCAGAAGAGATCCCTAACAAGCCGTTCATCTGCAGTTGTCTTTCACACGTATACTACAGGCAGTTATTGTCTGTTTCTACCCTGATGACCAGCAGTTGGGAAAAGAAGGCGTTGTACTATCCTGTAATATCCTGTCTGAGCAGTTGTACCCAAACAAGACCAGTGGTTGTATAACCGAGTGATCTCGGCATGGAAACAAACGACCTTCCCTTCTGCTGGGAAGGAATGGCAGATGTTTGGTTGAACACTGATGGGAGAATGGAAGAGAAAGAAAGGAAAGCTGATTGTTTTAGCCCACTCTCCTGTTCCCGTATTGAACTAGAGATGGATCATTGCTCTAATGCTCCAACTGGCGTGTTTTTCTTCTCGTTCTTTCAGCTTGATGTCAGTGTTTCCAATAATATGAACCTGAACGGGTGATGGGAGAGCTGAGAGTTACACCAGTTCCACTGCAAGTAAGCGAGAAGGCAAATGATTTTGGCCCTGGAAACAAAAGCTTGTCACTACTCCCGTGTTTAGACCCCCACATGACTCTTAAATATAAATTTGATGGGAACTCAACTCTTTATTTCTGTAATGGCCCAAAATATCTTTGCCACCTGTGGGTATTGTAATCGGCTCCATGTGGTGAAATCCAAACCGTACAAATTTGTTGAAGCCCACACATTTCCACCATTACTTTTTCAAAGGAAAGCATATCTCGGTATTATGATTTCATGATATAATAATACTTATACACTGCCTTTTGTTCATTACGAAAGATATTCATGGTGCATGCAGTGTAACCGGTCCCTGTGTTCTTGCAGATGGTTGATAAAGTGTAGACATAGAATTTCCACAGGGACCAGTCCGAGTCCCTCACGGTTTCTCCACAATTTACAGCCAGGCTTCAGGTTCATAAGGCCTGCTGACACCAGGCAGTGATTCACAGAGCCTAAAGGACTCTTCCACAGCTTTTCTTTACCTCCCTGTGTTTCTTTCCTTTTGTGGGACCTTTGCTGCCCCTCCATCTCTCATCTCACTCCCTGTTCTCCTTTGCCTCTTTTCAACAGTCCTTTATTTTATAACTGACTTTTCCATTGCTTCCATATCTGTGTGTCGTCTGTATCCCCTTATGCTGAGTTATGGGAGATATGCTAGTTCCTTAGTGTTTCACAGGGTGGAGAATGGGGATATATCATACCTGCAGATGTAGACGTAGTGACTGCTCGTGAAGTCCCCACGTTCCCAAAGCTTGATTTAGGGTTCTTTAGAATAACTCACACATTTTGGTAAAGGAGAGTGACTAGCTTTACCTACCCTCAATGGGGGGGTTTGTTTTTATTTCTGTGTTTTTAAAAGTATATGTAGGCTAACTGAAAAATCTCACTGAATTCTTGCAAGCATGTGCAATTGTTAAGACCTGGAAAGGGATGCCCCTAAATGAATGTCATATACCAACCAGCAGAGATGTAGATTTGAGTCAAATGTGATCAAAAAACTTAAAAAAAATGACTTGCAACTTGACTTGGATTTTAACATCAGTGACTCATAACTTCACTTGGATTTGAGCCTTTTGATTTGAAAATACTTGATACCGTCTCTCAAGCCCAACAATTGAGGTCAAACAGAAGTTACACTGTGGCATAAAAAACGATTTATGTGTGGGTCAGAAATAACAACTTCCAACTTCGTTCAACATTTGAAGTTGGACAAAGAACAGTTAGTCTAAGCTAAAATCAACATAGTTAGCAAGCTAATGCTGAGCTAACATTAAACATGTTACATGTTAAACAAATGCAAATAAATGCAAATTTAAAAAGCATTCACGATTTTTGTAAATTCAATACTAGCATCACTTTTATTGAAAAGTGCATTATGACTTGTTTCGAACTCTTAACTCAAAGTTTAGGGCATAGGACTCAATCTTGACTTGGGACTTGACTTGAGTGCAAAGTCTTGAGACTTGCTTGTGACTTGCCAATAACTTGTTCCCACCTCTGCCAATCAGACTGACATGTTTACAGAGCCAAACCAACAGGTTGCTTCCTATATTCTTCTTTTTTAGCGTTGTCCTTGTTTGTTTTTGCTTTCAGTCTTGTGTATGTTGTTTTCAGCTCTCAATTCTCCAAGTCTCTATGGCAATTTAAAAATCCCCAAATAAGAAAATGGCAGTTAGAAACTAAAATGATTTTCCTTCCATTCCTGCTGAGCAAACCAAGTAACCTTGTAGTAGGGCTGTTGCTATGGCACTTGTATTTATTACAAAATAAAATTCTGTGTGATATAAAATACGTTTATGAGAGTGTTGTGACTTTTCCGTTGAACGCCTTCAGACTATGCCACCCTAAAGACCCAGCCTTCACTCCAGCTCTCTCTGGTAGTTAATCCAGTATGTGAGGAACGTAGCTTTTGTATTTTTAAGTTTTATATCTTTGTTATTATAGTATTAACCTTGCGTCCATTCAGCCTATGTTTAAAGTGTGGCCTGTCCTTGTACT
This sequence comes from Epinephelus moara, assembly GCF_006386435.1. Lineage (NCBI taxonomy): Eukaryota > Metazoa > Chordata > Actinopteri > Perciformes > Serranidae > Epinephelus > Epinephelus moara. The sequence continues at coordinate 35,360,530 of NC_065510.1, read as the reverse complement.
GTTTTTACAAAAATGAGACATTAAGTCTCAATGAATTAATGTTTTCTACATTGAAAAAAAGAAAATGACTGTTTTTCTTCTCGACTTGTACTTAAATGAGTTTTTAGTATTATTACACGAGACAGCTTTGTAGGTGCTGCATTTCTTACTTGTATTAAATGTCAAAATCGACAATATAAAAAGTAACGGGATAGTTTAATGTTTTCGGAGAGGCAGGGAAAATGGACTTAAGTTATAAAGCAGGGGAATGGCAAGGCTCCTTGTTGATCTTGACAGTTGGCGTGTAACCTTGGCGTCCGACTGTCTTTCTGTCTTGTAGGGTTCCTTTTCCCCCTGATCACTGTACTGTAGCAGTGTTTTCCTATAAATAGATTAAGCTCTTTGTAGTTTGGCTCCTCAAGTCTAGCTCATGACCCAAGTGCAGTGGAGGTTGCAGTCATTTCCTTTTCGGGAAACAAATCCGGCTGAGGTCAGCAAGGAAGATGACCCTTTTCAGAGGTTTAGAGATGAACCCAAAGCCCTCAGTTACTCCCATCTCAGTCTCGACTGGATCAGAAGTGACTGAAACATAGAAACTAGTAAGCAGGCCGATTACCTCAATTTCAGCCTGCTTTATGCATGGCTCATAACATTAATCCATTGCATACTGAAGATTTTCCCATCGTACTTGCCAGTCATAACAAAAAGAGACATTCAATCATGATTGTTAGTGTGTTAAAATTAGTTAAATGATGTGCTGTCGTCAACTTTTTTGTTCATATTTCGGTCATGATGTTACCAAAGATAGTATATTTTTATTACTGTATTAAATGTTGCAGAAAATAGTCCGGCACATACCAACTGAAACGGCATGCATCAGCAGTAGTCCCCCTTCCCACTGAGAAAGATCAACATTAATTTCACTTTATTAGTGTTGATATTTCTCAGAATGTGGCCTGGAACGATGACATCAGTCCACATCAGTGTCTTGTACTTGTGAGTGACAGACAGTGGCTAACTCGTTAAAATAGCAGCTTTGAAAGAGGCGGCAAGAGTCTGAGGTTGTCAGAGTTTTAGGGACTTCGTCTCTATTGGATTTGACTAGTGAGGTACCGCAGCTATGACATATGCCATGTACCGTAAAAGCTCCTGTCTAAAGTTGGTGTGAGTGAAAACTATGTGATGTAGACTGAAATCGAGACACAATGACACATGCAAACAAAGGGCAAATCCATTTTCAGGTGTATCTCTGTGCTTATGGCTCCATCAAGATCAGGAATTATAAACTCAGGCTAGACCAATTGAATGAATGAATGATGAGTTCATCTGTTTTCCACCCACTTTCAATATATTTGAAGTTCAACAGGAGTTTCCAGCTAAACTAAATCTGCTCCTCAGAGTTCACCACAAATAAACTTTTCAAGTGAATCAAGTCACTGCCAGTTGTTCCATGTATTTGTCTCCACATCCAGACCTAATTTTGAATATGCCTCAGACCCCTGACAGCTCTAGCAGATGTGTTCCCACATTAACTATCACAACCATGGCCTTTCCATGTCCCTGTCCCTGTTTTCCCTTCTCTCTTTGATAATAATTCTTTGGGCTGCTTGGTATTGCAACTCTTATCTTGACTGAGAACACAGTAATAGCCACAAAGTGTACAGAATATCCGGGACTGGAGGGAAACAGACCCTCATTTGGATTGAGACCTTCTGGAACAAATTTTAGATGGATGCAAGAGATATTTTCTCTTAGGCACTGCAACACGTCTGACCACATGTGCACTCTGGTTTTGTCTTGGAGATAAGAAGAAATGAATGTCTTTTTTGCATGACACAGTAGCCGCTCACTCCAAGGTATGGATGCAGCAGTAAGAGATTTTCACTGTATGATAACTGTTTCAGTAAGTATCGCAGTTTCATGGTATCATGGTATTACAGAATCATTATCGGTCAGAATGACCCTTAAACGAATGAAAACAGAAAGGTTATCTTTGGTTTAAGAAACTTTTTAGTACTATAATTGAAACTTCTAATAAAAAAACTTATATTGTACATCAGCAAATGTACACAGTATGATAACCATCAGTTTTCATATCAGGGTATATTTTAAAACTGATTTACTGCTGCAACCTGCTCCAAAGGTAGGGGTGGGACAAATTGTAGACACAGGAATATATCATAGTACTCCCTCTTGTGATTAATTATGGATACACTGGTGCCAAATATCTATATATTTCTTAAAACGTGTAGGCACTCATTTCACTTACCAGAGTCAATACTTCATGACTCCTCATGAAGGCACTTATAAAATGAATGAGGGTAAAGTGAATGCAAGTTAACTAGCTTGCGATGAAGAAGAAACTCACAGTGAAAATATGGTGAACAGTGCGGACAACGGGGGAAAACGAGTCAGAGAGGCACCGTCATCTTTCAAATCGAAAATCTGGGCCCACTTCGGTTTTTACAACCCAGATAGGACAAACAAAATCAATAGACTTTGCCATATGCTTGAAGTGTCTTGTGAAAGTAAAGTACACGGGCAACCATCCCAATCGCCAGAATAAATGTTGACATTTTACGTCTCTGCAAACCACTGATATGTAACATTTGTATGTTATTATGTAGCAGATGTGTGTAAAGTTAACATTTCTGTATGTTTAGTTAGCGCTGTGGTGAATGTGTGGTTATGTTTAGGCACAAAAACCACTTGGTTATGCTTAGGAAAAGGTCAAGTGGCACAATGATGGCAGGAAATGCCACTGATGTCTCGCTTTGGTGGCATTGTAGGTGATTGTCTTGGAATATATCACATATCACAGATTTGCTGCATCGTGATACCATTGTTATTGAGGGTGACGTATTGTTATGGTATCAAATCGTGAGTCACTTTGTGATTCCCAGCCTTAGTACCAAGCCTTTGCTATTTAACAAACTTTGCCTTTCACTGTTTTACCTACCTTTCGCTATTATCCAGAATGATTTAGCACAGAGCGAACTTGGAAGATAAGTGGGCAAAACACTGTAAATATAGTACAAAGTATAGATAGATCTTCGCAATGTTAATGTAAAAATCTTGCATTCTGGGACCTCAAACCTTCATGATGTTGACTTCAGAAAATTCTAAGTATGTATGTGTGGATATATGAATTTACTGTTATTTTAACAATGCTAGTTTGCACCTTTAGTTGTGCTTAAATGGCTTCATATCCATTTGCAAGCTATGTTGCATTTGTAGTGACATGCTGATACATTTTGCTATTGCATATGAAAGTGGTGATTGTCAGAATATGATACATGCATTCATATTGCAAAGTAGTGTCAGTAAAGCATGTAGGAAGACTTTATTACTGTTTACCAGTATTGGTGTGATTGTAATTAACGTTTCTTTATAATGCACTTATATTTGCCCTATAAATGAGCACCTCCAATGAACAAAAAATAGCAAAAGTCATTACTTTAATAAACCAGAATTGTTTCCATTATTGTGCACTTCCATTTTGGGATTTAGTGTCATTACTGGACCCCCTTTTGCAGTGAGTTTGTGACCTTTTGGTAATCAGAGTGTTTTTAAAGCACTTTGTCACCCAGCCTGATTACTGTTAAGGTAAAAGTGTGTTACTTCCCAAGTGTCCTCTCTGTTAGTGGGCCAGCCGCTAAAGAAACAGAATAGGCTTTGCTCCTATGATGGACTTCTTGCTGATAATTAGATCACTGATTTGATTTTGCCTCAGCCGAGCATGTATGAGGCCCAAGCTGGACAGCGCTAATGACTTCCAAATAAACAGTAGAGCGAGAGGAGAGAAGCACTTTACTGCTGCAGCACAGTGACATCAGCAGCTGCCACAGAGAACACAGCCCGCCGCTTGCTTCTGCTTTTAGAAACAGCTCGATGAGCAAATAAACCATACTAATGATGGCACTCAGCAGAAAGTCAGCGTGGTTCCAGTTGTGGATTGATTTATTGTTTGTTTGATTTGCTCCGTTGGAAAGCGAGGCTGGTAGTAGTGAGTAGCATTTTCCAGACGGCATGGAAATGCAGAGAGTCATGATGTGATGTTCAAACGAGTGTTGTCATCAGAAGAATGTCAAGCTTGCAATGAGCCGCGAAAGAGGGCATCATTTTGTGTGACAACCAGATTGGCTGACTGGTGTTTGACTTTGGGAATTATTGAGAACTATAAATGATGGAGGAACAACACGCCCACACTGTAACATTATTTGGTCTGATTTTTCAAAAGAACGTGACAACTTTAGGCTGCTCTCAAAATGCCTCTGAGAACAAGTCATGATTTTTTTTTTTTGCCTCAAAGATTTTATATGTAACTTTCCCGCATTAAAAGTGTCAAAAAACGGCTACAGCAATGTCATATAGTTTGTTGAGTTGTGTACGTACACTATCCCGACTGTTTCCAACAATGTTCAAACCCAGATTTGGTCGCCCTCACCTCTCAGTGGTGCAAGATCCCCTTTGTGCATGCGTTAGGGTTGTGGTTGTCTGTCAGAAGCTGTTGCAAATTAACTTTTTATCCAGTTTATAAGCCACATTTTAACAAAACACATTTTAGATCTTGGTCATTTTTAGCAATATGTTTTAACTGCAAGAAGGATTTTAATTACTGGACATCTGGATCTTAGGTGATCAGAGAAACAAGCTGAGCAAGTGTCCCAGCCCATGCCATGCTGAATGACGTTGAAGAAACGCAGAGATTTTTAACATGAAACTGCTTTAATCAGTGTTTTTACCGGTTCAAATCCCTGGATCGGTTTGTTTTGGAGAGGAAGAGACCTCTGTGGATAATTTGGCTCCTGGTAAAAGCCACCTGAAAGTCTGGATCTTAAGTTATCTGAGAAAAAAGGTGAGCGCACATTAGCAGGAGCTGGGCTACCGGCCCCTCCATGACGAGCTGAACAGCGTTGAAGAAACACAGATTTTTAACGTGAAACTCCTTTATTCAGTGTTTTTAGTGTTTTTTATCACCTGTCCCATTAGTTTGGGAGAGGAGGAGACCCTTGTAAAAACCTCCAGAGCAATGAACGCTGAAGGAATACCAACTGGGAGAAACTGACTACAATGACGGCATTGCTTCGTATTTTAGATATAAATGTAGGCCTCCAACTAAGAATTATTTGCATTGTTTTTTTTTACTATATCTCTTTCTCTTTTTTAATTAATTTAATAATTCATCATGAAAATAGCAGAACATAGTGACAAATGGCCATTAAAAAGTAATCTAAACACCAACATGCCATATTGCAATTATTTTGTTTACCTGAGAGTTCAACAACCAAAACATATCCAGATACATGATATGAAAAGGACACAAGCAAATCTTCCAAATATTGTGACATAGGTATGAATACCATAGATATGAACATTGACTTGATGCTGTCTTTTAATTTCTGTCCACACCGTGGACCATGTCCAACCTGAGTGAATTTCCAGACTCAAGTCCCTCCATTCTGTTCCATTGAATCCCATTGTGTGGGCCATATTTTTATTCCCCTCAAAGAGTCTTTTGCCACTTTCTGGGACCTTTCCAGTGATGTCAATATTATAAAACCATCAGTTCGGCTCTTATTGATTGTTGTTCATTTTAGACAATAATATAAAGTAATGTATAAAGTTGAATTTTAATCAGATTCTGTTATATGTAATCAACCAAAGTCCCTACAAAATGCAGTCATTACTGACTTACTACATGCCAAGTATTAAAAACACCAATTCTATAGATTAAACTCTTTTGGAAGATTTGAGCTGTTCTAGAGGGTTTCAGTAAAGATTCCCCAAAGACACTGATAGCAGTGGACGTGTGATGGAATGACAAAAGACGGCCAAATGAAGATGCACCGCAAGTCAGCAGGCCAAGCCTCCTGTGCCACGCATCCTAACCAGGGTACAATCAATCATGAGTCCTTGTGTCCTTATTTCTCTATCTATCCATCCTGGCATCCATCTCTGTCTAAGGCCTGTTGGTGTCACACTGATAGAGTTGTGAAGAAGAGGGGGCTAACAATGACATGAGGGACTTGGGTCACATCAGCCGCAGCCAAGTGATGAATAATCCAGTTTAGGCGCAGCAGGGAAATTAACATTTTTGGACGGTAAAGAAAAACATCTTGAGACATTTCATCAATCACGCCTTCTTTTGTTTCTCTCAGTGGATTGATGCCCCCTTTTATCACTCAGAAAGTGTGGGTTTAGACTTTGGTTTTCTTCACTGTCTTGAAATGCAACCTGATGTACTTTTTTATAATAAGTATTTTTATGCCCTAGTATGGTTTGAAATGTCTTTTCTTCAGAGTTTCAGATGTAGGTCAGAAAAGTGTGATTCTGAAGTGACGTCACTTTTGTGCAGAATTGCTTCATGGTCTTGTAATGGCACCATAATCAGTGACTGATCTGAATGTGAAAGTCTTGGGTGGATTGAATGAAAACTCCATACATAATAAGGTTGTCTGAATGTTTCCTTATGTGGTTTTTCAGACAGAGTGGCTCAGTGCCAGTAGGTTATTTTCCATCAGACTCTCACTTCTTATTTTACAGATGTTATTCAGCGATAATGGAGAGAAAGTAGTCATACCTGACACTGATTATAAAGGTAACCCCACATGTTCGGACTCATTTTTGGTGTAGTTGTTGCCTGTGTAAAACATCTAAAGGCCACATAAGCTGCACAAGATATCACTGATATTCTCCGTGGCCTGTATCCAAGGGAAAGCTTGCATGCCATGTTTACCCAGGAAACAAGGAAGCAATTTACAAGAACCCTATTTCAATCAATAGTATAAACACAGATAATCAAAGATAAATATAGTAGTTTAATATATAAATTTATCTGGCATAACTAACTAAAAGCTGTAATTCTTTAAATGTTATTGAGTGTTTTTCTAGTTAAAGATGTTTCTCTCAGCAGAAGAATAAGAATAATGTCCTCATTCTTATGTCATTTTATTTTAATAGATGCCAGCATATAGGAGGCTTTCGCACTAGGAGGTTTCCCCTCCTTCATTGCTTTCTGTGCTACACGCTGCAAGCTTTGTTGCTGATTCATGGCTTTGATTTATCCCAATCCATCTGGAACAAATGTGTGCTGGTGACAGTCGTTAACGGGGAAGGCCCCACATGAAAAAGCCGGTGGCAGAAATTCTCAGACTGCAGGAAGAGACGACTGATGTCTGGCAGTAGTAAAGGAGAGTGATGGTGTAGATATTGGTATGACTTTCAGGCCTGGGTTGGCAACAGTTTGAGAACAGGGCAGAGTTGCAGTAGTGATAGCTTGTATTGTGACCAAATGACATCTGTATTCCTACCATTGATCAGGGTCAGTGGCCTTAACTGAATCCATCAGTTCACGTGATAGATATTGAATAAGGCAGAAAAAATAGGAATCAAATGAACTACTCTATTGGTATCACTTCATGGGTTCTGGTTTTGGTACTGGGGTTGTAATTTTTTAAATGAGACTCAGCTCTACTATTGAGGCAGAGCTTCCTTGTATTAAAAAGCAAAGCAAATGTAAAGATCTTCCAGCTGTCTGTCACAACAGGAAATGCATTCTCACAGGCTGTGTGCATCTCTTCCGCATTATTCATTGATTTTTTATTTTTTTTAATGTAATAGCTCCAGTAACAATAACATCAGCTTGCCAAGCAGGTGTTGGCACCTTGAGATCTGACGATTTTTTGTAAATCCTTATTATTTGTCGCCCAATAGATAGAATGCAATAAATACACAGGAAGTACAGAGCACATTGGACTGTGGTTCGTGTCGTCACGTTCGAGAATAATGCCATTTATCACAATTTGTTGGTTCACAGTGACTCATTTCTGGATGTTTCGCTGTACTGTTGTGTAAGGGATATTATAGCACATTAAGGCCTATCCACCCCACAGCTCTATGGATCAAATGATCCTGACTCTGCATGTTCGTGGGAGCTGATGTTTCTTTGGGGTGTTTTTAGCTTGAAATGGCAAGGGAGAAATAACATCAGTGCCAACACATTCCTCTAACAAACAATATAGAATGCAGTTAATCTTGCTGACATGTTTCTTTCCAGCAAAAAAATTGGACAAATGATAGCTTTAAGTTTTATTTTGGAAGCCACCAGCTTGGAGAATGTATAGTGTGGAAGACAAGGGCATGGCGAGCAACTTGGTGCAGTAGGAGATTCTCTTACTGTGTTACCTTCTCTCTCTTTCTCACCTGCACACACACATATATATATTTAAACACCACAGTCATTCCGCATATAATGAAACAAGCACCTAGAGAAGCTTAATATACAGTATGATGCAGGAATGAGGTGTGGTTGGTCCTGCTCAGCTCATCTGCAGACCCGGATCACATCCAGATGTCCACCAACAGGCCCGTGTAGAGACTGGGCGAGGTTGTTTCCCCTTCCACTCCCTACTCCATCCATCCTTCACGACACACACAGCCACCATGCTGGCAGTTGCAAGCTTTTTCACAAACTATCAATTGTGCAAAAATGCATACGCTAATAAGGAAGGAGAAAAAAAATCTAGGGAGGTATGATTTCACCGGTTCTTTCCCACCACCATCTTTAAAGCAGAGGATGACACAACACTTGGAAACAAACACTTATTGGGCTGTGTGTGTTCTTTGAAGGGTTTGGTCTCATTACCACGTCTTTGAGTAATCCGTCTTTTTAATGCTGTCTTAGTGGACATCAGAGGGGGTTTAGCTGGCTTTATGGGATTTACTGTGATGCTAATACTGTGACCATGTATTCTGAAATGTGTACCACACAAAGATGTAGAATAACGTTTTTTCAGCTACTCCTACTTTCTTATATTATCATCATCTATATACAACCAGTCTCATTCCCAGGGCATGAAGTGCATCAGCCTGGTCAGTGGCCCTTAGCTTCTGTTACCAACCCACAAAGCCCCTTACAGCATCTGTATGAGACACATCAGGCTTTTGGCTAATTAATGTAATCTGATCCATGGCAATAACACAGTAGAAAGAGCGAGGAAACTCCAAGTAGGCTGGAAGGGAGCGATGGTGGATGGTCAAACACACACAGGACGTTATCACAGGAGATCGTTGTTCGTGTCCCTTGTGAAACCAAAAGTCAACTGTTTTTCAACCATGTGATTTAGTTACTTGAGTACATCACGTGACAGAGTTGTCACATGACATAGTCTTTAAGTGACATACTCATTAAGTTACTGTAACAAACCATGATCATTTTTCTAAATCTAATTAAGACTGTTTGTTGCCTAAACCTTAAGTAGTTTTGGTGGCCAAACCTACCTTTCATGTGGAGATGGAAGTTTATTTTGAAACACATTAAAACATGTAACAAAGTGACGCTAGAGGGGTAAGTGAGCCACTAACCAAGCTGCCAAATTTGATGAGTTTTGAGTAAGAATAGGTTGTTTATATAGTCAGGGTTCCCACAGATCCTTAAAAAGTTTTAAAAGGCATTAATTTAACTTCAAAATAATGCCTTAATTTGTATTAAAATGTTTTAAGACATTCTTTTAAAAGTCTTAGAAACGAGTTTTGGGAAGTAGCGTTTTATGAATCTTTTTTGTGAGGTATTGTGCATTTTTTTTGAAATAGTCTTTTTTTTTATTAATTTACTGAATGCTTCTGGCAGTAACTTAAACTTAAAATTCTTTTTTTAAAATGTATTTATCCATCCATCCATCATTACCTGTTGACAACATTCAGTATCACCTCTTGGTCTAACACCATCAAGCAAGTGTGCACCATCACATTAAATGTTTGTTCTGCAGCTTCTCGCCAGTAAAATTAGTTCATGTTTCATTCAGATATAGTCAGTGAAAGAACACTTTAATGCAACATTTTTGGTATAACTGCAAAGGAAATATTTAGAGAACTTTATCACTGGCCATCACTATGTAACAATGAATGTGTGATACTACATTAATCACATCAAGAATATGAAGTAGCTACGGTTAAACAGATATTACAGCAGCATTACCTCACTGGATTACCTGCTCAAAAGAAGGATGTTATGATTTGACTGCATTTTGTTTTCATAGCCAAGCCACTGCTATTTTTTTGTGGAGAATTGCCTAGTGCGTGTGGTATGTGTACAATTTAACGGCAAACTGATGTTGATACTTTGCTGTAATTTTTCCCTGGAGAGCTTTTGCGGGCAGATTGTCCAGGGGAAGCACATTAGCCGTATGTGTTGGTGGTATTGGTGGTTGGGAACCTCTGCAATTTCAGCTGCCAGTTCCTTTGGCTCGGAGCAAAGGATTCCCTGCCATTTAATGGTACCTTAGACTGACTCAGGCTTGGCCCGGCAGGTTCCTTTTGGCTAACGCAAGTGACAGCGGGAACAAATCTCCTCCTCTGTTTATTTAATTGCTAACCGCTCCGGTTTGGAGGCCACGTTCAAAGGGCCGACGAGCAAAGAGCTGCCTCGCGTTCCCCTCAGCCCCGGGGTAGCATGGGTCATCCCACATAATGAGTGGAAGGACTTACTTTACCAAGTCTGCCTCAACCTGAAGCCAGCACGTGGTTCCCATTTAAGCACAGGGGGAAGATTGCACCTTCATCTGCTGGGCATTTTTATGTGTTTATGTGTGTGCGCAAGTGCACATATATACATCTGTTCTTTAGCACTCAGAGTATGTGTGTATGTGTGTGTGTGCAAACAGATGAATGCGTATGTTTGAGTGTAAGTGCCTTGTCTGAGTGTGAGATCATTGTGTTTGTACTGAAAGTCTACACCACATGTCCAGCACATGTTGTCAGGTTGTGACTGGCACACGGGCCTTATTTATATCTGCATGAAGAGCTCAGAGGCCACTGGCCAGCCTGAGATGGGATGGAGTTCGAGGTACACGTCAGTGGAGGACCTCACACACACATACATGCACGCACGCAGACACAAACACGCCGACACACACAAATGGAGTGCGGTAGAGAGCAGGGTGGGCTAATCGTACAGATGCACTGTGCAAAGACAGTGAGGCAAGGGAATCTGAGAGTGAGGGGGCGAGATGGAAGAAGGGTGTAGGAGAAAATAAAAGTTGACTTGGGAGACTTGGGAAGAGAGTATAAGAAATGAAGAGAGAAAATAAGACAGTGAGAAAAGATACAAAGAGAGCTTATTCTTTCAATGAAGAACTTTGCCAGTGGAACTCATAAATGAGGAACTGAAAGGTTTTTATCATTGATATTGCAAAGAAAGGAATGGATACAGGAAGAAGGAAATACGATTTAAAATGTTTTATCAGAATGATTCATATAAGTGGTGGGGCGAATTGTAATAAAATGTGTTTATAAAACCCTTTTCAAAACCAAGTGGCAACCTCTAGGGCTGACAAATTAAGCCCAGGCAGAAGTGCCAAAAACTGCAGTTCCTCAAATGGCCACTTGAGGCTCGCTTCAAAAGTGAGTCAATCCCATAGACCAGTGTTTCTCAAATGGTGTGATACTAATCCAGTTGTGCTGTGGGATTTTGTGATAACCACACATTATTATTGCAATATTTATCTGGACTTATACAAAAGTTATGAATGATTTTTTAATTGAATGTGTAAGTATGCTGTGTGCACCCATTTCCTAATAAAGAGGCAAACCTTAGCTAACAATGTAATTTTAATTTGATTTAAAAGAAAACCTTCATGGAGAACCTATTTGTGACCATTTGAATTCTAAGTTTGTGACACATCAAAAGGCCTGATTGGCAGCCCGTGTGAGGGTTGATAACATTTTAAAGGAGAAAGCCATGAATGGTGCAGTGGATCATTTTATTATATGGAGCAAATTACAAAGCATCAGTGAGGATGACCTACCACTGAAAGAAAAGAGAAAAAAAAAATGTCAGTAGACAGCATCACCTGTCTTATTTTTTCTTATTTTTATTGTCTTATGTTATGATAAGAGTGATAACACAAATTATAGAAGCGAGGCTTGGCCTTTGAATTGCCTTGGGCACAAAAAAAAAATAGACCATATAAAAATAATGGATGTAGCTATAGTGATATAACCCATTGGTTTGTGGGATCTTGCTTTGAAGCCTTGAATTCAGTATTTTGGCTGCTGCCATCTTGCTGTTTTTGGAGCCAGAAGTGACCATATTTGGACGGTGGAAGGTGGAGCTGTGGAGGAGCGAGAGGTGGAAAGGCTGCAGTAATGCCTAGCAGGCAACCTGTCATTCAAAGTGACCACGCCCTCAATTTTACATAACTTAAAGCCTTAATAAAGTGTAAAAATGCGAGTAATATGAAAATTCACCCCCTGAATAGTTGTCATGATCAAGGAAATTAGCTTCAAAGGCCAAAACCATTTTTCTCCAGGTTATAAATATGTTTATTTCTGCTGTAAAGTTGGACATCTTTCATGGGGGTCTATGGGGACTGACTGGCTTCTGTAGCTAGCCCCAAGTGGTCACTTGAGAAACTGCAATTTTTGGCACTTCACGTTGGCTTCAGTTTTCAGCCTCGGTGGTTGCCACTTGATTAATCCCCATAGCCATCCATGTTAAAATACTGAAATTTGCAGCAGAAATGAACAAGCCTGGTACAAAATACAGTTTTGGTCTCACTAGCTAATTTCCCCATTCATGACAACTGTGCGGGGGTTGAATTTTTATATAATTCACACATTTACATTTTATTAAGGCTTAAAGTTACGTATAATTAAGCCGAGGGCTGCTTTGAGTGACACAGTCTGTGAGTCAGATCCACCTCTCGTTCCTCCACAGCTCCACCTTTCCATCCAAATACGGTCACTTTTGGCTCCAAAACACCCACGTTTACTGACAGCCAATATGCCAAACTGGAGGTTTCAAAAAAAGAAGTCCAAAAACCAGTGGGTGACATCACGGTGGCTACGTCCACTGTTTTTAAACGGTCTATGTTCACAACCCAGGGAACAATGTGCTTTACACAAGGCAGCAAATTAAAATGGTCACACTTGAGTAGGAGGAGAAAAACTTCAGTCAGCAGCTTGTAAATTCTGAGTTTACTCACATACATGCATTAGTTTGTGTTTATCGTTCACCATAAATCTATAGTTTTCAATAGCATTTGTTGTTTGACATCATTTCTGAAAACTGTTCACTCAACCTTTACATATTTATTATTTTACTGCCATTTTGTGCTGAAATATTTGCACAAGGTTACTGTAGACATAACACGTGTTGTTGTTGCATTTGAGAGATAGCTATCACCTAACCTTTAAAGTGATGCAGTACATATCTGCCCCATTAGAAACTGTTGCAAATCTTTGCAAAAATGTGTCACAGATATGTCACCTTTCTAGAGCAAAACCTTTCAAGCGGGAATCGCTTTATGCGCCGTCCGTTTCATGTGTTATCTGATAACCCAGCATGTGTGCTATCAGACACAATCTACAGGCCAAACTCAGGATGAAAATCCCCTCGAGACAAAAGACCAAAAGGTGTTTCAAAACCTTAGTTTGCCTCACAATTTAAATAAGAGGCCCTTTATTGGCCTCTTTTCTGTGTGAAATGTTGACGTCCGTTTTATGTGTTATGGGCACTGCACAGATTTGTGCTGCTCGAACAAGCACGGGCCACTGAAAAGAAGGGGCTTTTGATCTGTTATCTAATCATTCTCATCTGTTTCACTCTTGGCTTAATACCAGCCTCCCATTTTGTTTCTAAGCTGCTATTGTTACACGTTTAAAACAGGCTGTAAGTGTTTTAGTGTGGGCATAGACCTGCACTGTCCAGACTAAAGAGGATTAACAAAGAAAATATTAAACTTTGTTAGGGATGCATTTAAATTTTTAACATAATTTTTGGGGTAATTTCTTAATATTATGCCATTTTTGTGATTATGTCCAGACAATCTATATCAAGTAAGAATCTCTTTTAATGACAATGTAAAAAGTATATCCATTCATCATTTTTTTATATTCAAGACTGCCAAAATTCTCTTTGTTGGCCAAACAAGGGATTTAATTATCTCTTAAATAAGCATTTCTTTGTGGTTGTAAAACTATATCTACACTACAGATGCTCTCCATCCAATTTCTAAATAGCTGCTAAAAATGTGTCCCGTGGTCAGTAGCCTCAACATTTTCAGCATTAATTAAAGAAATACATTACACATACGTAAGAAAGTTCTGCAGTTGATCTATTTTATAACTAATACAGTTAATTTGTAATGATTACAAAAATTATGATAAGAGTTGCTACTGTTGCTGTAGTTGAATTTCAGTCATTCACTTTTGAATTGAATTAAAATGGGAGGAATTCTAAATTAAAATCAAGAGCCATCTGTCTCTGCTCCCTCATGCAGCCCACACATGAACCCACAAGTGGGCAGTAGAGACAGTGGTGGCACATCAGCTCTGGTCCTCAGTAAAACTCTTGGTGTTTACACCTACCAACTGGAATGATTCACGGCTGTGTGCTTTCCCTTCCGTGGGATAGATGTGTTATGGTGGTGGAATGATCCAAGTTTAGGGCGGATGAGGAGGGAGTCACAGGATCTCACACAGGATTTGTTAATTTGTTTAATTCCTCTGAGGAGGTTTCTTCTTCTCCTCCAGTAATCAGCACCTCCTCCTTTTCGCTCATCAGCCGGAGGAGCTGGGTAATTACACAACAGCTGTAGGTGCAGCTGTTTAAATGGCTGCGGCTTGTAGCGCGCTGTCAGACTTCATAGCTACAGAACAATGATGAGGCTCGTACTAGTGTTGGTGCGTGTCATTCATTCATGGATTTGTGTGTCTGTGTGTGAGAGAGTGCAGCTACCAGGACCACACTCGCATGTTCACACTAATGTGTGTGTGCAACTGTGCGTGTGCATGTGGTTTTACCCCGTGTCTAACTGTCTGTGCATCCAGCCATGTTTTTCAGTGCATCTAGCCCGCAGTGGAGCATGTGGTTTTGTTGCGTCATATTTTTTTGCTGTTTGCTCAGTGCCCTGCACCACTCTCGTCCACAAGCTATGTGGGAGGCTGTTTCCTCTCAGGATGGGAAGTTGTTTCAGCCGCGCTGTTGGCCAAACATTTATTCTGGCCTCCATGAGTAGAGCGCAATTACCCTAAATCCACCACATACTCACTGAGATTTTCAGCAATTATGAACATCTCATGTGCCACCCTGGCATGCCAAGTGCCGCCTTTGTCTTTTTAAATTTCAGATTCACATGTGTGTTATTGGCATCAGGTTGCATGTGTAATGTAAAGGCCTTAGCTTGGGTTTGTATTTATCTTTGTTTGTCTCTTGGTTCTATCCTCATGTGGGCACATTGTGGGGACAGTTCACCCCAAAATCAAAAATACATGTATTTCCTCTTACTTAGTGCTATTTATAGGTCTTAATTGTTTTGTTTGAGTTTCCAAGTGTTGGAGATATCACCTGTAGAGATGTCTGTCTTCTCATGAGTATAATAAAACTAGATGGCACTTGGCTTGTGGTTCTTAAAGTGTCCAAAAATGCATTTAAAAAACTCAACAGCAGTGTCCAGAAATCATGACCCGGTTACTCAAGATAATCCACAGACCTTGTTGTGACTAGTTTCATGTAGGGCTTACTGTCTTTCTACAAAACTACACCCACACAATAGGAATGGGGCATCTACTCATGGACGAGAGGCTCATGCTCTTGACAGCGCAAGATGTAAACATAAATGCCGTCCTCCTCGACTGGGCTGTAACCATAGCTAGCTCAGAGGTGCTTGGTGAGCTAGCAGTAGCTGCATGCTTCCCTCAGCGTGGTGATATGGTCTGCAAGTGTAGTTCAGTACAAAGATATCTAATGAATATCGTGAATGACCAAATCATGATTCCTGTTAAGAGACATTGCTTTAGAATTTACAAATGTATTTTTGGGCACTTTGAGCACTGCAAGCCGAGTGCCATCTAGTTCTGATATATTCAAGAGAAGGCGGACATCTCCACGGCTGATATCTCCAACACTCGGCAACTCAGAACAAAACTGATAAATATTGAATGATGAATAGAACAGGTAAGATGAACAATATGTATTTTTGATTTTTGGGTGAACTGTCCCTTTAAGAGGGAAAGTAGTGTTGTCCTGAGACTCGGTGAAGTTTGCCCCTGTCCTGCACCTGTTGCTGTATTTTAGGGACTCACTTTACACGGTGGTGTGAGGAGAGTGTCACTAGCCCTTGGACTGCCAGCATCTGGCTCGGAGGTGAAATTTATCATACTCACTGTGTGCATGGTGCACTTGACTTTGTGCCCTGTTTCCCTCATCAAGAAAATAATGCCCTTCACCCATTTCACACCACTCTCTATTTCTCTATTTCACTCTCTCTCACACACACTTGCAATATAAGAATAATTGTCACCGATACCTTTTTTTGCCACAAAAGGAAAGGACATTTGAAATGTACTTTATTCAAACTTATCACATGCTTCTGTCAGCTGCAAATGTTGTAATCTTGTGAGGCCTCCATAACAACAGTTTGATACCTCCATAAAACTATATTGCCATGACTGAATGTCAAAGACACTATAACACTTAAATTTGACTCATTTGACCTGCTTGTTTTTATCTTTCTATAAACCACTTCCCATTGTTTTTGAGCTACAGATAGACTTCTCTATCAGAAGTGCCCCTTATTAGGACTTTGAACTTAAGATCCATATTGAAAGAGTTCTCAAAATGACGCTCATGCACAGTGCATGATCCAAAGTAAAGTCCACTGACAGCCACAAACCCAGACTTGATCCCACCTTATCTGAGAAGTTTCCAGGCTGAACAACAACTCTGTGATGTTTCATGTTCCACATCCCCACTGATCTTCAGCAGATAAATACCAGCTGGCCCTGAACTCTCTTTTCCACAATAAAACATCTCTATCAGGGGTGATATAGCTCTGTGTTTCTCACTGCCTCCGCTCTCCCTCTGAATGGCACTGTGGGTTAACACTGCGGAGATGACTCCTCTATAGTCTGGGACACAAATGTTTGTCGGAAGTGTGTCACATCCGGGAAGTGTGTCTGTGTGTGTGTGCGCGTGTGCGCGTGTGGCTTCCTCTATTTGTGTGCCTGTTAGGGTGTGCCTGTCGGTATGATGCTCATAGGCCAGTTTGTACACACGTGTGTTTGTGTCAGCATCTCTGCATGGGAGCATATGTGTCTCCATGCGTGTGAGTGCATTATGAGTGAAACGGGGTCTGGCACAAAGATCAAAGTCCCTCCATAACTCCTCAGTCAGTCAGTCGGTCGGCCAGCCAACGTATTGCCAGGAAGCTCCACTCACCACGGGGGATGTTGAGTTATTAGACTCAGATCATTTCAATTACAACACAGTTGTTCAGTTAGTGAGAAATACACAGGCTCTCTGTCTTTTCCTTACTTTGTTTACAACTTGAAAACCCATTTGGATAGCAGTAGAAGTTATAGCTCACTGCCATGTTCAGGTAATAGTCACCATCAGAAATCAACTTCCAACCCTGCCAAGCTTCTGTTGTAGTGTGTTGGAGTATAGATAGTCATTTTTGTCATTTAAATGTTTTCAATTCTGATTTATGTTACAAAGTTATCAAAGTGTCATTGATAATAACCTTAAGTTATCTTACAGTTAATCAAAAGCATGCAACCCCTTGTCATTGTATTAATGTCAAATTATTATGTTTACTAAATATTAAGTATGCCAGTTATTTATTAGGGGCCAATCCCATTTCTTATTTTTAAACCCTTGTTTTCGAGTTCCCCTTTGCCCCTCAGAGTTACAAGGAGTAGTGGTTGAAATCTTCTCCTATGACAAGGTTCAACCCTTTAAGACCCTGATACGTCATTCGTATTGTCATTGTAATCGATGGCATTTATGTAAATAAACGTGACTATGACATTAATGGTATTATCACAATGACATTTGCCATTTAACTGATGGAGAGAGAAAACCATGGACACTCGCGATTTGTTTCACACTATCAATTGGTCAAATTAATCATCAAATGATGATAAAAAAAGCAAAACACCTGTTACATGGCCACTTCTCCGTAGGCTAACATTAGCGACCCGTGCTCCTACAGCAACTGCTGCTAGACTTAAGTTAAATTTTCAACTTTTTGAAATTAACTAATTAAGTTAAATGATGTCATGCGCCATCAAAGGGGGTGTGGGCACTGAAACTTCATTACACTAAGATAATACAGTGGTTATCGTCATTTTTAAATCTTTCAGTGATAAAAACATATTTTTGGGTTTCTTTTGTTGCTTGTGCAGCCATCTTGCCAATGATCTCTCATAATACTTGGGTTTGTAGTGTGCCTCTGAAAAAAACTGTTTCGAGGGCCATGTAGCCACAACACTTTGCCCAGCCTCTCTAACCCAAAAAGAATAGGAACAACCTACCTAGACGTGAACACGCAGAACAGATTGGTAAGGGCTAAGCGGTAGGGACAAGGGCTGTATGCATGACGTGATTTCGCCAAGTAGGACATGCTCCTGGATCAACATCCTACAACGTGTTCCTGGACCAACACTGCAATCAACCAAACACAGCCCACCCATCAGCATGCTGCTCCTGTGCTTATTTGAAAATTCCTTTGTGCTTCCTCAGAGCTGAGCTAGTTTTCTAAATCGAGGTTAGTACAATTGAACAAAATCGTCAGGAACATTGAACAAAAACCATGTAAGCTACTGCAGTGTTGGTGAGTTAGCTTGCTAAGTAGGCAGGCTATGCTAATAAGTAAGTTTGTTGATAGGCTGAGCATGACATTATCAGGGCTGCCAACTTTTGACTTCAGCTTGGAGTGAAATTTGTTCCGGGAAGGCCTTATGAACCAACTCCCAGAAAAAACATGTAATTTAAAACAAATTTCCTGCATTTCTACACCACCTAACCTCTTGGATTAAGACAAGAAAGCGCAACCATGTATAATGTTAACCAAAAATGTAAAATTATATTACTAGATTTCAGCATTGAGGTAGTTACATACATAATCCAGACTAAAATCCATGGCCCCGAGTGTCTGTCGCTAGTGCGCATCTTAATGTGTCGGGGAGTGAGGTTTTACGCACAGCACTGTACCTGCTGGCTACCGCTACACATAGGCATGCCAACCTAAAAACCTATTATTGGGAATCGTGAGAAAGCGACAGAGACACAGAGCATTCCCGTAACCATAGTAACTCACTCGCTCCTGCCTGTGTGTGCACGGCATGAGAGGAGAGGAAGAGACGCTGACTGAGATTACTCAGAGCAGCATGCATGGGAATAAATTACAATGTAATAGGTATCTGTGTATTTCTTGCTTTCCCCCTGATGACCTGAATAACACGGTGCTGCTGCTGCGTTTTGCTGCTCTGTCTTGTCTGTCCGTGCGCCGTCAGTATCCTCTTTTCACGCCACGACGTTATCAGTTATGAATTTAGTTTTCACTGCGTGAGAAAAAGAAAATGGACATGTGGCGTGAGAGCGTGTGAAAAGTGTCAGTTGCGTGAGTCTCACGGTCAATGCATGAGAGTTGGCAGCTCTGCATTATCCTTACTCTTAATGTCAGTGAACAATATTTTAGCCTGTTGGCAAGTTTGCTTGTTAGCATAGCCTACCTAGTTAGCAAGCTAACTGGCTAACCCTGCAGTAGATTACAAGTTTTTTGTTTATTGTTACTGAGAATTTTCTTTACTTGTACTAATATAATTTGGAAAACTATTAGCTCCAAAGAAGCACAGGAACAGCACACTGATGGTGTCACAGGGCTGATTGCAATGCTGGTCCAGGAACGCAGTGTGGAATGTTGATCCAGGAGCATGTCCTACTTGGTAAAATCACGTCATGCAGGGGTGTATTGGGATTGGGCCTTGCATTTCTAATGGCTGTGGAAATCTGATGAATGCTTTAGAGAACTTTGTTGAAGATAAAATGTATCCTTGTTTTAAGAAATTATCTTGTCCTATCATATGAATGGCTAAAATGACTATTTATACACTTTGTATGGGTATTAATGTATAGAGTCATTAACTAATGGGTGGCACAGTAACCAGATGGCACAGTGGATAAACTGGTAACTGTGCCAGAATCCAGTAAATACTTGACCTGTCATTGTGTTCTACAATATGAATCTTGTCCAATAAAACCTATTCCATTTCTTCTTCTTTTTTTTTTTATCAGTTCCTAGTTTCTCAATATATCACCCCCTCCTGGGTGTCCTCGCTAATGAAGTGTGATGGTAGTGATGAAGTGTAACAGCGGCTGGTTTGGAGGTGCCTTGCCAGTGACAGGGTGGTCCCTGCCTCACACTGCTGCTGCTGCTGCTGCTGGCACCCTCATGCTCATCATGCACACATTGTTCGGTGGCACCTGGCCATAAGAGGGGTGATGGTGGAAAGCCTGGTAATGATCAGACTTCTCCTCATTGCTGTTGGTCTTTACACTATGTTCTGCGAGTGTAAATCCTTGTTTTCATTAAGCCTAAAATGACAGAGCCAATCTCTTGTAAATTAATTGTTTGTAACGCACTGGTAACTTCAATTCATGATCACCGCATTCACTGTTGAGTGATGCCTGGCCATATAGGATGTGGGATGCTGGTGAATCTGGCAGCCCCACACAGAAAGAATTGCATTCAGTCTGAAAAGTTGATAAAGTGGTAGAAGTTCTCCGTGATGCATTATATTGATGGTTTCCAGCTGTCTTGAACAGCCTAAGCTCATAATTGCTAAAACCTATGATGGCCAACACATGCCCAACAGTCCTGATGGCATTCTGCTGATGAGGTTTTGTTTTTATTCAGCCAGTATCACACGATGACAGCATGACTCACCTGTTTTGTGTTTATGTGCACATTTCCGGTCCTTGCAGACTAGAACAATCCAGGTTGTTTAAAAAAGCTTGAGTGGTATTGTAGTCACGCAGTGTTCCTGAAAAGGCCCAGATTTCCTCTGTTGAAGGATAGATTAAACTCTGTCTGATTCCAGCGATGCATTGGAGTATCATAGGATGGGTAACTGTAGGAAGGAAGGAATACAGAAATAAATGTTGAAAGAATTAAGTCAATAAGAACGTCAAATGCAATATGCTAGAATATGTACAAGCATAATGTCAGGCTGAAAGAATAGGGGTAATGTTATTACCATAACATGCATGTAACATGCTTGAGATGGCATTCCCATAATTCACATGGACCTTGTCTTTGGAGTCCACCAAGTACAAACTCAATGGTCTGTACGTGCTAAAACTGAACCAGTGTGGAGGTTTCTCTCAATTTATGTGCTTTTCTTTGAAGTGTGTTCTTTCAACTGGAGGTTCAACTCTGAGAGATTCATTCATCAGCCGGTCATTCTTTTTGGTGTCCATCATGTGCGATGATGGATTTTGGGGCAAACGTAGCAGGGTCGAGGAGGTGAAACTGTCCGTGGACACACAGCCGGTTTCAGTTTCAAATGGGCACACAAATGGTTAGGATTAAAGCTGGAAATGTGGAGGCCACATACGTATGTAATGGTAGTCAAAGTAGTGGGTGACAACTATTCCAGCTTTTTGGTGTATTAATCTCTTTATGTCCTCCATGGATTCAGTTTTCATTGTTTTGGAAACGAGGTACAAGTCCTCACATCTGTAGTGTATGAAACAGTTTGTGCTGTCTTCACATTGTGTGACAAGACTTCACTCCATATATGCCAGTGGCTCTCTTTTTCAAGTTCAGCATGTTGTGTATTTGCATTCATGCCATTGTCATTGAGAATACTTGATTTTGATTCTTTGGGAGCATACAGGCTCCGATCTAACAGCGCCAATACTCTTTAGAAATTAATATTCAGAGGTGGAAGGCTGCTTCTTTTAGCTGTCAGTGAGCCACAACTTCTCCTGCTGGAGTAGTAAAGCTACATCTCTTCCAAGGTTGAACAGTTCCAACACAAAGTTTTCATTGAAAGAGTGTGTTACTCCACAATATGAACAAACAATACTATGTTTTGATCATTGGCAAGTGTGGCTGTGGTATAAGCTGCATAAAGCAAGACATTTGTCATCACTCAGCTAGCCGCTACCCTAGCAAAGAAAAAGTGTAATGATGCAATAAAGGATATCTTACCCCCATAAGTGTTGACCGGGGGAGCCTGTCAGTCCATTTGGAAGGATTCAGAGATTCATTGGGGTGCTTGAGGGGGATATCCAGCGGTGAGACTAATCTGTACACATGTGGCCCGGCACTTCAGAAGTCCAGATGTTGGAATGGCGAATTGTGTGCATGCACAAACCCCATCAGGACATGGTCAGAAGGATGCAAAAACAGGGTAGATGCTAAGAGTACATTATAAAATTGAATTTACTCACAGCAACCATGTAATTTGATCAGAGCATATTTACTGGAACAATTCTGTTCTGATCTTGGGACATGGGGGATCTGATACAGGCAGGCAAAACACTTATGACAGTTTTTAATATCAACACTTTTTTTACGTGCAAAATAATGTTCCTTGTAGCAAGGGGTGGGCAAAATCTTAATGCTGGATGTATCACAGCTTGTTCCACTAGGGATGTATTAAATGGTTTTTTTTTAAGCCACTGGCATGACACTCACTTTGGTGTCTCTTGGGCGATAGCTGACCCCCAGGAAAGCCACTTAGCTCTGCAACAAATTTTTCCCAGTGGCCACTTGTGGTATCGCAGTGAAAACATGAATCTTTATTCTCTGAACTTTTGAGCCATGGTGGTTTTATATTTGTAAACTTTACTCGAGCCGAGAAAAAGTGATTTAAAAATCTGTGACTTCATCACAACATAAAGTCTATGAGTTGAGTTGAAACTTGTGGGCAGGAGAGTGATATGGCAATGATATGGCGCCATCTTGGCTTTCAGTATCCAGTTATTATTAAAATCTGCAGGCGATAGTGTGAACAGGCGAGGCGTGTGTTTTTGTATGTGCTGGACACTGGACTGTGACTCTTAAGTTGCATTTTGCAACAATGGAGCACCAGTGCAACTTGCAAATACTATTAATATATGAACAGGAGAGCTGTGAGTTTGTTTCCCGCTTACAATGAACAACAGCACCATAGTAACAGTTTAACTTTCTGCTAACTGCAAACATCTAACTGTTGACTGGAAGCTTCAAGTTCACAGCAAAACTTGCCCAAGATGATCCAGTTGCTTTAGAATAAAAGCGCCACTAGTTCCACTTTGATTTATTTCATTATGATAATACTTTATTTTACTTTAATGTAATAGCTCTTTATTTATTTTCTTATATTTAACTTTGTTATAACAGTACTTAATATTTACACTTACTGTAACAGTATTTCATTGAATTTTATTGTAACTACTTTAGTTAACCTTATTGTTACAGTAGTTTCTGTAATTTTTATTATGAGAGTACTTTATATAACAGTTGCTATTTTATTTAACTTTACTGTAATTGTAGTTTATTAAGTGGTTAAGTATTTTAGTGGTCCACAGTAGTTTAGAGGATATTTCAAAATTTTGTGATATATATTGTGTATCGTGATATAACCTAAAAATATTACAATATTACTTATAGGCCATATTACCCAGCCCTACTTGCAGCCTACATTGTTTTTCAGAGCAATAATATCCTTCCTCAGTATTGTTTATTTCCCATCTCATATGCTCAAGTGGGCAGTTCTATTTATTATATTACTATTGCATTTCAGAGAAATGTTACTTAATAAGCATTGATTTCTAATGAATGACATGACTGGTTGGCCCCTGAGTGAAAAATATAGCAGCTTTTCCTGAACTGTTGGTGTTGGACACCACAGATGAAATCGAGTCATTAACTATCCATCACCAGTGTGAATATTTAAACAATAATAGAAAGCCCATTATGAATAAATAAACTGACGTTTTTATTGTCGTGCTAGAGGATTGTTAGGAAAAGAAAGTGGCTGTGTTTATGTGTCCTCGCTCCTAACATGTCAGATTGGCCAAACACATTTTTAGGATTATTTTTATACTGAGGCTCATCTTCCACAGACAGACATAGCACATTTCTTTTTTTCTGTCTTTATTTCAGTTCGTTTTTTGGCAAGCATTCAAATGATTTGTTGGCTTATGCACTCAGTTTGAAAACTGGTAAAACTCTGAGGTTTTGAGTAAAACTCCCCCTAATCCTCACTCCCCACAGATCCTCAGGGTGAGTTTGTTTACAATAAGCAGCCGAGAGCAGGGGGGAAAAAAAGAAAGAAGTTGAAAGAAACTCTTCCAAGACTGTGCAACTTCTTGTAAATACCATAATTGCCTTGAGTTGTATCATCATGCTGAGTGCCCCGTGTGTGCCAAGTGAAGTTCCAGTTACATCCAGAGATGTGTGTGTGTTTTGGTTGGCAACAAAGCACTACCCTCTATACACAGTCAGTCACACCAGGGCCAATTGGTAACAGTTGTGGTCAGACCCCCTTGCACTACAACAAGGGATACAAGAGTAGGTTTGGGTGAAAAAACTGTCTGCCTTTGCCTGCCTCTTTCTCCATATTCTCAGGAGAAATCATCTCCTGAATAAGCACATCAGAATTAGCCCCACTGAGTCAGATTGCGTTTAAATCGGAGAGAGAAAACAAGCATTTTCTCTGTGCGCTGTGCCCTCTCTGGGAACAAGTCCTACAATAACACACAGAGTTAATACAGCACATCCTGGAGCCACACTGGGGTGTCACTGTTTATGGCAGTGCCTCTGCCACATGCACACACACACACAAACCAAAACCGCTGCTGCTATAGCCTCTGTTAAGATGAGTCAGCAATTTCCCAAGGCTTGGGGTGGATATAGATCTGGGATGCGGGAATTTGATCATTAAAATAAAGAGCGTCTCCCAAACTTCTCACCATAGTCCTGCGTGTGAGTGTCATATTTGCTGTCTGACTTGAATTAGGCTTTATAATATCATGTGATGATTGGCTTTGAAATGGATGTTTAGACCTCATGCTCGAGTTGCATTTACCCAATGTGGTATCCAGTGACGATCTGTGAAGGAATGGGTAAGGATTCTTAACTGTGTTGATTACATACTCACATGCGTTGCAGTGCTACAAGGCTACATGACAAGATGAGATGAGAGGAAATTCCACACAGGATGCTACATTCCCGAATTCCCGTACCTCAACCTATAATATACACACAAGCACTGTATCTCTCTCTGATTTCTCCTTTTCTCTATCTGCGCCTTTGTACGTCTCCCGTTGTCTGCAAACCTCTCTCTTTATTCAGTCAACAATAATTAAAATCTAATGAGCAACATACTTTCACTGTTATCTGGGTCTGCTTGTTGTCCGTGCTTTGGCCTGACATTTTCTTCCCCTTATCCTTGCTCTCCACTTGCTTTTGTGGGTCTGGATAATGTATCACAGCTTTGCAGTTCTTTAATGACCTTAGATCTGGCTTGTTTTGTTGTTGCTTAAATTGAATCAAACAGTCCACTAATTGCTTAGTGAGGTGGTTTATCTTCATTCTGGGTTCTGATGAAGGAACTGGGTTGGTGACAGAGGGTGTACTCCTCCAGGGGAGTTCAGCTGGTCAGCACCTCCAAGTCAGGCCTTGGTGCTCTGCTGGAAAACAGTGTGTTGCTCCCTTTCGGCTGGAAGTGAGTCACTGTCCCACATGAAAGAAGTACCTAGGGGTCTTGTTCATAAAAAAAAAAGGGGTAAGATGGAGCAGGGGATCAACAGGCAGATCAGCAGCAATGCAGACATTGCAATGCAGTGCCATAGTGAAGGGGGTGAAGAGTTCCTGATTCACAGATTGATCTATGTTCAACCCTCAGGTATGGTCGTGAACTTTGGGTAATGGCTGAAAGAATCACTTCATGGATACAAGTGCCCAAAAGGGATTTCCTTTGCAGAGTGTCTAGGATCATCAGACATCCAGAAGGAGCTCAGAGTAGAACCACTGGTCCTTTGCATTGAAAGGAGTCAGTTGAGGTTGTTCAGGCCTCTGATGTGGGTGTCTTCAGGAGGCCACCTTTTGAAGGTATCCCAGGCATATCCAGCTGGGAGGACAGGAGACCACAGGCTGACCCAGGGCAATTTGGTGAGAAAATGCCTTTGGTTCCCCCATCAAAAGTTAGCTGGAGAGAAGGAAGTATGGGCTTGCTTAGTTTGACGCCAGTGTGACCTGGTGCTAGGTAAGTGGCAAAAAATATAAGGAAGGTTATTTCCAATATGGAAAAACTTTTGGACCAGTGTCCACTAGGCTGGGTATCAGTACTCAAAGCCTTTAAGGTACTGACTGAAAAAAAACTCTGTACCAAGTAGGGCTGTGACAATAACCGCATCACCGCAATACCGCGGTCACATGATGCCTACCGCAGTGAAGAGGTTATCACCGCACAAAAAAAAAAAAAAAAAGCTGATTCATCATGGCGGTGGATCTGGTTCCCAAGCCAAATGTTAAAAGAATACTCCGACGATTTGGGAGTTATGCCCTTTTGCTATCATTTTCATATTGAGACAACATGATGGATATCGTTTTTGTGTCTGTACGTCCAGTGGCTGGGTCGCAGCGGTTAGCATTGGGGTCAGTACGTCCGGCGCTATGATCCGCAGAGGGATACACCGGTGAGCAGGCACAGGCACAGGAGTAGCCTGTAAACAAAACTCAGCTGTTTATTTAGCCTAGTGATATCTCCGGACTATAGTAGCTGCAATGGACGACTTCGAACGCAATTTTGAGGAGTTTCTTGTAGCGGACACAGACCCAGAGCCATACCTGTTTGAGCCGGAGCATACAGATGAGGAACTCCCAGGTGTTGGATGCTGAGCGGGCGAGAAGAGAGGCTGAATCATCCGGAGTGGCGGAGCGGGCCGAGGGGAGACGGAGGTCAGGGGAGGACTGGTGGTGTAGCTGCGGGGCTAGCTAACATATTCCTACGGAGGTGGAATCATTTTGCTGCACAGAATGGGATTCGGTGCTACCATCGTTGGGGAGATATATCATCAGGAGGAAAACCGCCGCAGGGAGTGCATC
>NC_065510.1:35115916-35333000 GCF_006386435.1 Epinephelus moara | reverse complement strand
GAATTATGACTAGTCAAAATGACGTTGTAGATATCCGCAACTGAATTATGACTAGTGAAAATGACTTTGTAGATATCTACAACATCATTTTCACTAGTCAAAATGACGTTGTAGATATCGGTAACTGAATTATGACTAGTCAAAATGACGTTGTAGATATCCACAACTGAATTATGACTAGTCAAAATGACCTTGTAGATATCGGTAACTGAATTATGACTAGTCAAAATGACCTTGTAGATATCTACAACTGAATTATGACTAGTCAAAATGACGTTGTAGATATCTCAAACTGGAATTATATATAGTCATAATGTAATTGTAGATATCTATAATGACAAACCCCATACACATGAATGGCAAAAATAGTTTGAATCTTACTAGTCAAAACTGAATTACAGATATCTGTAACTGTAGTTTTGACTAGTCAGAATGACGTCATAGATATCTGTAATTCAGTTTTGACTAGTCAGCGGCGTGCGGCTGTGACGTATCACCACCATACCGCGGTGATACGTCACTCTGTCACCGCTGTGAGAAAAAATACATACCATCACAGCCCTAGTACCAAGCAGTATTGAAACTTTATCAGCAAACAATGCTTTTTTCGATTGTTTTTGTACCCAGATCTAAGCAAAAATGACTATTTACATTGTTTTGCTTGTGACAAATCAGTGTTCTTCAATTTAATGTAATGATTGATTTGCCCACTACCACATAAGCTACAAGCCATACAGTCTGTGGTGTGATGAAGCAAGTGAATGCTTCCAATTACATGATAGGTATTGGATGGAGTAGAAAAAAGAGTCATCAAATGAAATACTTTATTGGTATTGGTATCACTTTAAGGGTACTGGTATCATAATATTTCAAACAACACCCAGTCCTAATATCCAGTGCTGTCCTGTGAAGGGAAAACTGTTCCCTCACCTGGGAGCTGGGACAGCAGAAGCACCATCAGCTCCAACACTGAATATGATACACTTGGGAAACCTCAGAGGATCTGAGGACCATCCATAGATTACAGAATCCATAGTTCCAAAGACATCATAGACAATGAGATTCATTACAAATTCAGAGCCAGTAGAGCCAAGCCAGACCAGGATTATGTGAAGTCCTTTTTAGTATTTTTTTTGTCTGTAGTATTCTGGCCTAGTTGTAACTGAGTTACACCTTCTTGAAAAGAGTGCATTGCAAGAACTGAGCTAAGAGGAGACATTAGCTGGAGGGGTTATTGTGTCTGAGTGACACCTTCATTCCAGCCATGAGGCTGATGGGTGGGTATGCTGTAAACACCCAGAAATGAAGTGGGAATGCTACATCTGCTTGTGTACACCCTGGGCTAGTGGTATACTTAAATTGTTAGACTTGGCCCATAAGTATTTTCCTCCAGTTCGTGCCTTGGCCACATAATCATTTAGCCCAGACCAGCAGCAGCCGATCCTGAGGATAGTAGGTGTCTGTCCATGGTTCCAGATGACGCTGACAGCAAGGTTGGAAACAGACCTGTTAACTAGTTAGCCTCCAGAGAGCGGGATGGCCACAGTGAGAGGCTGTTTATATAAAAGCTGCAAAGTACTGGAACCGGGATGAAATGGCATTGAGATTGCACAGAGAGACGGCAGCATGAGGGAGTAGGTGACGCCATACAAGAGCAACATCTGTCTCCTATTGGTTTGTGCGCTCCAGGGCCCTCGTGCCTCTACACAGAAGGGCCAGGTTGTACGTACATTGTTTTTTTGTGTGAAAAAAAGGCACTGTTGGTGGCAAAGAAACAGGATAGAGAGCTGGCAATCCTGTCGCTCTCAGCTTAAGTATTTTGCATTTACCGCAAGCTCGAAGGCTCTGGCACTATCTGCTGCTTTTAGTATTTAAAAAAAAACAATGTATTACAATGATAAAATGGATTTTGCCCTTTTATGCAAATTGCTGCATATACTTACAACTTTATTTACCAGGTTACTTTACTCGCCATTGTGTCATTGTCATTGTGCCTTCTAAGAGTTGACTAAGCATAAAAAAGCTTTAAAATCTTTACCTTATTCAAAAGAATTTACCATCCATTTTCAGACTTAAACTTCTGGTCATATGGTCATATGGAATTGTTTTCCAGTCTACGATATGTGGAATCTTTAAGACTCATTTTATGCAACAGCACCTGCAGAGTGCTTTGCCCGTCTCTCTGAGAATGTTGCTGAATGTCTCACTGAAATGGAGAAAGGATCTTCTGGAACCTATATGAAAAGAGACACCAGTACCATTGTTGGACAGAAAGTCAAAAGGTCTGACAACAATATTTGTGACAGCTCCTATCAATGGTTTAACCGAACCTGGATTGCCTAGTATTGTTATCAGTCATTATATTGATAGCTTTGCCTCTTGGCAGCCAAATAATTGTTCCCGTTTTCACAATGACTGTTCACAAAACCACCTGATTTTTAGTTGCTGTTTGTGTTTGTTGTGAAAAGAACAACAGAGACTATGGTAACAAATCCCTTGGCCCACAGAAAGCTTGCTAATGACCTCTTGTTTTACATGCAGTGGATATAATTAGGAAAGGGCATAGTCAAGCGCTTTCACAGCCTTTTAGGATGCTGATGAATATTCAGTCGCTGTCCAGAGTGGAGACGTGAAGAACTCAGTTCAGATCCTTGACCCATCTTCATCTTCAAGTTATGGTGGACTTAGGCAGTACTTTTTGTGACTGATATTAATTTTATTACATCAGAGGTTTTGTGAAAGACTAATATAGTTAAACGTCTTATCTGTAGCTTTTAACTTGGACTTGTTAATCATTGATGTGCATCCAATAATAAAGTATATTATACTACATTCTAAGAGAAATGTGCTTAATGAGCTTTTAAAACGAGTCACTACTATGAAGTGCAGACTTATAGGAACATAAAGCTCCAGAAATGTATGCTGTGAGTCACCAACTGATTTTAAAAATAAGATAAAAAACAATCCCATTCATTTTCAAATAATCTCATTGTTCATTGTGCTTTAGAGGCCAAATAAGCATACATTAATGCATCAACTGGCGAAGGGTAAAAAGAAATAAAACTTTGTGTGTGTTTGCGCACGTGCCGTGCTCTCCCACACTGTGGCTTTGGAGGTTTATCCAGTGTAATAGCATTTTAAACAAACAATCCTTGCTTGAAACAGGGCTTTCTTTGTGGTCTGGCAGATGCAAGCCAGGGCCAGCAGCTGTCATACATGGAAGCAAACATTACTATAGGAAATTGAGAATTATGCTGTTAGAAACATGACTTGATAACAGGGTGAATTGAAGGGCCATGCATGTGAAAAGCCAGCACCTTGTAGGGCTACCATTCTGAAAATTGAATTCATTGTTTCACTGCAGCTGTAGTTAAAGGTCACGTCCCAGCACTGCTGCGCCTTGGCACAGTTGTGAATTCATCAATGAATTGAGATGTTATTGCAGGGCCAGAACTGAATCAAGAAACTTGGCAGGGGCAAACCAAAAACATCCTTTATGAGTAGTTGGAGTGGCGCGCGGCAAAAATGGTTCAGCGTCTACACCCCCTCCCTGCCAGTAAAGGAAGAGTTTCTTCCTTCTAAATTGTTGCCTGATGCGTAGATGATGATGTGGGAGTCTCCAGGGACACTGTACATACGGCGCTCTCACGTCTCCCATCTCCTCGTCCTTGCCCTTTCGCACTCTGGCCCCTCCAAACTGACATGCTTTACTTTCCATCCTCAAATTATTGGTGCAACTTAATTATCTGATGTCAGCCAAAACACAGACTGTCTTGTCAAGCTGTGATGGGGCCTGGTGGAGGAAACATGTTCTCTCACCAATCCAATTTAAAGGCAGCTAGAGACTTCAGACAAGTGTGCTCACAAAGAGAAATGCTGCAGATGACCCTGAGCACTCACCTTTGGGAATTTGGTGACGTTTTGAGAACGAAAAAATGCCTAGATCATTCTGACTGTGTACTATTTTACCGTATAGCAGCAGCAATAAAAGGTTGTTCCATCCCTGGAAGGGACAGTATGTTTAACTTGGCACTGAACTCTTGTTTGTGGATGAGTCTAGCTTCCCATTCCTGTAAAACTTCCATTTATCAGAGGCCGATGCAAGTTTGTGAAGAACTTTCTTTCCTTTGACTTGACCTTGGTTTCTGTTTTACTGGTTTCTTTATTGTTTAGCGACTTCTTTTTTGTCTTTTTCAATTTGTAAAGCTACTGGAGAGGACCTGTCATCACTGTTTGAGTAGAAATAAAAAACAGGCCACAAATCTAGATCTCCAGACACACAGGTTTAAGATGAAAGGGCTAATTTGAGTTCTGTGTTGCAATCAATTTCCTGATTTATAATAAGAGTAACGAGCCATGTTGTGTGTTGAATCCTTTTGCTAACATACTTTTTAACATATTTTCTATAGTGTTGTGTCATTGTAGCAGTTGGATGATAAAAGAGAATGATGCAGTTAGAAAGAGAAGATATACCTTTACAGATTTGACAGAGTTATAGTTAGTTTATATTTGTTTCAGCCACTTTCTTCGTCAGTCATGGGCTCCATCTGTGACTTGGTTCTGACTCAAAACCACAACTCCAAGTTGATATTTTCTCTAACCAATATCACATTTTAATTCCTAACCTTAACAAATCAAGAATTTGGAAATCCTGTAGCAGTTATCTGTTTTTGTTGTTGGGCCAGGCCCTCTGGAGATGCCATGTCAACACAGTGGCTAACTCTAACAAATCACACAAGCTTCCATCTGGACGACCTTCAAGTCAGGAACTCCTACTGAAGGACCCTGGCCACACAGCCAAACACACACACACACACACACACACACAAAACACACTCTCCCTTTCTTTGGACGCCCATAGTCCCTGAAGCGTCGGCTTACGTCTTTAAAACTCAGGAACAATGAGGGCCTGATTAAATCCAGAATGGATTCAGGAAGTAGTGAAACCATCTGAAAGCGCAAGGAGTGCTTTCACACAGCCAACTCCCTCCATCACCACCACTCATGTCTGTGTGTTGGCAGCCTCTGCCTTTTGAAGTTGTTGACTGCTCTGATGTCAAGTCCTTAGTAACCTGTCACTTTTTCATTTTGATGTAATTTCTTTTATTACATGAAACATATTGGGAGGTCTTTCATGTCATAAAGTTCTATTGAATTAAATTGAATTGAATTTAAAACAAAAGAAAAATACCATGAAATCTTAATAATAGCAGATAGCAGTATAATTCAAAGCAGAAACTAATTCTATTGGCCTTGTCTTCTCTCTCTTTTCTTTGTCTGTCTCTGTCTCTCAGAAATCATCGACGACCTTGCACATCTTGTGGACAAGACAGACGACAGGATTCGCAACGAGACACGAAGGGTGAAGCTGGTGGAGACGAAGTCAGCCTCCTGTGGTGAGCCTTCCTTGTTTTCCTTCTACTGTGGAGCATATTGGTCTGGTATCAGGGACCACAGCAGGCCTGATATCTGATCTGTGTCCTTGAAAACAAATCACAGTTAATCTGTTTATTTATATGAATGATTAGCAAGCATCAGATTTCTCCTGTTTTTCTTGTACTTCCTGCAGTTTACAGAGCAGATGTCTAACAGACTACGTCTTTTACAGAGAAAGTAACTTTGGTTGGTGTGAGACAGACTTGGACAAAAAGACCAACACTTTCCTTAGACAATATATAATTTGTCATATAGCGGCTGTCATGTTAAGTACAGCTTTTTATCATTCTTACCGTTCAGATATTGCGCAATGTTTTCGCTGTTTCTGCCTTGGCCTTCGTCTCCAGAAAGAATGATGCTTAATGGTGCAGAAAATATGATGCTGATCAGGACCAGCCCTCCTAGCACAGAGGATGTGGGTAGTGAATGGTGGATGGACTGCTTCCATCTGCCACGCCTGCTAAGAGAGTGCCCTGGGCTTTGAAAGGGGTCTCTCATACTAGTCCTTTGAGGAATCCTCAGTTCAGTTTTAATTGTAATACATTTTTTAGATTTAGTCATAGTATTTGGATGAAAATGCTTCTTAGTTTTTGTCACATTTCAGTCAATTTAATCCTTCATAGTTTTAGTCTAGTTTTAGTTGAGTCATTCCATTTTAGTCAATATTTAGTATCAAGTGTTGGATTTTCATCTATACAGGTTTTTCTTTACTCCAACAACAAATATTCACTATTTTTTTTACAAACTTGCATTTCACCAGCAGTTTTTCACAGGTTTAAAGGAGGATTTATGCACATACTTACTGATCATCACTTGAAAAGCTCAAAATACCAAATGTTGAGACCATAAATAACTAATTTGAGACAAATAGACAGCCTGTTGTACCAAGGTTTACTTTAAACTTTGGCATATCAATCTCTCAGTTAAGAAGCAAAAAAAAAGGCTAGGCCTCTACTAACATTTAAGTCCAGTTTGTCAACGAAAACAAAACACACATTTCATCATAGTTTTAATTATCACAGATGTAATTTTAGCTTGTCAACGTCTCGTCTCTGTCATGGAATTAAAGGTTGTTGAGGATCATCATAGCTTTTGTTAGCAGAATTAACACTGCCTCAAATGTGTGTTGAGGATCACAAAACAGGCCCTAACGGCAGTTTCCAAAAGAGCCGTTTCAGCCATGTTTGTCACAGTCTGTTGACTGTGCATCTGATAGAATAGCTTTTTTAATCAGTCCAGCCATCTCTACAGACCATGAACGGCTCAAGTTTCCTTCCGTTTTATGTCTGAAACTGTGATTGTGTTTTGGGCTTTGAGTGCTTGAATGCGTCCTATGTAGACACACATGCGCTCAAGCTGCACACTTGCTGCTCCCACTTCACATCCTATGTAGACACGGCATGAGTCGTCAGCCTCTATTGTCTCAACTCCAGATTTTGGTGATTTGAGTTGTTCACTAAGAGGCTTTGTGAGTGCACATCCTTCCCTCGCCATTACCTCAGTTCTGCTTCAGTTTGTTTAACTTTTGTTTTGCCATTTACAAAAAGACTCTTTTTTTTCTCAGTACTTACTGCTTTTCAGAGGAAAATGTTGCCATGAGAGGTGTGTTAGCTGGCTAAAGCCAATCTATGGAATGTGGGAGCTTGAGCCAGGCTCAGTTTGCCCAGTGAAACGCCAGACAGCATTGCTATGGCAGAGGCTGCATTGTTGTGCTAGGAGACCTGGCTAACAGGCGGTCACAGACAGAAGCGGAGCGGGCAGTGGGGAGGTCAGCCCTCAGAATGCTTCATTCTGTTGGTCGTGTCCCCATGGTGCCTGAGCGTGAGTGTGTTTGAAGATCCCAGAGCTCATATTGTGTTAGAATCAGGACTCTTTTCTTTCTGTCTTTCTTTTTTGTTTAACTTGTTCTTTTGCTGCCCCAGCTCCCTCCTCCCTCTCCTCAGTCCCAGGCTGAAGAACATTCATGGGGCATGTGTGTGTGTGTATGCGTTTGCCTGTGTGCATCTGCATGTCCATATACATCATTTCTATCAGTGTCTGTATGGTGCATATTTTTTGGAGTGCACAAGTGTCCATGCAAAATGTATACCACTGTATTTGCACAGTCTGTTCTTGTACATGCTTGTATGTATCTGAGTATGTGTGTGTGTCTCAGACCTTCTCTGTGAATGGAAAATTCCCCTATGGTCTTCTTCACACTCACCTCAATGCTCTCTTTCTTTTTTTTTTCCATTCCTCTCTGTCATCCCCCTGTTCGTCTCCTCAGTTGTTTGACACTCGTCTTTGTGTCAAGCAGAGAAAGAATTGAAAATACTACATGCCACAAATTGTTTGGAGGGCTTTCCCTCTTTCTCCATGGCAGCGTGTTTATAATTCCTTAGCTTTAAGGCTTTATTTATTTTTGAAACCACCTCTCATCCAAAGCCGGCGTTTGGTGTTATGTCTCAGCCGAGTCGTAGTGAAGCTAGAAATGTCTGGCTTTGACAGGCGAGAGCATACTTAACATAACTATTGGTAGCTGCCTTGTTGTAAAAGAGACATCTTAGTTTTTACAGAGCGAAGTTGCGCTAAAAGCTGGAAACATTTCCAGAAATTTAAAAAATGTTCTTCACTCCAGGATTATCAACATAAATCATCAGATGATTGCACTCTACAGTTAGGGGCAAAACAGTTTTGTGTGCATGCACCACAGATCTCTAAAAAAACAGATGAAACCTGGAGAAGAATGACCTGAGCTTTGAGAAGGGTCATCTCCCAGAAAGTGAAGGACCCACATATTGCTCAACCATGGTTCCTGTGGCATACTGTGCATGACTGGTAGCTGTAGTGTTGTGAAACGTACATTGTGTTGGAACTTACTGGATTCTTCTACAGCACAGGCTTGTAAAGACATCTATCTTCTAAATGTACACAACATTTAGACTTGATTTAACCGCATTAAGGCTGTTTCCAATTTGAAATAACTCATTATTTTACAGTCTGATATAGATAGAAGGGAGAAACAAAACAAACCTAGATGCACATAAATCAAAAAATAAATATGCATTATTGAGAAAACAACGCTTTTAAAAAAAACCTTTTTTTGATTGCTTTCAATCCAACCTTCTTTGAGATTTCAAAGAAGGCTGTACCAAAGCTGATGATGCACATGCACAATAACATCTATAAACTAAACCTCAATATCTTTTGAGTACCGAAATGTGTACATAGCATCTAGTCTTTAAAGGAACAGTTCACCCCAAAATCAAAAATACATATTTTCCCTCTATGTAGTGCTATTAATCAATCGAAAATTATTTTGGTGTGAGTTGCTGAATGTTGGAGATGTCTGCCTTCTCTCCAGTATAATGGAACTAGATGGCGCTTGCCTTGTGGTGCTCGATGCGCCAAAAAATGCTGTCACTTAAACAAGCTAAGCCTGATTCACAGAGTCATTACCACTTGTTTTAGATGATGTTGGTGGGAATTGAGGAGTGGAGGCTTTGAGCTGAGTTGGATTAGTGTGGCAGATTAGTCTACGGGACCAAGGGGTCTTTTGGAGAGTAGTGTGAACTCCCCAGAGCTTAGGCACCACCATCAGGCAACATCAGTGCTTGAGCAGCCCTCCTCAACAGAGATTATCCTCAGTTTGTTGAGGGCCACTTCTGCAACCCCGTGAATCCCGCAGGTGGCTTGCATCTCAAGTAGGTTTGCACTGTTTGGACTAGAGGGGACGTCTTAAGAGACTGTGGGTGAAGGGCAGCATTTGACAGCGTCGGAAAAAGAGCTTGTAGGGCGAGTAACTGCACTGAGACTGTAGTTGGGAGTGGGGAGTTGTCAAGGAAACACTTATTTGCTCAATAGAGAAGTCTAACTTTAAAAACTCCACTTTAATCGGTTACATCTTTCTTTCCAGCTCTTGTTCGTCATATTGCCCCGACAGTTTACTGTTGGAAAACAGATATGCCAATTGAGTATTTTTCACACGGTTGATGAAAGGATTGCTTCAAGTTATACATCCTGCTAATGATGTTTCCACTTCTTAGAGTCTTCTTAGTGAGTGGCAAGTTAAGCTTTCATTGAGAAATCTATAAATATTTGAAACTCTTTTCACATCTCAATTTTTTCAGTGTTTCAGCGAGAAAGATTTAGTCCTAGTTTTTGGGCTCATGCCACCGAATTACCCTATGGCACATATAGTTTCATCTACCAGCTATATATCTGACCCCTTTAGTCTCAAATTACCTCAGCAGGGTAATTTATTGGCAGACCAGTGAGGTAAGTTGCATAGCAGCAAATAATATTATAAAATGAAGAAATATTACTATTATTAGCATTTTCACTCTGACCATGTAGCTCAGAGGACCGCTGTGCCTAAGTGCAGCGTTACAGAGTTGCTGCATTTCTAGTCTTGTAGGGTATGAACCAAAGCTCGCACTATGTCTGTTCTGTTAGAAATAATAAAGGAATACATATGTTTTAGATGTGTATTTAATACTTGAAGCCAAAAACCATTGAAAGTTTGTTAGTCTTCCTCATGTACTGTGAGAAAAATGATGAGCATCACACTAACCTTGTTAACATAAAATCCCATAAAATGTCCCTTTTCTTTAAAGGTCATCCTCGCCTTTTGTGGTCCAAAAAGATCTTTGAACCATAAGCAGGGGGCACGGAGGGAGTGGTTAGGGAGGTTCGGGGTTTGTCTCGCGGCCTGTTCAGGGCTCTCACCAATTATTCATTTTCTCTGTGATTTGTCTTACTGATGTGTCTGAAAATTGCTAAGATGGGATGAACCCAGACTCTGGCCCCTAAAGCTCCTGGGTGGTCAGTCTGTCAGCAGACACCAACTATCTCCCTCAGCATCAGTGTCACACCAGAGCCCTAATCTATTTGGCAAGCAAACGCCATTATTGTCATTAGTCTCTGGAGGCCTCCCGGGGGTCAGGAGTAGCTTGTTTGGTTACTGAGGCAGACAGGGTGAGGGTCAGCGCGGGTGTCTAATGTGGCTTCATGACTGACTGTTAGATGACATTAGTGGGTGTGAGAGCCTTGCTCCACACTAACATATGCGTGTGTTATAAAGCTCAGCCTTTATTGCTGTTGTTGCTATGGTGTTGTCAAATGGAGTTGCTGACAGATGTTGGACAAGGCTGAATGAAATTCTGATGTCTGAATCTAATGTGGACTGGGTGTTGCGTCGGTATCGTTTACACCCAAACAAAGATAATTGCTGGAAATGTCTATGCGTGTGAGTGTGTGTATGTGTGTTTGCTTTAAGCATGAGGCTTTTAAAGAACCATCATGCTATTTGAGTGTGTGTTTCTACTTTGACATTTATATTATGCTCACATGTGTAAGTTATCAGGAAGAGAGGTCCTGTCTAGACCAGTGATAACTTCTAACATGCATGACCTGTGGACCTATGTATGAACACCTTCCCCTCTAACAGAACAGAAACACACCGGTTTCAAAGTTAAACTACAACAAGTTCGACTATGTGCAGAGTAAGAGGCATAAATACCTAAAAGAATCAAAAGAATGGCACCATGAG
Source organism: Epinephelus moara (assembly GCF_006386435.1). Lineage (NCBI taxonomy): Eukaryota > Metazoa > Chordata > Actinopteri > Perciformes > Serranidae > Epinephelus > Epinephelus moara. The sequence goes on along the minus strand of NC_065510.1, from coordinate 35,322,034 downwards.
TCAAAGTGGTGCAAAGACATCTGGAGCCCTTACAGCCATACCCCGTATCCTGGCAAAGAATCCAGCATCAGCCTTCCATTTCATCAGACCACCACGCCACCACTACCACCGCAAGCAATTAGTTCAGCATGGCTTATATCTCGCCCTGTCTCTCTTGCTGTGGGAAAGACGACCAATTAGGCCGTGGAGGGGAACGCGGGAGGAGAGAGCCAAAGAATGAGAGAAATGTAAACCCAAAGTGAAAGGCTGGGGAAAATACCAGCCGCATGCTAAATAACAATGGACAACTTGAGTCAGTGAGGGGACTGTCAGCCCCAGCCAGAGATGCAGTTGTTTGAAATCTTCACTCCTGTCCCACTTGAGAGGGAATGAGACGGGGGAAATGGTGGGTGAGAAAGTTCTCCATATCTTATGTGTGTGTGGTATTGGTCACATAATATATATATATGCTATACTGAGGGTAGACCACCACATCCTAAAGGCATTCAAATGTTTATGATGCGCATGATATGAGCCTCCCGCCATAATTTTTCTCTTATATTCCCTAAAAGACTTTACCAGCTGAGCTGTACAAATATATATCTTGTACATTAATCTGACCTGACTGTCAGATATTAATATATTTGATCAACCACTCTTTGAATTCTTAATAGTGTTAGCACAATGACAGATGTATCAAGGATTTTCTATGGTTGAGTTTTTTCATAGCCATCTCTGTTTTTGATTCAGCCATAGCCAAACCAATACTGGATTTTGAGGCGGATACAGATGTTGATACAACTAAAAAGGTTGGGACCCTGTGTACAACTAATAGAATGCAATAATTCGCAAATCTTTTTGAAACTGTATGTAATTGAATACAGTACAACGACAAGATATTTAATCTTCAAACTGATAAACTTTATCGTTTTCTGTAAATTTACACTCATTCTGAATTTGATGTCACTAACAGGCTTCAAAAAAGTTAGGACAGGGGCATGTTTACCATTGTGTTATGCCACCTTTTCTTTTGTGTGTTTGAGAAATGAAGACAGTTTAGTTTTGAAAGTGAATTTCTTTTCCATTCTTGCTTGATATACAATTTTAGTTGCTCAACAGTCCTGGGTCTCCATTGTTGTATTTTACGTTTCATAATGCGCCACACATTTTCAGTAGGAGACAGGTCTGGACTGCAGGCAAGCCAGTCTAGAACCTGAACTGTTTTACTACAAAGCCACACTGTTGTAACACGTACACAGAATATGGCTTGGCATTGTGTTGATGGAGTAAGCAGGGATGCCCCCGAAAAAGATATTGTCTGGATGGCAGCATATGTTGCTCCAAAACCTGTATGTACCTTTCAGCATTCATGGTTAAGTTACCCATGATGCCATGGACACTAGCACACCCCCATACCATCACAGATGTTGGCAGCTGGTAACAATCCTGATGGTCCCTTTCCTCTTTAGCCCAAAAGGACACAATGTCCATGATTTTCAAAAACAATTTGAAATGTGGACTTGTCAGGCACACTTTTTCACTCTGTGTCAGTGAATCTCAGATGAGCTCAGGCCCTGAGAAGTTGGCGCCATTTCTGGATGTTGTTAATATATGGCTTTCACTTTGCATGGTAGAATCTTAACTTGCATTTGTAGATGCAGCGACGAACAGTGTTCACCGACAGTGGTTTTCCAAAGTGTTCCAAAGTGAAGGTCTCAAGCATTCAGTGTTGGTTTTCAGTTTTGTCCCTTACATGCAGAGATTTCTCTGGACTCTCTGAATCTTTTTATGATATTATGGATTGCAGATGGTGAAATCCCTCAGTTTCTTGCAAATATGCATCAAGAAACATATTCTCACACTGTTGGACTGTTTGCCCATGTAGTTTTTCATAAAGTGACCATCCTTGCTTGTGACACCAGAGCGTTTCAAGGATGCCACTTTCATACCCAGTCGTAATAGTATCAACTGTTACCAATTAACCTTTTTATCTGTGAAATGTTCCAGGTGTCCACAATATTTCCCGTCTTTTGGTGCTCCTGTCCCACCTTTTTTGGAACGTGTTGCAAGCATCAAATTCCCAAAGAATGTGTATTTACCAAAAAAGTAAATAAAATAAGATAAAACAAGTTTTTTAGTTTGAACATGAAACCTCTTGCCTTTGGACTGTATTCAACTGAATATAGGTCAAAAAGGATTTGCAAATCATTGCATTCTGTTTATATTTAAGTTTTACACAGTGCCCCAAGTTTTTTGGAATCAGCGTTGTTTTTGAGAGTTGAAAAAATCTGTTTACAATAAACTAACTGGTATTAATTTCCTTGAAGGATCCCTTAAATTCAGTAATTGTTACAGGATACAGACTGAGCCAACGCTTCAACTTACAAAAACTTATGAAAATTTTATTTGAGCTCTCTCGTGGAGAATTCGAAATCTTTAGCATTTCTCTACTATAATTACGTCTTAGTTATTGGCTAGTGAGATATTGATACAGTGGAAACCACTCATAGTGATCACGGTTGCAGTGATAAACTGCTTATATAGATCAAAAGGCTTGGGGCAAAATCATTCTGATACAAATGCCTATTAAATAATTTGCTTATAGTTTTCAAGTAGTTGGCTTACAGTGTTCCTTTTGGGGTCTTTTTCATACATATGGAAAAACAACTGAAAATCATGGTAATTCTATTGTTTTTTTTAACTTTACTCCCATGATAAGTTACTTTGCCTCGCAGTAACTCGTCTGCTTCCAGCTGCCTACCTGAGGCTTTAAAATCATGACGGGAAAAGGAAAGTAATTTTCTCTTAACTTAGTCTCTTCGAAGCTAATGACAAACTAAGCCAAAATTAAGCCAATAAGCTATATCAGTGAAACCTGGTGTTCTCAGACTACACTGTGTACTCTATTCAAACGTGGGAGAAACAGTTTTGGCTGCTCGTGACGTAGACAGACAAGAAATGTGGACGGGGAAAGCAGTTGTGGTTGGACCTGCCCTCGTCAAGTGAATTGATAATGCAGTTGGTCACGTAATGCCCATGTAATGAAACAGCTGTACTTTATTTTGAGTCAGTCAATAAAATTCAGTAAATAGCAAAGCTGTCCGTTTCATTACTTTTTATTAATGTAATAAATACACACATGTCAGTTAGATGGTAATCTGCATGCGAAATAAAAAAGAAGAAAAAATGGTTATAATAGTGATCTGCTTATAGTGATTCATTTGACCCAGACAGCCTGATAACTATAAGCAGTTTACACTGAATATCTGCGATAAACTAATATCGGCCAAAATAGCGGCTCAGCAATTTTATCGGTTGGACTCTGGCTTCACTTTTAAGTTGGTAACATTCAATAAAATTTGATTGTTAAGTTTCCCAAAAGATATTCATCTTTTTTATAAATAATGGAAATTCCACCTGTAGTGGATTTTACAACAGAAAGTTTTTTTTTCCTTGGGTGGTGACTATAATAAAAAGTGTAATATTTTCAGTTCCTGGGGGTAAAGCTCTTTGATGAAGTGTGAGTGAGCTTTTGCACATTTTTCTCTGCTTCCATGGTATCAGTGAAAAACAATGATTATCCTCTCAAGGCAGAATCAGAAACATATGCCTATCACAGTGTGCAATCTGTGGCAATAAAGCTTTTGTGGCTGTTGAACGCATGTAAATTGCATTAAGTCATCAAGAGAAAAATGGTGATACGCTGCGAGGGCATAAGCACTTGGGACTTGCATTAGATCAAGGATTTTGAAAATTAGTGGTGAGGTATGAAGGCTTCTTACCTATTCCAAGTGTATTCCCTTGAGTCTGCTGCATTCCCCTCCTTCTCTGTGAGTCTGTCTCAGATCAGGTCAGGAGTTCCTCAGCTGCTTGACATTTGAATTTGCAACATTAAAGTCAGAGGGAATTTGTTGAACTGCAAAGGTTTTATCACGAAGAGCTACAGCAAAGTACAAATAAGACAAAACATTTTAGGATTAAATACGGGCCTCATTTTAATAATAAGATTGTCTAACCACTTAGTACCAGAAGTCTTCTTTTCAAACTGCAAATGTCACAGTCACCAGGTTGTGGGTAAAAAAATCACAGCTTATTAGAGGCGAAGATTTCAAACCAAAGCTTGGGCTACTTTAAGATTTATTTATAGCCCAATAAAGCTGAACCTTATTTTAAAATTCCATTTGTTTTTATGCCTCCGCACCAGCGATAGCCATGGCTGGAGGCTTTATGTTTTTGGGTTGTCTGTCCCCATACCTCTATCCCATAATTGTGAATATGAAATCTCAAGAATGCCTTGAGGATTTTTTTACATTTTGCACAAATGTTCACCGGGGCTTGAGAATGAACTAGTTAGATTTTGGTGGTCAAAGGTCAAGGTCACTGTGACCTTGCATCTGTCTAATTTTCATGAATGCAATATCTAAAAAACATCTTGAGGGAATTTCTTCAAATTTAGTACACACGCCCACTTGGACTCAAGAACAAGCTTATTAGAATTTGGGGGTCAAAGGTCAAGGTCACTGTTACCTCACAAAACATGTTTGGCCATAACTGAAGAATTCATGTACTGATTGTGACAAAATTTCATCCAAATGTCTATTAGGATAAAATAATGAGGTGATGACATTTGATGTCCAAAAGGTCAAAGGTCACCATCATTGTGACTTCATGATTTTCTGCAAAAACACTTCTTTGGCCATTACTCAACATCATGTCTCAGGAACAGAAGGGGAGACATTTGGTCAGATACTGAATTGGTGACACTTATCTTTGGTGTTCACCTTGAAACTGCGCTGATTGTATGGGTCCATTGTGCTGCCAGGGAGGAGATATGTGTGAGGCATCCTTGTTTTTGCAACTTAACAGTTTCACATTCTAGTTTCTCTTTTTTTATATATATATTCTGAACAGTGATCAAATTTTTACCCACACCTATGAACAGAAGTGTATAGAATGCTAAATACATAAAAATAGCACATAAAATAGTGAACAAAGTGCTCAAATCAGAGAGAGTTCATTCTAAAAAGATTGCAGATCAGTTCACTAAGTTGGCATGATGACATTGTGTTATGCAGTGGGACATCTAGTTAATGAAGTCTTTAAAAGACAACTCTGGCATTATTCTAACTTCATCTTAATTTCAGAAAATCACATTAAAAGACCAAAACCAACAATGCATTAGTCCATCCCTCCCTCCATACTCTCTCTGTGCCCCTCAGCTCCAAGCCAATTTGTTTCTGCTAAAGATGTTAAAATTGTATAATTTATATTATTTTATATTATATATTTTATATATATAATATCATATATATTATTTTTTATAAATGGCCAGTAAACCTTTCTGTTTTACTCTTACAAGAGTAAGCTGCACTATTTTCAGCTGCAGATTAACACACATTTGGTAGGCTTGTGTGTCAGAAACATTTTTGGGATCAACTCAGACTACATACAGACTAATACATTTCAAACAACCTCCGTACACCTGAGTGTTTTAGCACCATTTCTGAAATAATCTTCATCCATGCTAACATGCTGAAAACAGGAAACAGATTGTCTACTCTGCAGTTGGTTGCTTAGTTCTAGAAAATACTAGGTGTTGTTACAAAAAAATACGACAACATATTAGAGCAGTGCCAGAAGCCTTATTCATCACTGGAGGAAGCCATGGCAGTGAGAAATGAGTTCCTACACAAGAGGGATGAAATCACAGAAGTCATGTGCATTAAGCCATAGTTTTTGACTTGACAAGCTGTAATTGATAAGACCTAATTTGGACGCAGATGTTGGTGTCTGCATTATTCGTTTCCAAAGGTCTCTGCTTCCACCCGTCCAGACTAAAACACAACTCCAAGGTTTTTAAATTAAACAGAGTCAGCAGCGTTTCAAAGGTCTCTGTTTTAGGGGCAATAGATACAAGTTCTAAAAACCAAAATGCATTATAGTGGTTGTAGCCTCAAAATTAACTACAGTGGCCATGTTCTAATTGATGAGCTTTTTGACTATTTTAATAGTGTTTCCAAAACAATGCAAAGCTATGGCACAGAGGAGGAGGATGTATCAGGCTTTTGATGCACAGACTTTGTTAGTAGAATCAGTGCAGTGTTGTTTTTTGTCTTCTCATGGAATTTGTTGACATAAAAAGTTGATTTCCTTTTCTCCCACTTTTCCTCCTTCAGGGATGCTGGTGGTGATCGTGCTGCTTCTCATAGCCATCATAGTGGTCGCCGTGTGGCCTGTGTAGCTGACGAAGACAGAAGTAATCATGGACCTATGCTGAATGACTTCAACAATGACAGTTTGGTGCAGATTACCAGTTTGAAACTTTATGCATCCGCAGTGCACACATGTACAGTCATTTAAACACTGTCTCCCATCAGATTTTATTATTCTTTGTCTTCATATTGAGACAAGTGTGGCTGTCCAACCAAGCCACTGTGAAATGAAGACTTAAGTCCTTTAGCAGCACAATTAGATTTTTGTATACAGTTAGTCTGTTGGTTGGGTGAAAGGCATTAGTAACCGTACAAAAGGTTTGTTTTTTTAATAGAATATATTGCCTAGGTGTGAATTGTACTCTTTAACAGTTGTTCAAGTGTCTGGCTCATTAAATTCACAACGTATCAAATAACTAAATTATTTGGAGGTTTGTTAGCCTTTTGAAAATATTTTTAGCCTGGACTGAGATGAATGTTGACCCAACAGTAGGACCTCCCGCAGGTAGCAGGAGCTTTTCCTCTCATAAGTCTGTCTGTGGTCTGGGCTCAGGCTCACACTGGGTACGGTAATTCCGCGAGCTTTGCAATATTCACACTCACTTATATTTACCCATGCATTACTGTAGCAGCTGTAATGTTATCATTTGTCTTGGGATTTTATAACGTTTGTAGAACAGCTCGCAGCCAAAACAAACAGCTCGGCTGTGTAACTAACATGGCTGTTTTCCTTCCTTGTAAATCAATTCAGCTTGTAATTTCTAATAAATTACATTTCCAGTTAATAGTCCCTGGACTCCGGTCTGTCTGTGTTAATGCTTAGAGCGTACTCCGGAAGATTGCAGTGTTTTGTAACATGATATTTATCTGGACACAGTAGTACCAGTAGTATATTTCCATTGAGAAATTTGCATAGTGGTGTTTTGTCTACTGTACTTTTAGAAAAGCTGACTACGTGCCTTAACTTAAAGTGGAAATGGACAAGTTTTTGCTTTAACTTGTCATTATGAAGTTAATTTTGATTGCACAAAGTGATGGCATTTGACTTTTCCCTGTAAGCCTCGCTTTCACTATGCAAGCCTGTCTGCCACCGGGCAAAATCTCCTCACAAAAATACAAGGTCAATTTTTTCCTAGTTGCTAAAGAGTATCTGTGCTGTTACTATCTCTGGGACGTAGAACAATAAATGTAACTGCTGAAACTGTGTTTTTTGTTCAGAAAGCTATCAGAAAGCAGCAGTGTAATAATAACACTTGAAATGCTAGGGGGGGAAAGTTGTCTGTTTCTATTTAATAGCGGGGTAGGCAGGTATCTGGAAAAGGCATAAAAATGGCAGAATTTGAAAATACAACCCACTCCTGCAGCTCTCCCCTCTCTGTCCCAAGCTCCTCCCACCAGATGACCACGGACATATGCATATGCTTCATACAGTAAACCAGTGTTTTCCCTCTTTACCCCGCTCTCTCTCTTTATCAGACCACAAATGAGACAACAGTTAGCTAGCTAGCCACCCCATCGTCCTTCTGCCTTGCTCCCCACTGCTGTGGACTGCTTGCCTGGGGAGGAGAGTGGGCAGCAAGACGGACCTTTGGTCTGCAGCTGAAGCATCTTGAATTTAGCTGGCGCAAACCCCACAGCACTGGGTGTCACAGCGGGCCGGTGGTGGGGTTTAACCTGTGTAACAGCAGCAACACAAAGTTTGTTGTTTGGGCTGGGAGTCAAGGTTGTCTGGTACCCTTGAACTGAGGTTTGTGCTGGCGAGATACATGTTCCTGCTGCAACTGACTGGGAGCCTGTCTTCACAGCTGCTGCCAGTTCTCCTTCTGGCAAGGTAGTCAGTAGTCTCGCGTGACCAGCCTCCCTTACTTCGGAATGGGAGTCTGGGGACATTCGTCTTTCGTTTTGTAATAGAAATGGGCGGGGATATCCAGACCACGTGACGGCGTTGCCATAGGTACGGCACGTGTGTTACATGTAACAGAGACGTACCAGAAACACAGAGAGCAGATTACCAGTGCGTAGTACTGTGATGTAGATTCGTAATGCAGTCAGTCATGGCTCAGGCTACTACACCGAAGAAACTTGTGGATATTTGTCAGGTTTGTTCTGAGTCGTTCCTGTCATCGAAAAATAAGCACCGGATATTTTTTGTTGTACTATGGACAATAATTCGGGGAACAGCAATTCCAGTGTAGGCAGGTGTAAGGCAAAGCTAATTAGCCGTTGGTTGAGGAAGTATGGAAGTACACGGATTTGGATCCAATCACATCACTGCCGCTGGGAGCCAGCGCTAGTTCTATTACAACTTTCCTATGGGAATGTCCACAGAGGACAGAGTCAGCCAGCGTGCTGACGTCATCGGCGTCTGTGTAAGAGACTAGGTAGTCGGTTGCGGCGGGGAGTGAGGCGGAGGACACACTGTGATTCGAGGCTCTAGCTAACATTTATTACATAAACGTGAACTTGAAGCTGCAGCCGTGAGCCTTTGGCTCTGGTAACTAGAAGGCTAAAATATTTTCTCTCCATTTCTGAAATGCTTTGCCAATATTTACATGTGTTTTATGTGATTTACTGTCAGACTTTCTTGTAGACTCTCTTTTCGATAAGTCCATCTTCCTTTCTTTGGGGTTGCTTTGCAATGTAGGCAGATGGTGGCAATACTGGAATAGCAACTTTCTCTGCAGGATTCTTTGAATTGAATCAGGCTTTCACCCAAAGGTACGTGCACACGTATCCACATTTGCAGAACAGCCAATAGGAACGCCCTCTCTCTGAAATGACCCGTGATTGGCCAAAGTGTCTCCTCATGGCCCAGATTTTCTAATGCCTGAAAACAGAGCAGGAGGTGCAGAACTCTAGTGTTCTCTCAGACCAGGAATTACCATACACTCAAAGTTTATAATGGGATTTTTGCCCAGTGACGCCTAAAATAAACTGCCTACCCCAGCTTTAACAACTAAATAAATAAACAAGAATGATTCAAATCAACAGAGGCAAATAGTTTTTCAATGTAACAAGAGTTTATTTCAACTGAAAATCTGAATTTAGTTCTACCAGGTTGGTGTGTTCAGTAGTTATTATTTCCTTCTTTAATGGCAACGATCTAAACAACCACAAACAAGTAAAAAAAAAAAAAAAAAAGTTGAAAAAGACAATAAAATCCACAATGTCTTGTGTCATTAAATATATTCATATATAATAACCATAATATATTAGTACGCATTGTAAAACAACATTGCAAAAAAAGTCTTGGCAATGGTGACAACTAAACAACATTTACAATTCATAGTATGAACACAAAGCAATGCTTTGACAGGTATGTGTGTAGCGTTTCATCAGGAAGCTTGTCAAACCATCGCTCAGGAGACGGATGTAGAATTTACAGCATGAGGCTACAGAGACTACAGAAGTGTGATTACAGATTACAATGTGCCAAAGGAAAAAACATTGACATGTAATGTTATGTTGTAGGATTAACGATGAGAGGCAAGAACATGTAAATATACTGTATGTGTGAGTATGTTGTCATCAGTAGAGCATCGTGATGGACTGACCACACAATCATTTGAGTGATTGTACATAAGAAAAAAAACTCCATCAAACCTTTATTGTAAATACTGAGAAGTACTTCAGCAACAAGATCATCTGTTCTTTTTATCTTACAGTTAAACCCAGGTGATTTTGATTTCTCATGGTTTAAAAAGCCCTTCTAATTTGTCATCATCTAGGAGGCATTTCAGTCCATTCAGAAAATTCCTGGACAAATGAGTCGTTCTCTGAGATAGCGGAATCAGAAATTATTACCATTTAAAACAGAGGAAGTCCATTAGATTAAAACCATGTGTCTTGAACAGACCTCAAACCCCATTTCTACAGTTACTTGTGCTGTGGTACAGATTAAAAGGTGCAAAATGTGATTTTGTGAAACAAAACAAATACCAGCAACATCAAACATGTTGCTCAAAGTGTTTTGGGGTGGACTGAAAGGAGCTCCAGTTTATGATACATCAGACACACTGTGGGCTTTTACAAACCTGAGCTGTGTTTTTTACCACGCATTCCTTAGAGAAATCCAAACCCAACTGCATACAAATAAATGAGCAATGTGGTTTGAATCAAGCAGCGTCAAGTGATTGCAATTCACCCCTTTTCTCCCTGTGCAAGTGTTGAAGTGAAGAGAATTAACATGACAGGTCTATGGGAGACTGTGGCTTCTGGCTGGTCGCACAGTGAATGTACAGTCATGCATTGTGTTTGCTAAAGAGTGTGTGGACTGCAAAGGTATTTATCTGCAATCTCATAGTACTGTAGGAATTATTCTAGATGAAAACAAGCCAGTGTGAGGTGGATTTCAACAATGCATTTAAGCAATGGTTGAGCACTTTTTTCAAAGGGCAGTTTGCGCTTAGGTTTTCATTTTTCTGTGCTATGATTCATTGCAGCGCCACATGAGGTAAGGACATGATTTTCTTTTCATTGTTCCCATCCTCATAGCTGTTTACAATCTGCATTGATTGAGTTTAATCGAATATTTTACTTAAACTCCTCATTCCAAATTAAAATACACCCAATTTTGTGTTCGCTGGCCGTCCACATTGCAGTACCTGTTTCTCTCTTTGTGTTGGTCATACACTTTTCTAAATATAACTTTTGACACATTGTATAAAATATTTTTCATGAGCTGCTGTGAAGGAATACATTTAAAATCATACAAAAATCTTGCACTTGTGACACACTATATGCACGTCTTTGTCAGTATCCTCTGAGAACATGCAGTACTTTCATCTGCACAACAATATTGTGACATTCACTCTGCACAATGACCTACCTTGGGTATCTTTCACAGCTCTAATCTTTTGTGGTAAGACAAGTAAATATTGTCACTAGAATATAGATGAAATGAATTGATAAAACAACAAAAAAACGACAATTATTTTGTAGCCACTTGCGAACCCATATTCATTATTATGTATTTCTGTTGTCGTACTATCCAAGAGCAACACCTGATTTTGTGGATATTTTTTTTAAAGTCTTTATATTGCAATTAAATGCGGCAGACCTCTGGCCCTTTCGTAAGTCCATTGTTAAACTCCTGCTGGAGTAGCAAAGTAAAAAAAATCACAGTTACTGTAAGTACTGAAAGTGAAATCAGTGAATTTAAATGCAGTCCATCTTCCCGAAAAGGTATAACTTTAACATTAGTACCATAAGCAGCACCAGTTAGTGAACTGAACATTACAGTTTCAAATGAGATGCATTCACATGCAGGTTTGTACAAATACTGAACCACCTAAATTTAACCAGCCTGACAGCTAAAATGTAGGACTACAGATTTCTCGAGTTGCAGTAACCTGAATTTATACAACAGGGGGGAAGGAATGGCAACTCATTGACACCTAAATGTATTACGCATTTCTGTGGCTTGCAAACAATAGTTTTTATGGCACGATTTTAAACAGAGGAAATGTTATTGCCTCAATCTGATCAGTGAAAACTTTTGATGAAATAAGCTCGCTTCTTAGCCAAGAATACAACAAGAAAACCATGCAGAGGCAAAATTGCAGTGGTAATTAAGTGGCTTTTTTTTTTCTGTCATTTTTGCACCAGCAGAAAATGTCCATAAAATTAAAACATAAAATATAATGATTTCATACTGAGATAAAGAAACACAAATAACTTTATATGCTGGTAATAGGTGCAAATTCGGCAAATCCACAAGAGAGACAAATCTCAAAGTAAAATAAACCATAAAACCAAATCTGCAAGGTGAGCTCCTTCAACAAAAGTTCACTAGAAAAACAAATCATCCTAAATAATTCTCTTCATGCTTCTACACAAAAAAGCAGCGACATAAACAGTCTCTTGTCTGTCCGTGGTCCTCTGTCTGCCTCTCTTTCACTTTTTTTAAATTTTAAATTTTTTTTTAAGTCACCCGCTCAGCTTTTCTCTTGAATACCTCCCCTTCTCCGGCATCCTCTCCATCTTTTTCCGCCTATGGCTTCTTGCACTTGCCTTTCTTCTCGCGCTGCTGGAACTTCCTGAGCCTGCGCGCCCACGTGTCCCTCCACTGGATAACCAGGCTGCCCTTGTCTGCCACCACTCCGCTCTGGCCGGGGGAGTCCTCGTCATTCCCCAGCAGCAGGTACTTCTTCCCAGGTTTGATTTTGGGACACTTGCAGGCCACGTCTTTGGCACGGACCCACAGGAACTGATCCCCGCGGCGGATGCGGCTCTCGCCCTGCTTGTAGACGGAGATAATGTTGACGGTGAACTTCCACCACTCGCCGGCTTTGTCTGCCTTCAGGATGTGCACCTGGACAGCTGCAGGGGGACAGCAGAGATGACACTTAAGCACTTATTGTGAGATTTCTTACATTTAGCTGTAAAGATTACTGCCTCAACAAGACTACATCCACACTAATATGCCGTTTTAAAATGAAAACAATCTCCATACACACGGAACAGTTTCAGAAATAATCTCTGTCCATACTAACACACCTGAAAAGGTATATCACATGACCACTCACATACAGTGAGCATGTGCTTGTCGGTGTAAACAGGAAGCAGATTGTCTACTCTTTGGTTAGTTGCTTAGTTGCAGGAAATACTACAGTGGAAGAACAGCAATAGCAAAAAGTAAGATTAGATATTTCTTTGCCCGACAGCGAGGTGGAACTGTTTCTGAGAGGTGTAAGGCTGTCAAGGTGGCAGTAAACATAGATAGGAAGTCATTGCAAAGCAAATACGATAAAACTGATAAGACCCAATCACGAAGCGAACATGGGTGTCTGCATCATCGTTTTCAAAAGTATATTTTCACGTGTCTAAACTAAAATGCAATCCTGGAATTTTCAAAATAAAATGCAGTCAGCAGGATTTTCAGAAATCTCTGTTTCAAGGGTCAGAATATGCTGGAGTAGTGTGGATGCTAGGTAGCAATAGTTAATGCGCTTTAAAATGACAATGTACTTGTGTGGAGAGTCTGCTAAAAGCCATGCTAGTGGCTCTGTGAAACTGTAATTAGGCACAGTGGTCCTTGAGCTAAATGCTAACATCAGCATGCTCACAATAACAATGCTAATATGCTGATGTTTACAAGATATAATAATTATCATCTTAGTTTAGTGTTTTAGCATGCTAACATTTGCTGATTAGCACAAAACAAAGTATCCCAAAGGCCTTCCTAGTGGCTAGAGCACTTGTCTTCCATGCAGAAGGTCCAGGGTTTGTATCCTGCTGGGGTCGACGTCAGCAAAGGCAAGGCAAAAGATTCACTGAAGCAAACGACCTTACATTCCTCCAGGAGGCTTTAGGATAAGAGAGTAATTCCCAAATCTGAGCCAAGTACTAAACGAGGGCGTATCTCAAGCCCGTCGAAGACAGGAGGTTGCAGACGAAAGAGCAGATTCATTCAAAGTATAGCTGATGGTAATTTCAGTTTTGTGGACTGAAGTCATTCAAAGTCTACTTCTGGACACCATGGATAGCCTACCTGCACCGAATTCCATGGTAATCCATCAATTAGTTGTCAAAGTGTAGTCAGTGGATTGCTTAGTCAGTAGGACTAATCCTATGGGGTCTGTGAGGTCTGTAAAAAATTCAATGGCAATTCATCCAGTAGTTGTTGACATATTTCAGCCTGGACCAAAGTAGTGGACAGAACAACTGACAGAGCACCGCCATTCCTACGACAATCGTTTAAGAATACAGAGTTTATCCAGTGGTTCATGCTGTGCATTTACCTTTGCATTTAAACAGTCTTTCCATGCCTTACCATAGTCTTTCAGGCAAAAATACTCCTGACATTCTGAGCCAAATATTTCCCTTAAAACAATTTTTGTTCCACTGAATTTTCTCTGTCATTGAATATTTATTGAGATAATTAAATAAGATACAGCTGGTCAACTAACCACCACTCTCCTGCATGAAGATATGCAGCCATTTTTATTATTTTAATGAGCACTTGCTCTTTGCTTCAATTTGCTGCATCAGCTTCTCATTGAAGACTAACCACCGCATTCAAAGATCTCTGCCATGATGGAAGGAAAGCATCTTTTTTCTTCCAAGCACACCGGCTCTTTTTCCAAATGTGGCCGTTATTCAGACATCAGAGACACTCTGTCCTCTACAACCACGAGCGTAGGGTTGGCAGCTAAAATCACACAGGAGAGAGGCTTGCAGTGAGTGCTGACCCAGGCTGCGGCAAAGAGGGATCATGTCACAGTATCGAGAGCTCTGACACCTTCTGAGAGGAAAGAGCCTCTTAAATTTAGGATTTCTTTGGTTGCATTGCATTAACGCAACAAAGAGTCTTACAGGGTCAGTTTGCTTCAGACTGAATTCTTGTTAGATGATCAACAGCTTCCGAAAGTCCCATCTGAGTTAGGCCAAATGTGTCCAACAATTTTTTAAACTTTCCAAAACTCACAGTCCAAAAAGATTGACTACTTCACCATGAACGCTTTTGAGAAGAGACTGCCCCAATTGTGTGTTTCATCATGTCTCCCTACTTTCAGGCTTTTTAACCAGCCCTCAAGCGTGACCATTTGGAACAGGTATAAACACTGTTACCTTTAGACATGTTCGGACGACACTTTGCATAAGGTAGTTCTCCTCCCCTACTGCTATTTGCCTGCTAACGTTCTGCAAGGGAGTATTGCTACATCCTGAGCTTAGCACAGCTCAAGGCGATTTTGATTAGTTTAGAGAAATACAAACAACCCAGGGGTATTTTTTCCCATATACCAGAATGATAACTGGTGCTTCCTGACCTTTCTTTGGAAGTGACTAAACGTTGTGGAGATAGCTCTGGCTACACGAGACTATGTTTGCATTAGAATCAAAATAGCCCACTTATTGCGTCCAAAGATTTGTTTTAACAATTCTCGTGAAATGCCAAGTTTTATCCATGCAACTTATGGTATCACTGCACTGCATAGAGATTTGTCCCACAAAACACAAGTTGGTAGAAATGTCGATGCCGATCTGTGCATATTTTAATGGATCGACTAAAGTGAACTTGATCAAAATTTGACCCTCCTAAGACTAAACTCTACTGTGTTACGTCCACCTCAGCTTGCTAGTGTGCTCTCCTTTATCACAGCCAGGATCTGTTGTGTAAGCATTTCAATGCAATATGTGAAGTGAATATTGGAGTGATGGGGGAAAAAATAATTCAGCCTTACCAGCGAGTGACTCTAAATTCAGGCACTGATGTTGGCATAATGCATGGATTTGCTAACCTACTACGCTATTGATTAGGTTAAAGTGCTCTCTGTTGTCTGTGCAGATACATATTTAATTGATTTAAGTGAATATAGGTATCAGACTGGATGCAATATTAGCAGATACCCAATATTACAGGACATGGGTCAGGATCTGGGCCAAAACAACTTGATTGGGACATCCCTACATGTTGAATACTATTCTAAAATTCAAGGGACTTTTACAGTGCTTAAATGATAAAACACAAAATATAGATGCTGTTATTAAAATTAATATAATAAAATTTGATGATTTTCTCTCATTTTTGACTGGTCATGAAATACACTGCACAAAATTAAAACAGCAGAAATGCTTTAGGTAACATCCAGCTTGTTGCGGGTAACAACACTGGTTCATTCATCAACACTGTTGTCATCAAACAGGTATCAGCTGCTGATACCACTGACAAATCCACTAAAAATGTTAAAGAGCTGCTAGTGAAATGAGAAATAATAGAAGCGAGAAGATCACAGAAAGACCTTGGTCGACCTTGGTGAACTGGCACCCATGTCCTGTAAATCCAAATAAACTACAGTCCTGTGGTATAAATACTGTTCCTATCCTCAGTGGAAAAGGCTGGCCCATGTGCCAGCTATGAAGTGAACCCCTACGTGCATTATGTCCATTACTACTGACGGAGCAGTGTGATTTGTAATGTGATTAGGAAGCAGGGTAGGGCTATTAGAGACGTTAGCTGGAAAGACACTCAGTGATATCACATGATGGATCAACCGGTATGGACCTCAGAGAGAAGGAAAGAGAGGGCTGCCTCTCATGGATCCTAACCCAGCATGTATCAATATGTATTATATTGACCAGATCTCTATTAACTTCCATTATACCTCTATTGTACTTATGGGACAGCTTTTGAAATGTTTTACAGGGGTCACTGGCTTCACCGTCAGTGTCGAGCTAATGGAGCTGAACATTACGGCAGTATTAAGAGATATATCCTGTATATGTTGGATCACCGCCTTGGGAGTCACACTCTATGAATGGTGAAGAGCTTAAACTGGCTCTAAAACTTCCTGACTTGGGAAACTGGGAACACATCTGTTTCTAAATTACACTTTTACTGTAGTTTCCAATATTTTTGATACTTTTTGTGGCATTCAGGGTCAGTACAAAATCTGGTGAAGCTTCCTGCAGGGGACTACTTTCAAAAGTAGTCTCAAAATGTGTTTTTTTCCCTTTTGTCTTTTAACAATGACTATTATATCTTGAATATTTTGTGTGCACTTTTCTGTATGCTTTCTTTGTATTTTGTAAAGCACTGTCTGTATATATCGAAATTCATTATTTGGATGCTGAGTCCAAGTCATGCGCCTCAAATACGCACCTTTGCTATACATAGGCTCCTATGTAAGATCTGCCTTGCCTTACCCTTACGATTACAGTATAAATGTGGGTTTCTTTGAATGATATCCTCAAGGTTCTTCAACATAAGAATGTGGGAGTCTACTGGGTTATAAAACATTAATATAGGTTTATGTTATGGCCACCAGTTCGAATTATTTCAACATTTTTGTCTGGGAAATGATCTTTTCCGTCAGTTTGTCTGATTGGATGGATCAAACTACTACACTACCCATGAGCATTTTCAGCTGCAGTTTAGTAGTTTTTCCAGTTGTCTTGTACCCATTCGCATCCAGTAACACCACCAGCAGTGCACATCACACACACATTGGATTTTTTTTCTCCAAAAGCACCGTGAGAGTCATACTTAACTGCTCACCTATTGTACTTACTTCTGGAGCATGTGCACCCAAAAGACCTGAACTCTGATTTCGTCTACAAATCCTATTGTCTTACTTCTGCGAGTGTTTGTAGATCGTTTTCACCCTACTTGTACTGTTTGTCCCCTGAGGCCCTTGGTCAATAGAGACTCAGTGGCTGATCTTGTGTGACCTGATGCTGACCTTGGCACCACCTTGCACCTACCAGCTGCCACCAGGCGCTGTTCTCTCTGTTAGTGTTTAGCAAGCAATCGCTGTACACTGCCTAGAGAAGTTATACCCAGGATTTCGCATCAGACATCTCCAACCCCTCCCTAACACCCCGCTCCCTCCTGTGATTCTTTATGTGCGTCTGTATGTCAACCGCAGAAGCTTGTACCATCGTTTCTCTACGCAGCATGGAGCCCCGCTCCCCTGCTGATCTTTTCAAAACAGTCCAAAGCTATGGCTCTCTCAACTTATCCTGTAGATTTACATTGTGTTTGACTTTCTCGATCTGCTCCGTTGAGCTTGTGTGTGGTATATACTGTATGGGGATCTTGGTTTGGTCTGTTACGAATGTTGAATACGCTGCTGCAAGTTGAGGGTGGATATGACAAGAAGCTTAATGGTTCACATGCACATCTCCAGCTCAAAGCCCCTCCCCGGTGAAGGCCAAGCGAGGAGAAAGATGATGTAGCGCTTAAAAATAATGGTGGACAGATTGATTAAATAAAAAAATACCTTTATAAAACTATAAAGATTCAATGGGACAAACACAGGGATCAGTCAGCATGTGTTTTAAATTGTATTTATTTAAAGAGCACGACTAATTATCTGTTGTTGTCTGTTGTGTATAAATATAATTATGTGTAGAACTAATCAACTATGCACTATTTTTAACAAGACAATGAAATCTTCCCTGTTGTGTTTGAATTAAATTCCTTGTCTCTTGTCTCATCTACACTTAAGTGAACTGGTGCAAAAGAGGAACTTCTAATTGTCTGTTTCTTGGTGTTATCGCAACCATCAGTACCAGCAGATCCCCTACACTTCACACACACACACACGCACACACAGCACGAATCAGTTGAGAAGCTTTCCTGGCTCCGCTCTGAGGAGATGTAAATACATGATAGGACCAAGAAACATGACGAGTGATGGCTTCTCCAGCAGGACATCCTGAAGTCTCTTTTACCTCTACACCTCTCTACCCTCGAATGGATGCTGCTTTCTATTATCATCCAGGTGTAAATGTCCTGCTGATAAAATCACTGTTTGTTATCTATAAGTGTAGACTTAAACTAAAAATTGAACCTGATATTGAAATGTTAACAAAGCTGCTTTTTGGCCAAACCAAAGAAAAGCAAACAGCCGTGTAGCTGACACATTCATGCATGAAGAAACACATATTTCAAGAGGCAAGGCTCTTCTCACGACATCATCGGTAAGGTAGGCATTGGTGGAAGAGGAGGTGTCAATAAGCTGACCCCCTAACTCCTCCAAATCCCTGCAGAACAAAGCCCTGGCCTGTCCGTCAAGCTGCTGAGGTATGCTGCAGGATGCCGCTGCTTGGTTGACCGGTTCAGCAGGCTGACTTCAATCAGAGGAGGGGACAGAGGGAGGGGAAGAGGGGAGAGGTCATATGTCTTATCCACACCTTGAATGGCGTGGCGGACGGACGGTCACAGGAATGCAGCGAGACTTGCATCGATTGTGGGGGAAGTGGGCTGCCTTAATGAGGATCTCCGAGAGAGCACCCACTGTCCGTCACACTGTCTTTGCTTTATCCGCCCGGGTCTTAAATGCCCACTCAGAGACGACCCTCCCCACACACCTCTGCCTAATTCTTCATCCTGCCCTTTCTCTCCCTTCTGTTTGTCTGCTTCTCTCTTCTTCCTTGAAGATCTGCTGTCTTCTGTTTGATCCTTTGTCTCTGTCCTCAGAAAGCTGGAGTAAGCCATCAGTAAAATGCCTCCTTTGTAAACTATAGCAGCTCCCCAGCAACGTGCTGGACTGGGATGTATGGCATGGGAAGCATTCTGGGCCCAGAACTTGGCGCAAAAGGAGTAAACATATCTGTTGCACAGTGATTCTACAGCTCCCAAACAGTTTGACAAACACTATTTGTTCCTGCAGAGTTAGAAACTTGTTTTTTATCCAAAGCCAAGTCAGTGAGGAAGGAAACTGTGTTTCTTCCATCAGACCACATGTTTTTAAGCTTTCCCGTAGAACTGAAATCCAAGTCATTAAATGATCCGTGTGTTGTCTGTTGACTCACCGTAATCTTTCTTGCAGTACTTCTTCATGTTGATCTTCAGTTTGCCTTTAGATGCTTTGCAATAAGAGTCACAGTCTGCAGAGATATGAAGGGAGAAAATACACGTTATTTTATTTAGTAATGGGCAAATTAACTTGTTATAAATTCATTGGTGGGGGGAGCTAAAAACTTTCATTAGCATTATTATCTCACATTAAACAATATCCATAACATAAGAAAAGTTGATCTACAATGCTGTGTAAAGTAAAAAGCCATAGCATCATGGCTAATTTTGTTTTACATTAATTTTTATAAAAGTCTGTAAAACATTTACCAGAATTTTACTGTCTAAATTTTGGTAAAAGCATAATTGGAAAATAAAAATGAACTGTTTATTACAAACTAAGACACTGGATTAAACACCCACTTTAAAAATTATATTTAATAATTTATCATACGTACTCAATTGCACAAATAATCAATCATAATAGTAATAATAATAATGATGATAGTAATAATAATAAACGATAAGAAAACAAACAAAGAAACAAACAAAAATCATGCAAATATCCCCTTTAATATGACAGACAATGTTTAATGTTTTAGAAACAAATCATTTTTAATGTGCAAAAATGGTGGTATAATGTATACACACTATAGATGAGCTAGGAGTTTGATTGGTGCTGCTGTTAAAAAAACAAAAAAAACATGATGAACTTAATAATTTCCACGAGAATGAGGTGCACAAAATAATTTTCTCTGTTGGGCCTACAATTACGTGTATAGCAGATTCTCACACGTTTAAATTTTTTTGCTTTACACCGCTGCTTTGGCACCACCTTTTGTTTTAAGTCTTTCTTTCTATTTGCAAGTAACAGAGTGCAAAAGGCAGATGTCTTTTTTGGCATTTGACTTTTTTTTTCTCTTTTTTCACTAAAACTGCCTCTCTGGCCCCAAAATGCACAATAGGACAGGAATAAAACAAAAGGTGGTGCTAAAGCAGCTGTGTAAAACACCTTCAGAGAACAATAACAATGGCAGCACCTCTGGCAATAGCTCTTTTGTCTGACTGGTTGACACACATCTGTCTGATTTGATGCTGCTGTGGTGCCATTGCTGGAAAAAACTAGAGTGCACGTGTTTCAGTTGCAGTGGAGGCACTTTAACCTTCTAACCACGTCTTCTCATACATGTGTGATGGTGAGGGGTCTCGGAATGGAGCTGATGGTACCGGCAGCAGTTCAGCAGAAATACAAATCACTGCGACCCACTCGCTGCCTGTCAGACTGTGGGAATGAGTCAAGCCTGTGCGGACCACCCCCCACTCACTTCAATCCCCCCCCAGTCTCACCTCGCTTGTCACCTCAGCCCCCAACCTCCCGAAAAAATAACCCGGGGATCACTTCAAGGCCCAACCGAGGACCATGTCAAGCTTTTGCATTTATTGCAGTGTGGACGGGCAGGAGGGGGAGAGCGCAGAGGGCTGGCAGCTATTTGAGGGAGTAGAAGGTGGGGGGTGTGAAGGGGGTCAATGCCACACAAAGGGAGGTCAGGAAGGGAAAATTAGCCATCCATGAAGCACTAGGCAGAAGACCCTTTTTTTGTCGGGAGGTGGGGGGCGTCCACTCTGGAGGCGTGAACAAATAAATACCTCACGCAGGCAGAGGGGTCACCCAAATTGCCTCACGGCTCACACACACATATCTGCATGTGAGGTAGCTGTGTAAGTGTGTACTTAAAGTTGATTTTAAGCTTGATTTATCATATGGATAACAACCTCACAACAGAACATTTTATATTTGCACAAACTATAAGTAAGCTGTTATTTTATTAAGATGCATTGAGATTAGAACCAACACTGCTCCTTGTCCGAATAAATCCATGAGGATATGTATATGCCATCAGTTTTATGATAGATTACCAGGAGGCGAAGAAGGCAACATTATATCCCTCCCTCCACTTTGCTGGCCCCAGCAATCCAGAGAGTCCATATAGGTTCAGTGATTGCCCCATGCTATGCTGTCATGGTGCCAGCCACATACTGTATAGTGCGGGCCAGAATAACGTGACGTAAAGCCATTTCACAAAAAAAAAAGAACTTGTTTTCCCTTCTTTTCTGCTCCTTTAGTGCTCCTCCAACTGGCATAAATTGGATCCAGAGTACTGATTTGGTTTACACTTCAGTGCTGCAAGTTATAATGAGTATAGTAAAAGAAAGGAGGGGAGGAAGAGATGGATGGACAGCGAGTAGTAGCAGAGGAGAGTGATGGGGTGGTGGAAGAAGGATTGGAGCTTTCAGGCAGCCTGAATATGAACAAACTTCATTGTTGTGAGCAGATCTTTGCTCCATGCCTTTACTCCCCTTTATACTCTGTTTGAATGAGGTTGCCTGGGGAACACCACGACAAGAAAAAATGCAGGGAAGGAGGCGGGAGAATGGATACTGGTAGAGAGTGAAGGGGTGGAGAGGTTGACAAAAAAAAGAAGACAGGAGTGAAGTTTATCAGGGGGGTGGGAAGAAGAAGAAGGAGAAGAGGAGGGTCGGGATTTTGAGTAAAACCCCCAAATCAGCAAAAAAGTGTTTGCCTCACAAGCTGGAGCTGGTAGTAAATACAGAGAGTAACAAAAATAGGCAAAGTAAATGAAACAGAGGAGTCTATATGAGCTGCACCTGATTACCATGTAAATGATGGAGGGGGGAGCTGTGGAAAGGAAGCTTTGTTTTCTCATAACCCCCCTTGATGCCATCATGATACTTCCCTTTGATAGCCTTTCGTTCCCCATTAGTGTACCCCTGAGACACAGCTCCGGGCCCCGCTGAGAGCACCCCGAGATCCCCATTTAGGGCCAGGCAGTCCCCTACCGTGAGGACAAATGTTCCCTTTGTGCGCGCGTTACAAGCAGGGGAAGTGGGAGCAGTCCTGTAGCACTGAGCTAAAATGTGCTTTGGGTGTTCTGAGTAGATGTAGTTACTACAGCGCTTTGTTTCCTGCCTTTCAGAGCACTGAGAAGTGCGTAACTGAGAGGTGGACCTCTGCCCCTTCTATCAAAGTGCTGTACAACCCTGTAGGCTAATCGTTTTCATTTGGGATGCTTCTTACTAAAGCTGCTTCAAGACAGAATACAGTACTGTAGAGTTCTATGTGACGGAGCCAGAGCTTTACAGCGCCAATAGGCGGAAGCAAAGCTAGGCCTCAGTAGCCAGTGTAAGGTAGTGCACAGTAAATCATGCCCCAAATATAAAAATGCTGGTGGACAATGCTTCTTAAAATTATTGTTTAAAATCAAACACGTCTGTAAAATCTAGAAGATGATGCCACATTGATCCAACTTATCAAACCAGAAGAAAAAAATGAGTTTATCATGAGATTTCAACAAAAGTTATGAACAGGAAGAAGAAAGAAAAGACACATTTCTGCAAGATAAATCGAGCAAACAATATTTCACATGATTAAAGTCAACTACACAGCAGGACTGGTGTGCAAACAGTTCAACATTCAGCCCAGAAATCTGCACACACTGCAGAGTCTATAGCCAAGTTGTGTTTTGTCCTTTAGTCAAGAAGAACTTAACAAAAAGGTCTGCAACACCCAGGTTCAATTCTTTCTACGAGATAATCATTTTTACAAGAAGGGATGTCAGGGTCCCTGCTTCCTAAAGTCAAATCAGACCCACTTTAGCACCGCATGAAATAACAAAATCCCCACAATCTTTTGAATGAAGCCAGTCCGGTGACACAGCAGGGTCTACGTTGTGTGCTGTCATTGCACACTGACATTAGATGTAAATCGTGAGCTACAGAATCATCCAATATGGATGCCATTTCAAGAGATTCCTGGCTGATTGTAAGATACAGATTCAGATCATTCACTGCGATCAGGCCACATTCACAGCACCTCAGTGAGATGTGTGACTGCATATACAGTATGACACTGTGAAAAAAAAAGTACACTGAGGAATCCTAATGAACTTTGCAGTACAAGAATTAAAGGGATATTTTGCCGATTTTCAACCAGCTCTGTATCACAACAATGTGGGGAGTATGTGTAAATAAACTATTTTAAACTTCCCTCCATCTTATCAGCACCCAGATCTTGCTAAACTCCCAGCTCAGTTTTTTTTTAGCTGACTCTAGGGCTGTTGCTCAAACCACAGATTGTACCTCTGCATGTTCATATGGGGACACAAAGAGTATAGAAGTGGATTCAGAGAAAGAGACATACCCCTCTTTTTCGCTCTAAAACTCAGACCAAACTCAGATAAAACTGTAAAACAAGGCAGTGCTGATCATACCATATTGTCTCCTGTGTCAAAACAGACAAGCTGACATTACATCACCCACCGGCAGGAGCGTTTATGGGTCCGGCACAGCACATTGCAAACTGGTAGTTGTAGGTTTTCTACCTCTTAAGCATAAGCGAATACCACCTCCTTTTTATTCCCCATGTTTTCTCTGGTCATGTAACACCAGTTGCAAAAATATTTGCATCTTGAATGAAAAGACCATCCTCCAGCAGTGAAATTCTTCTTTAAGGCCTTTACACACCAGGAGCATGAACGAAAATGACACACACATGCAAAGTACTTGCATCAAAACTATTCATTCCAGGGGCAGTGCAAATTTGCAACACTTGCAACAGGTCCGCCATTATCGTGATGTTGTCCTGTGACGTCCCCTCCACACAATGTGATTGGTTGATGCTTTTATTCGGGCTGTGTTAAGCAAAGCACAACAGCCTTTCTGTAGTAGTATGGCTGAATACAAATATGTATTATGTTGTTCTGTTCAGCAGCTCTCACAGTTTCCACACAGATAAAATCAAATGCACCCAGGCAAGTGAAACACGATCTCAAATGGTCTCTTGAGTCAAAGCCAGGTGTGAACAGCCAATCTATATCAACTAGATCTAGACACACTCTGGATGTGTCTAGATACAAGATACAGCACTCAGTGTGAACATGACCACAGAGGCATGGCGGCATCAGAGGTACCAGAGCAGCGAGACAAGGAGGTGTAAATGACGGCCCAGGAGGAGGGCTTTCTCCCTCAACCAGACTGATTGAGAAACAAATTGCGGCAAATAAAGCATGTAATTAGATTATGGAGCCCAGTGTGCTGCCCTGCGCTGTTCTCCTCTGCTCACACAAGAGCCGTGAGCTTGGATCCTGTCCAGCAAAGATGGAGAGAGAAAAGAGGAAAGAAAGAGAAGGAGTCCCCCACTTCTTTTTCTCATTGTTTCATCAGCGAGCAAAAGATGGTTTGTTTTCAGGCAGACAACAGCCAGCAAAGAGGCTGTTTGAGTTCTTGACCTGATTTGAGATTTCACTTTTCGGGTGGCATGCAATCAGTTCTGATGAGCTGTGTCGTTCCTCTGTTACTGTAACTGATGAGTTTCAGATGAGTCAGCAGGGATTCCTGTTGGTCATCACCCAAAGCATGGACGCAGAGAGGGGAAATAACCCTGCCAAGGTTTTCATGTCATTATAAAACGGTTTCGGCACCAAAAAGTAAATAGCGTGCAAAAGTTTGATATTGATAATGAGAATTTGATACTGCGCTGTTCTATTTTTGGCCCCGCTTACTGCAGAATGTCTCTCACCATTATTTCTTCTACAATTAAGTGGCGTAATAAGATCCCGCGTTGTTATGAGTGTGAAATACGGTGGAGTCGATGAGTGCTGAACAGGGTGTGTGAGGCAAGACTCATGTCCAAAAAATCTGAGGAGGGGTCCGCCGCAGACTCTGATCACTTCCAGCCTCGCCTCGGAAACACATATGAGAGCGAATCTCTTACGAGCCTCATCATCGTCAGTCCAATTCTCCTCCTCCTCATCATCATCATTAGTTACTTTCACATCTTGTATCCCGACAGGTCCGGGGCGACCATCGTAGGTCATCAGCGGTTAATCTCCTCCACATTTCGTTGCTGCGCAGACGTCTCTGTCACAACCCGTGGGAGTGGCGACTCACACCATCCGTGACCTACCAGCACAATGTGTGTTTTGTCTGGGCCACACCATCGGAGGTATTCTCCATGCATTCCAGCCCTCCGTGTGGTCGAGAGGGGGAGAGCCCTGCTGCAGGAGACAAATTAATATCCACTCCATTTTCCCTCACGCTCTCCATTCACCCTCCCCCCAAAAAATACCACCCCCCCCTTCGTTCAGCTGAGGCGCAACAAGGCACCTGCCTCACAGCTGTCAGCCCAACACCCCCCGTATCACACACACTTGTGGACACTTTTACATATATAAATATATTATTTCAAAATTAATTTTCTACATTCTTAAGGATATATTATGTAACATTGCTGCATGAAAATGTCTAGAAAATGTAAAATATTTTGTTGAGTTGTGGACCAAAATGTTTCCAACATGTCTAACCCAGAGATATCTGTAATTTTAATCAAGGACCGGTCCGTGTCATTTCCTTGCCATGACCAGTCGGTGACGTCACATCCCCTTTGCGCATGCATCAGCGCTGTGGTTGTCTGCCAGAAGCTGTCATAAATGGACTGTTTTCACAATATGCTTTTTAGATCTTGGTCATTTCTAACTAGATATTTTAATTGGATAAAGGATTTTGGTCATTGGATGTCTGGATCTTAAGTTATCAGAGAAACAAACTGAGCAAACATTAGCGGCAGCTCAGCTCAAGCCCCAGATTATTATTTATCTTTTTTTTTTTTAACTCAAAACTGAGGAGACCTCTGCAGATAATTTGGCTCCCGGTAGCAATCTACTTAACACATGGATCTTATAATCAGAGAAAAAAGGTAAGCACATATTAGCAGGAGCTGGGCAAGTGGCCCCTACTTGAGGAGCCGCACAGTGTAGGAGAAACACTGACTTTTAACGTGAAACTGCCTTATTCAATGTTTTTCCCATTTTAATTACCAGGTCCATTTGTCTGATAGGAGAGGACCTCTGCGGACAGTTCCGCTCCCGGTAAAACCCTCCTGCTTGACGAACATTGAAAGAATCCTAACCGGGAGAAACTGACTGCAATGATATCATTGCTCCAGTTTTTCTTATTGTTTCGACTGAGAGACCCTGGCGGCAGAAAATGAAATACTGTTCATTTAATCTATCTTAAAGTGTCTTCTCTCAATTTACTTCTTGTGGTTTTCGAATTTCCCTCTCTATGATAATAATAAAAAAAATAAAATAAAGTAATACTAATAATAATGATGATAATAATAATAATAATAAGTAGAATAAGAATTTAGCCATTTAATCAAGGTATATTAACAATCTTTACTGTGGTGCAGGCACTATTAGTGGGTTGGAAAAAAACTGTTCGATGCTCTGATAAAATCCCTGCATCTGTTTGCAATCCCATATTAGGTGATATCATAGCTGTTTGAATACCAGGCTGAGCAAGAGGCGCATTTGCTCTGCAACCTTCTGAGCAGGCTCCGAGGGTAATATATGCATCCTCTGGGCCTCAAGCCTGAGAGGGTGGTCCAGGGGGACCCTCGGCTACTCATGATTCTGACATGACCGACGCGGGACGTCCATCAAGGTGCACCACCTTGCACTCTGCTTGATTTTAAACTCTGTGGGTCGAACAGCCTCGTGCCCATTATACATATGAGAGAGAATTCCCAGAACTCTGCCGTGATTAGATTATCTTTATAGCTACATGGTCCGAGTCATTACACAGTCTCCTCCAGGTTGTGTTTACATTAGTTCAATGACACGGTTTAACCAATGGGATTATAAGATTTTTAGCCTTAAACCAGGTCGTAGCCACAGGGAAGATTTCACATGATAACAGTGAAATGGAGGGAGAGGTTCAGGGGTCAGTTTTCATACGAAAAACCACAAATATCCAAAACACTCTCAGTGTTGACGTACTAAAACAGATAAGCAGTAACTGATCAACTTTGCATTTATTCAAGTTGATAAAGTAATACAGGCCCTCTCACTTATCCAGTAACTCCTGAATGAGGTGAGGAAAATTTCCTACACCCCAAAAGCGGACAGATTCCTGACAGGGGGGCCCAGAGAAACTCCAGATATTCTAGCTCGGCACCACCCACCGTGTTATGTGAAGACAAAGCGTGAAACAGAGGGAGACGAAGGAGGTGGAGGAGAGCGAAAAGAGACTGAAAGAGAAAAGAAAAGAGGTGGAGGAGGGCTGGGGACCGGCAGTATCCTGACTGCGCTGTCAATTGAAGCTGTCCAGGGAACGTCAGGGACCTCGGAGGGCCCAACAACAGCTGCAAGAGCCTCTTACGCACACATACACACACACACATATAATATACCTTGGGCCTCCTGCAACTTCATGGGTGAGACAGAGCAAACATGCCGCAAGCCAAATGACTCAAGTTTTTCCACCACAAGGCCAAAAGACAGGGTAGGTTTATGTTTATGAAGCACAAGATGCAAGTTTTTGTTCTTCACACTTGTAGATTTTACACTGCTTTGCATATTGAATTACCAACTTAATAAATCTCTTACAGTTTCAAGTTTACTCATATCCAAGGAGGTTGGTTTCGTCGCAACATTGGGGGAGGGGGCACATATGAAACGGGAGGTTTGTGGGTCCTCCAACAGAATTTTGATTTTCAGCATGAGCAATTTTGCGGTGAATTTTTATGTACTAACTGCCTTGTTTTCCAACAACTTCTGACATATAACCAGAAATTCAGCCAATTAAGTTGCTCACAGTCCAGAAACTTTAGGCGATCATTATACTGCATTAATCACGTCAAGCAAATCAGAACTGAGCTGGCATGGAAAAAAATCTCATACACTGATATATTAAAAAAAAGAACAACAATAAACAAACAACTGATAATAGTGATATTTTCCATTACTGAACCCATTCTGGCATTTAATTGTCATATAGGTTTTAGGTTATGTCATCTATCTCTTGTATCTGTTGTACCACAACTTATCCTAATGTCATATCTCGTCCCTATAAATAGGAGAATAAAACTCAACATTATGGTATAATTTCAAACACAAATCATCTGGTGAACAAACAAAATAGGTATTGTTGAACTACAGTGCTGCGTTGAATTACAACATCAGTCCTACCCTGACTTCACTGCATCAGACTGAGAAAGAGCAAGTTTGGAGAGATGAAAAATCATTGAATCAAACAAACTGCCAGGCCCCCGAGCTGTACGCTAGACCAACACCCCACTGTGCCGCAGTTAGACTGATTAATTGTGAAAGTGCGAGAGATTAAAGGAGGCACATCCCAGGGAAGCTGCTAATGGTTTTAATATTCATGAAGCCTTAATAAGGAGGGGGGAAGGCAAGAGGGATCCAATTTATCCAGCAGTCTGTTTTTTTTCCATTTGTGGAAAAATATTGTGCTGTTGAAAATCCATTTAAACTGCCCATACTTGCACAATATCCTCCACATCTTTTCCTTAAGGCCAGATGTGCTCATATGGATGTATAGCAGCGTACAGATAAACATAAGAACAAATAAAATAAATGTTTGACTCTGTAATGTACTCACCTGAAGGCTCCTCTGTACTGCTGGACGGGGTTGTAGGAGGTGCGACTGGAATCTCTACTCCCAGAGAAAATATGACACAGACACAAAGAGAGATCATTATTATGTGTGTCCATGCATACATGTCTTTTTTTTGTCTTTATGCGCATGCATGTTTGTGCAGTGTGTAAATGTGCACATTTGATGAAGGCAAAACAATGCAAAGAAATGAAAATATATCAGTGTGAAGGCCACGAGTTGCACAGAGCTCTGTGATTTTTTCGACAGACAAGCTTTTTGAGTAAATGTGTTATTGTTGTGGTCGATAGTGGGCTGCAAATTTGCTAAACACCCCCTGACGCCAAGGGTTATCGTCCACTCTCTAATCCGGTGGTCAAAGTGTGAAATGTGTATATAAATTAGACTTTTGTGAAGTCCAGACAGAAAGTTATTCTCCTCCAACTCCCTTTTATTGAATATTTATTATTTCTTGTCCTTTCCAACTTCCTCAATAGATTTTTTCCCTTCAGGCGCTGTCCAAGCTCCTTATCCACAAATTTCATGTTTAACCACAACTTTCTTCCTGCATTTTACAAACCAATCAAATGTTAGATGTTCATATTAAAATATAGTTAATAATCATAGTTGCCAACCTCGAGACCATAAACATAATGACGGATTTTGGAAAGCAGGGGGAAGAAAAATATGAGTTACAGAGACTTTGTTTCCTGCATTCTCGTGACTTTTAAAGACTGAAAATAAAATAATTAGTAAACTACATGAGCATTTTTTATGTTAAATACATTTACTTTGGGTTTAGTTTTTGGTTTATTCCCCTGGTACGCCAACAGAGTACCAGGAGGAGGGAGGCCAGGCTGTAGGCTTGGCCTGCACCGGGGACCCACAGCCAGCTTTCTTCCCTGGCTCCTGGGTCCTGGATGCCCAAGCGAGGCGGAATGGGAGGCTTGTGGTCTTAGCACAACTGGGTAAGGAGGGCAAGCCAGGGCCTCGCAACCCCTGAGCCACCCTTGAACACCTGCTAGAGCGTCCAGTTGGACTAACACATGGTGGTCAGAAGGGAGATAAGGTGCCGATTTTCAGCCCCAGAGGGTCGGAGGAGGGGGAGAGTTAGATAGATAGTATTTTGACCCTGGTAGGAAACCAGAAGAGGGCAATGAAAAACGGGAGTTATCTGGGAAAATCGGGAGGGTTGGCAAGTATGTGAATAATAGGGGCACCCTGGTGGTCTAGGGGTTATGGCACCTTGTTGCGGACCTTTGTTGCATGTCACTCCCTGTCTCTCTGCCCCCTCACTTTGTTTCATGTCTCTACTCTTGTCTCTCTAATAAAGGCATAAATTGACCATTATTAATAAATCACTTAAACAACTGTGAGAATGTCAGTGAAGATTCTCAGTCATCCAGGTCATGGTATTCGTACGTGCTATATCGTAGGCAACTGGACTTGCTTGCGTTTCTTGAAGACATTTCGTCTCTCATCCAAGAAGCTTCTTCAGTTCTACATGACTGGTATGAAGTTGCAGGCTTTAAACCCTGTGTGGGTGGGAACCCTTGCAGAATCGTAGGGGTCACATGTGAGCTCTTACTTTCAGAGTCTGCAACTGTAACTGCAACTTCGTACCAGTCACGTACAACTGAAGAAGCTTCTTGGATGAGAGGCGAAACATCTTCAAGAGAAGCAAGCAAGTCCAGTTGCCTACGATATAGCACTTACAACTGTGAGAATGTTTCATCGTTTGTCGGCTGCTGCTTTATCATGCCACCGCCTTAATGAGGTCTAATCACCTTTTGATTCATAACAAATATTGTCAGCCTTCTTTAATTAATCTTTCAATATTGGATTGTTAATCCAATTAATTGTTAATTGTTTCATCTCCTCCCCTGTAACCTGCTACATCAGAGCTGTACGATTGTCCAAAGACTTGATTCTCTCAGCCCTCCTTCACACTCTTGTAATCACAAGTGGGTAGGAAGTTGACACTCAGAGAAACCATGCATGAAGAACGGCCGTCTTATCTCCAAAGGAGCAGGATGGCAACAGGAGATATAAAACACATATAATGCTGTTTTTTTATTGTGGGCAGGAGGGACAGAAGAGGCTCATCAAAAAGTCTGTACAGAGCAGCAGGGTGGGGGGAGAATACAAGGACAAAACCGCAGAGATGTATCAAAGACACATGCAAAGAAAGAGGTGCACAACAGTGGTGGTTTGAGCAGAGGTGAGGACTTTGTGTGTGTGTGAGGGGAGAAAGAAAGAATCAAGTCTTTTGATCAGGTTAAATTTCCTCAGCTGGGATCGAGCAAACCTGCTTCCTACTCTCTGAACGTACACAACATTTATGTCACCATAAATCAGAGCCTGTGGAATGATGTACACGGCTGTTTGTTGCCTTGTGGACATAATGGGGCCTGCTCCCATGATGAATTGGTCTATATAATGACAAGAAAAACAATCGCTGCCAAAACAATGGTGCCTGAAGCCCATAGGTCCCTTTGTCCATGTTGTTGTTGATCAGCAATCTTCTATATAGTATTCAGCTCCAACGCGTGCCAGTTCAAATAATGAGTCTGTTTCTCATAATTGACTTGTGTAGATTTATGGCCGACAGCGCTGGAAGGTGTACACCGAGTCAAAGATATAATATGACTCCATATTAAAATGAATCTTGGCAAGTGCTGCGGTGGAGTCTAACAAGGGGGCTGTTAAAGATTAAACTAGATTACATGGCGATCATCAGAGAGGGACTTTATTTCCATTCCACACTGCGTGTTTGACACATCAGTTCTCACTTGACATTCCCAGGAATCAAAGATATCTGATAAGTTGATTTAATTTATTCCTTGATTGGACCTCAGCCATGCATATCCATGTGGAGATTTATCCCTCATAAGCATTTAATTCCCAGTATCTAATTACAATGGTGAGAGCACCAATTAAAATG
Source organism: Epinephelus moara (assembly GCF_006386435.1). NCBI lineage: Eukaryota > Metazoa > Chordata > Actinopteri > Perciformes > Serranidae > Epinephelus > Epinephelus moara. The sequence goes on along the minus strand of NC_065510.1, from coordinate 35,290,182 downwards.
TGTTTTCAGAGTGAGACAAAAGAGCCAATAAATACCCACAAATTGTCATTTGCTATGGGGCTATAATTCCATGCAGCTTTAAGGCTTAACCCTCAGGCGATGCTTTCGTTTTTCCATCATTTTAACTGCAACACAAGGGCGTATTTTAGCTAATAAATGATCACTGGATGGTGAGAACAAGATTGATTTTGTAATTCAACCCAAAGCTTCCTGCACTTTTGTCTAAGACACTTTGGGGCTTGGAGATGCTTGTGTTAACAGCTCTGGGTCAAATTTATGGAGACCAGCAAGCCGAGACCATAACCTTGAGGTTCAGTTTTAATGGTGTGTTTATTTAAGCTAGCAGATTTACTGGTCAGAAAACCCACAGTCGGACACTAAGCACTTGTCTGAAGAAAAGACGGCTTAAGCATTGTAGGAGTGTCTGCTCACAGTGTGTGTTTGTATGTGTGTGTGGCATACTGTGTTGACTGGTAAATTAAAGGGGAACTACGGCCATTTTTTAAAAATTCATTCAAGTAATTTATATGGTCTAAAACAGTCCAAAAACATTAGTAAACATTTACAACTCTCCCAAATCCACACACTAGAGAAACTATGGAAAAGCATATTGGCATCAATTTAGGTGGTGTTCCCCTTTAACATGTGTGTATCATCACATTATGCTGCATCCCTCCTTTTGTCCTACAGTGAGGCAGATATGGTAAAGACTGGGTTCCACGTACTTATGCAGGGGGCAATGGGCGAGCGGCTCTGCTGGTAGCCTTTAGCACAGCGGTTGCACGTGATACCAGTCACGCCGTCTTTACAGGGACATTGGCCTGTGGTTTGGTTACAGGTTTTGCCAGCAGCGCCCACGGGATGGCAATCACATGCTGTGAGGGAACAGAGGAAGAAAGAGAGGCACAGTGAGTGGTCACACGCGCACACACACAAATGTGGGGAGATACAAACATATACTATCTACAGAGAGTGCAGGTGGGTACACAGCAGTGGAGGCAACAATAATAGAGTGGTGAGAGACAGGTGGAGGCGTGCACAGAAAGACAGGACTTACCACAGCGCTCGTTTTGAAGCGAGTGTGGCATCATGACTAAAAGAGCAACACATCCTCTAAGACATTTCTTGACATTTTGCTAATTAGCTAATCAGCATGTAACCATCACGTCTACCTCAATCAAAAGCAGCCAAGAGACAGTATACAGCATGATCCTCAATCACAATGTATCTGTGTGAATGTGGCTGTTTGGCTTTGGTTCCAGTGTGTGACTGTAGCTGTATGTGTGAGGTAAAGAGAAAGGGTTGTGCATGTTTACCAAATGATAAAATAATGGCGGGTAATCCTAATTGCCTGTTTCTGATTAATGCCGGGCTTTGAACACCAGCCCAAAGCGTCTGTCACACTTCCTCCCAAACTGGGGGGTCTATCGAACACACATGCTTCAGGAATGTAATCATTTTCCAATTCCTTTCCCCCCCAGACCCAAGCCCTTAATTCATTTCACAGCCAAACCCCTGTCAAGTTTGAAATCGGTGTTGAGTAATAGTTGTCTGAGAGTTGTTTCTTTTCATCTATTTCTGGATATGTATAGTAGTGGCTCTGGTGAGGAGAGGTGGCTGAATTAATAGTCTGTACAGTAAATCCTGACAGTCTAATCCAGACCAGAGCAGTCTTGATAATCTATCAACATTCCCACCTCTTTACTCGAAAAACCTACAAAGCCTAAAACGCTGTTTGTCACCAAACTCTCACCACTATATTCCTCATCCCATGAGTGATATATTTTCTGTTTATTTCCTATGGAAAACCAGCAATGCCGACGCTCAGCCTCAGGGCTGGGCCAGCTCCGCTCGTCGTCTGCCCCTCCCTAAAGATTTTTTTTCTGCGTTGTGTCACTTGTCACTGAGCAGCCTTCAAAGGCGTAGCTGAATTATGTACTTTGAGGTTTGTGGGGGTATTTAGTGGTTTTGGCTGTTTTGTTTTTAACCGCACAGAGTGAATCAGCCCACGGTACAGTATTACAGCTTCAAAACAATCTGTTCATCTCGGCTCATTGCATTAACATCAGTGTTTAATATGTAGAAATGTCAAAAATGTCAAAACATTTTAATTAATAGCAAAGCTCATGTGCATAGTGAAAACTGCAGGTTTCTGCTGTGAGTTGTGTGTTAAATAAATGTGGTCTGACAGCAGGAGCAGATGTTATTTGATTGTTTCTGTTTGAATTTTATGCTTAAAAACTCTCAGTGATAATGAAATGTGTTTTTTATCTTCACTTTGACCTGGAGCGTTGATACGGTTGTTATTCATCCAGGCTGTATGAGAGACATGCTCTCTGGGAGATCCACATTACAGCGGGCCTCAGGGAAAACAGTGCTGTAAAGCGGTAATGTAACACCGATTCTGTACTCTTTATGATTGACCTCGGACTCTTGGAAACAACATAATTGTTATTCCCTGAGATATTTTAACAAGTGAAGTGCTACAAGACAACTCGATTCTATGGGTGAAGGCCATAATTTTGGGTTTCTAGCGGGCCACCTCCTCTCTGTCACACACTCTCTCCCTCGCTTTTATCTCTATTGCCTGTTTCCTGTGATTCAGCTTCTGTTGCTGCTCTTATCTCTCCTCGGTGTGTGTGTGAGTACTTGTGCTGTTCACCCTTCTTATCAGGCTTAGAAAAGCCTCCTTAAAAGTGTGTGTATCTATTAGTACCTTTATCAGACCAATCTGTCACTGCTTTCATTGCTTAGTTGTGTCTAGCTCAGTGGGAGGAACAGCACACACACACACACACACACACACACACACACACACAGAGCCTCAGGAAGCCCAGTAATCTAGTGTGGAGGCCGGTGCAGCACGTCTTCAGGCCTGTAAATTTAGGAGCATGTCAGAGGAGTTTGAGGCGCAGGAGGGCAAAGTGCGTTTTTGTTTGGAGCTTCAGAGAGCTCAGGTTATATTTTTAAGAGCGTCTTCCTGGTAACCACAGCTCAGAGCCTCGAGCCTGCCAGTAAATCAAGGTGCACAGCACATGGTCTACAGGTGGGGAAACACTCTGCCTCCCTCTACTCCTCCTCCTCCTCCTCCACATTTGGTCTTTGAAGGGCTGACTGACTCTCTGAGCCGATGTCCGCTCGCATGACAAAGTGTCTGACTCTCTGGCTGGATGACCCACCTGTTGGCTAAAAGGACTGGAAGTGTGAGTGAGAGTTTCTGGTTTAAGTGTGTGTCCACTTAACGGTTAAGTGGCAGTGTGCTCTGCTTCATGGCTACCACAGATGGCTCAGGGAGATACGGGGACAAGAGGTCCTCTCTGTCTCAACGCGTGAGGAGGACTGACAGAAGCTTATGATAAGAAGTGTAGGTGTGTGTACATAAGGGAACTTTTCCCTCACAACACAGAGCTGAATCTAAGGGATTAGCAAAGTATGACTGTCATGTTTCTAGATGAAGACAAAATTCCTAAAAGAAGCTCTTGGCGCCGGGAGTTGCATATAAAAGAATGAAAAATGTTCTTGGTTAATGGGGAGAGCGGAGGCTTTTTCAAAGGCAGGCAGTCGGGCCGGAGTCTGAGATTGCACAATGTGAGAATTTTGAACTCTGCCAATCGTTTACCATAAAGCTGGTGTTTGAAGTCTGAACTCCCCCCTCATTTGGTTTGTGCACTCTGTGCCAATAAGAATAATTTGTTGGCCCTGGACTGAAGCCAAGCTACCCGAGTCTGTGTTCTATTATAATTAGGTTTATGCTCCTCCACAAGCATCTTTGGAGAGGATAAAGAGATAGCGTTATTGGGTTGTTTGCGCTATACATAAACAGCAATCTAAATGACGTGTTTATCTAATAGAGGGCGTGTCTCGCTTGTTGTGTTGTTTGGTGTTTTATTGATCAGAATAACAGGTTGCAATGGCCCAGAACAGTCTTGCTTTTGGCCACAGAGCCAGCCTAAGATGTTGGACGTGAGCTTATATTTGCAGACCATGTTTGATGCACAACACTGCACATGTGTGTTGTTCTAATTGAAAACACGCAGATATCACGCACACCCCGATGGAAATCCAAAGCTAAAAGTGAAGTCATGAAAAACAATATTTTTCAAATCCAAAGCAGAAAACATTTTATATGTGGTCAATAAAAAAAACCCTACTGTGTCAATGGAAGACATATGCTGAGGAGAGGAAAGTAGGTTTCTTAGCATGTTATTCTGATTGAAATAGACCATCCCTCAATCAAAGCCTAATTTCCCTCTGTATGCAAAATATGTTCCTCATCATCCCACTGACCGATGCAATTATATGACGGTTGATGTTCGGATTCGAACGTGAAAGCCTGAATTCAATCCATCAGTCACAGAACCGTCGCCAACCTGCTCAAGCTTGATTTTATTAAGTTTCGATGGCCCTCTGAGGAGGACTAATCAAGAGCAGGGCTCATTACTTGGCATAGACCTCTCATGTAGTTATCACTGTCGTTCAATATGCTGAGGACCAGCGTCAGGATGGGCTCTTAAGGAAATCACTGGTAAAATTTTAAAACAGAGTTATGATAGGCTTTTAGGGTGACATATAGGGATAACAGCTGGGGCAGAGCCAGGCGTTGTAAACATTCAGGCCTAAGACCAAACCTAAGGGGGTTGGGGGCAGGAGTGTAGCACAAAACTCTAGGCCCTCCGCCCTTCCTCCCCTGTTCCATGTCTCTCTAATGCACCTTTTGATTTTTGTTACAAAGTCAGTTTGCTTTCTTTCCCTTTACTTTCTTCCTTTCTTTTTTGGAAACCCAACTGCCGTTTTTTTGGGGAAAGACCTGACAGTGTATGTTGGTGCTCCAGCAGCATAAGCAGTGACTTGACTTTTCAGTAGCTGTGTCTAGAGATAAACCCTAGTGCCGGGGCAAACCATTTTGTGCCTTTAAGGGGTGAGAGGGGCCTCAGAGAGCGTCCACTATTAATATTCAGTCTTTCAACTGATTTATTCAGCTAATCTTAATTTAGTTATGGCACTAGTACTTACTTAGAAATAAAAAAATTACATACAAAACCAAACTTTTGATTCCAGGCTTTTCAAGGGCCCTGGGTCATCAGTCCCATGTTTCCCCCCTACTATGATGCCCCTGTTTAGGGGTGATCCCCCCCCCCCCCCCCATTTAGAGCTATATGCACTATTTGTCAAGCTATTTAAGATAATAGAATGCCTAAAAATCTGTACATCATTTGGGAAATAACATAATAGATGCCTACAGAAAAAAAATCATCCTGTAGAGCCTACGCCCTGTTATGTATCTAATTTCTCTCAAACTATCATTTCAAAACTGTAACACAACAAATCTTGCGGATGACAAATTTTTACTCCTGCCACCAGGAAAGTTAGTAATGTTACTATTTTCTTATTACATAACATTTCGTGTAAACAGTGTTACTAATCTTGAAACCTATTTTTGGCATACTATGCTGGAGTAGAAAATTTATAGAATGAATATTTAGCTGACAAATTCATCCATTCATTCGTTTTCTTTCATTTATTCATGATACTAGACTAGATATTGTGTTAAGATTTTGAATACTGTAGTATCATGCAGTCTTATCCTGGTTTTAAAAGCTGCATTACTGTAAAGTGATGTAATTTTCTGAACTGAAAAGACTGTAGCTTATCTGTTTTTTGCCTTTACACACTTGGCTGCTTGGATTGCAAATCAAAGGCCTTCACAATGCCAAGTAAACGTGATCCTTAATACTCTGAAATGAATATTAGTTAAACAGAATAACAATTACTCAGTTAGATTTCTTTAGGGAACAGCACAGACTCAGGGCTTTTGAGAAAACATTCTGGGCTGGAGCCCCAGAAGCCACCCTTCTGCTCCGCCCCTGAATAACACACAGCTGATTAAACTCTGCATAGAGCCATCACTGCAGAGTGACATTTGTTATCTCAGTTATATGTCAGCAGTGTTGAAAGACCACCCAGAGTGCTGCATCTCATGGTCTTCTTAAATCTCACTATCACCTTTTTAAGTCCATGCGTTTCTTTGTCAAATACGCTCAGTTAAAGATACAAACAAGAGCTGCTTGAAACGTATGCTGTGTTTACTTTACACTCTTGCTCAATGAGGGGTGAAGTTATAAATTTCGCCGTGTAAATGTAGCCACCGGGCACGGCTCGTTCCGCAGTGGGTAGGCCGCTGCTCTCTTTTACTTGTAATGGCCTCCTATGGAAATGAGCTGCTTTCGGGGAGGATTGTATTACGCATATAAAAGCAAAACTCTTGTGCTCCTCGACCTGCCCCGCGCTCCTTACAGTGCCCATTCTCTTCCAAAAAGCCACACAGCAAAAAGGGCTCTCTCTCCCTCTCTTTGAGTTCAATAAATAACCAAACCTCTTAATTGCTGTCACTTCAGTGCAGCCCTCACACTGCTTGAGGAGCGGACAGAAATTAGTTCTGCGGTTTGAGTTTCATTGAATTATCTTGAGTTATGATGTGGTAAACCTGAGAGAACTTGGCAGGGCAAGACTTGACAGCACACATAGGTGTTTGACGTAAGGAAAAAGCTGTGTGTGGTAACTTTAGGTTTATTAACAGAGAGCGAGAGAGAGGGCATGTAATACAGTGACATACATCTTTAAAGTCTTCATCTGTAACTTTCCAAATATAGTTTGCGAAAATGTTTTAATTGGCAAAGGAAACAGTTCATGCTTCGTATCATTTGTCAGCTTGGGGTAATTACCACAGATCCTTTATTGTAAGTCTGTTTTGATGTAACTGAAGACCTCAGTAGAACTTGGACAGTGTTTGCTTATAATTACACAGAGCTGGGAGAGGTGGGACGTGCATAAACTCTGGCAAATTTCATGGATTAAATTGAACAAAACCGTTTGGATAAGCTGACAATTTTATAAATGATGATGAAATGTGTTTAGATTTGAGCTCGGTGAGAGGCCGGCAGCAGAGAACGTGAAGGAGGCAGGAGTGAGTTTCTAGTGCGGGTGCGATGATTTAGTATTTACTAATTTGGAGACTCTGATGTAATGAGTGTATGACATGACTGCACTCCTGCTACGAGCCTATGGGACTCTCATTATCTTATAACAATAATGCTATTATAGATGTTGTGAAATTCCACTAAAGGTGCATGAAACCGTAACAAAGCACACTGATGCTGTATTTTTGGGCTATAAGTTAGTGAAGTCAGTGAAACTGTGCATGATGTTGAGTCATGATAATGACATTAATGATGATCAGAGCAATAATTACAATACCGTTTAACCTGTTGATTATTTTGTCAGTTTATCAATATATGTTTTGCTCTTTAAAATGTCAGAAAATTGTGAAAATTGGCCACTGCAATGCTCTCAGAGTGCAAGGAGCAGTCTTCAAAACTGTCCAATAAATAAAGATATTCATACGGTAACAGGAAAAGCAGCAAATCTTAACATTTGAGAAGCTGGGAGTGGAGAACGTTTGGAATTCTTACTTGAAAATTACAGAAAGAAATGTGGATTACTTATCAAAATTGTTGCCGATTTACTAATTTAAAAATAATAAAAAAGGTTGTAGCTTTTCGAGAGTTGAAAAAAAAAGTGACTCTGAAAGAAAGTTGATAGAGATATATCAGAAATACACACATGTTGCATGTATACATCACATTAACAGCAGGTTTCCCTCAGCGAGAGTGAAAGCAGGGGCAGAGGAGATGAGAAAACCAGCTTGACAGAATCCATGCATGGAGGACAGATGAAGATGAAGGAGGCAGAGTTCCCATCAGGCTCCAAATCAGTAGCACTAGTTATCAAAAAACCTTACACAGACTTAACATACAGAGCCAGCCTCACATATCCAGGTGCACATGTTCTATACATGATCAGTTTACTCCAGATGCCAGAGGTCCATATCAGGTGCATTTTTCACAGTTTTTGACTCACTGTTTTGACTTTCACCTCATGACTCATTTATCCGAAGTTTCCTAACATAAAGTTAGTCATCGTCGTCGTATGAGAGCAGATTTCCACATCAGTGGGAATTGATTTCTCTTTCTGCAGGCAGGCTGTTTTCTAGTTACGGTGAAAAACATTTTTACTCTGCTTTAATTTGGCTCTACAACAAAACCATTCATGAATTTGTTCTCCTCTGGTGACCCAAATGTTGCCTGCTTACTTCCAAGATCTCGCATTTCAGTGGCTAGCAAACTGAAAAACTCACCAGTGTAAGCAATAAAACAGTAATGAAAAGCAGCCTGGAATCATCGGAAATATGCTGGATTCATTGTGTGTTTGCTGATTGAAAATGCCAAGGTCTCCATCATCTTCAATGTGTAAGGCATTAGAGAAAATTGTGGTGTAATGATATATAATACGGTCAATTGCTAATTCAAATATGATTTGATTATGTAACAGAACAAGATTAAAACATTTGCTGTGTTTTGGTACAGATCTTCCAAATAGCACAAGTTGTTATGCTCTGTATATTTTGCACTGCAGGACCTCGAGGCCTCTAACTTCAAACCTCCAAGAAAGTGAGTTATGGGACACTGAAAGAATCAAGTCTCAGACACACGAGAAGGGATGTAAAAACATCAACAACAAAAAAAGATGTTAAATCTCCACAATTAGCCAGCCTGGTAGACACAGTGGAGGATAGGGGTTAATGATACACAACGTCCCATCGTGATGAATGTGTGTTTGCATTCCTGCTCGACAGGAGAATGGGCCCAAAGCCACGGAAGGTGTTAATGTCAGTTTAGGAATATCGCTCATGAGCGGCTGGAGGGGCTGAATAAAATGGATGCATTTGTCAGGGAGCTTTGTTCTGAATTTGTGCTCATGCAGGGAATAAAACATGCTCGATGTGGTTGCTGGATGTGAGGAATTTGATGAGACTGAATGCAACATGTGTGACGTTCTTCTGTGCTAGTTTAATGAATGTTTTGTCACAGCTGCATGAAGTGTGCCATCGTAGCAATTGCACAGGGAAAAGGTGAAACTTACGGAACGACAGATATTTTTTTAATCAGTTAAATCAGCTGTATTAGTCTGTCATGATCTTCAAACATCATTGTCTTGTCTGAACATCAGCTTATTTTGCTGTGTTTTACTCTGCAGACATGCCTTCTGTCAAACTGACTGATTGGTCAGTTTATTTATTTACTCCCTGGTGAATGATGTGAGAAAACTCGGGCTTAAACTGTCAGCAGGCGGCTAATATTTCCTCTTTGGAAGTGAGCGCTCTGAAAAACCTCAAACAGGTATGCATGTATTTCTGTGCATGTGTGTATCTCTGGAGCGGCTCGGAGGTGTCTCTGGGCTTGTTTGCACAGGGATTCAGCTCCTGTTATCTTTCCCTGCAGCTATAGAAGAGGTGAGAAAATATACCCTCTCTCTTTTCAATCACCCCCTCCCCTCCTCCTCCTCCTCCTCCTCCCTTTCTTTGACCCTTATTAGCTACGGTGAGGGCTGATGGCAGGCGATTCATCCAGCACTGAGTAGTGAGCACACCTGTGTGGGGGTGTGTTCCTCTTGTCCTCCTCTCTTCCTCTGCTCCTCACCCTCCCTCCCTCCCATCTTTCACTCTCTTGCCACCCCTCTGAACCTGAGTTTTGCTTTGTCTCCCTCCTTTTCTTTTCTCTCCGTGCTGCACCAATGTTCCTGGGTTCTCATTCGTCTTTGACCTGCACTGAGGATCACTTCACACCTCGGCTCTGTTTGTTTTGCTTGTCCTGTCATCCCCTCGCCCCCTCCCCCCTTCTCCCCCCTCCCCGAATGAAGCCAAATAACTCAACTGTCGATGAGGGAACACCCAGCCCGACCCGCCCCATACCACCACGACCTCCACAATCCCAACAGACCCCCAACTCATCTCCGCTGACAGAGGGAGATGAGGGCGAGACAGGCTCAGGAATGAAAAGACTGCTGGCTCCCCCCACTTCCTGTAATTCATCTACAACTGTTTCCTATCAGACCAAAATAATCTCAGTAGTGGCTGGTATGAAGTCTGTATATGTTGGTATGTGTATCTTGGTAAACATTTTGCTGAAATTTCAATATTTCAGAACTTTTTTTTTTTTTCAAATTCAATCAGATATTTGTTTTTTGTCTTCAACATGTTCTTTAAAATCTCTCCCTGACCATAGAAGAAAAATTAAAACAGAGAGAAAACACTGTACCTTTGCAGGCTTTCCTGTGTGAGATCGGTTTGGACAGGTCCCTGTAGTAGCCCTCCTTGCAGTAGTGGCAGTGGCGTCCAGCTGTGTTGTGGCGACAGTTGAGGCAGACTCCTCCGCTCTTCCTTCCCGACAGCTTGTACAGCTCCATGTTGAAGCGACACCTTCGGGCGTGAAGGTTACAGTTACATGCTGTGGAGGAAATGGAAAAAGGATGCAAAACAGGTTAAATTAGCACAAAACAAACAGGTTGCAGCAGAATTGGTTCCAGTTATCGACAACAAACTAATTTGATAGTTGGTAAATGATGACTGTGTCAGAGTCGGGGGAGGGGGGAGGCAATTATGTTTCATATTGTCCTTATTCTAATGGTAAATTATTCTTATTAATACTGACTTGTTGACATGAATATAAACGATTGCCTAAATCCAAATAAGTAATAATGTGATAATGTGTGATGTCCTGACAGGCAAAACAATGACCTTGGTAGTGGAAATAAATCCATTCACTATCATGCTTACACCTTTTTGAGAATTTTCGTAGTCAGTTTAAGTCATAATGGTATTAATCTCAGTTATTAACTAATAATTTAGCATGACTCAGAACTAGTTTTGCTATGGTTTTGCTGTCTGCCGCGAGCGGGTATGATCTCCTGGGAAAATGAAGGCTCGATTTATGGCACAAAGGAAGGGCAGATAGAACTTCTGTTTTCCCCCACGGCTATTCCCAGTTACCAAACAGTGTCATTAGGCTTGTTTGAGTTGACCTGTGCCTGGCCTGGAAAGTAGACAAGATCCGGCAGCACTAGCGGGGAGCAGTGAAAAAAGTTGCAATCAGGTCGGACAGTTGCAAGCAGCCTTCAAAGAATCTACAGAAAGTCAATATATGATTACATCCTGTTAGATCTATCTGTAGGCTACCTGTAGTTTGCAAACCACATTATAATCTTTATCATTAACCACACAAGATGTTTGTTAACAGATTAAACTTTCATTGAATGGCATGAGACTAACAACCTACAATCTAGTATTAAATATAATAATCAGACAGAAAATTAGGATTTCCACAATTTGTGGTGTTTGTGGTCAAAACTGAGAGCCAATCAGCTCTTTGATCACGTGATAACCAGGCATGTCCTATCATGCCCAGGGTCTTGCAGTCAGTTGAGAGCAGCTGCAGTGTCTGGCTTTAAAAACTGCAGCCTCCTCAATCCAGTAAGGTTGTTGTTGGCCACATGTGCATGACGTCATGAGCAAGTCCGTATCAAGTTGGACACAACTTTTAGCAGCATGCACTGTGAGGCGATCACCGGTGATCGATTCCGTACAGGCCTGGCTCATCTCGAACGAGCCTACTGTGAGTTCTTTGCAGTTATTGTCTCTAGTAACAAAGTAACTGTGGTAGCTGCTAGGCTCTGAGGAAAACGGAAAGCGATCCAGGTGTCTTTGCAACAGCAGGCCAACAAACTTAAAAACACTGGGGGTAGAAGTTGAAAAGATGTCTGTTTCCACTTTAAACTATTGATATTAATATACAATTTTAATGGACATCTGCTGGCCAATAAGAAATGAGCATTCTCTGTGGCCATGTCTCTAGGATCCAGGACTGAAACCTGACTTGATGCAGTGCTGCCACACATACTAAAAGAAGGTTAGAGAGTTCTCAGATAATGAGGTCAAACACTGCGTCCTTTTTCTACCTCTCTCCAGTTGTCTTACTCTTTCTCTTACTCAAATACTCTACTCATCACTCCCTTTTTCCCTTCTCTAGCTCTTTCTCTCAAGGTCCTCGCCTGCTCTCAAGAGTCCAAACTGTACTGAACAGAAGTGAAGGCCTGGCATTACCATTCCTCCATTCCCTGCAAATCCCTGTGAGCATGTGCGAGACCCCTCGCTGCCGCTTGTTTACTGATGAGTACAGTTTCCAGCGCTGAGTTTAATTAGCCGGCTGATGTTTATTCATGATTCTCTGGCAGCCTGAGTGAGGCAGACATGCCCAGCTTCATTAAGGCCAGCCGGCCGAGACACCGGTCCTCCACCACCACCACAGACGCATTCATGCATTATTAACAGCAACGCTTCTGATACAGATTGGGGCTCTACTGTGCATTAGTACATACTGTACTGTATGTATGTGTACGTAGGGAAATTGGGGGTTATTTGGGTCCAACTGGGGTCCCCTGGTTGGTTTATCTGCCCGTGCTTTTCTATGCTACCTCTTCACAGGGCTCCTCTCATCATCTCCTCATCATAATGGAGGAGCTCTCACTTCCCTGAACATCGCTCAACCTGACTTCTCACTGGCGTGTTTGTGTATCTACTGGTACTTGCTACATAGTGAGGACTGGAACACATTTTTAACCAACACAGTGAGGACATTTTGGAAACTGAGGATATTTGGCCAGTTTTCAGTCCTTTAAAGGCCTGTTTGAGGGTTAAGACTTGTCTGTAAGGTTCAGGTTAATGTTTGGCTTTTAGTTGTGATGTTTGAGGTTAGGGTAAGGTGCTAGGGAATGCATGTAAATGAGGATCCTCACAATTATAGAAGTACAAGGATGTGTGTGTGTGTGTGTGTGTGTGTGAGTGCGTTTGTGTGTTAAGAGTGTGAGTTTTTTTCTGGATGTATGTGTGTCTGTTTGGGACTCCTGAGACTCCAAGGACCTAATTACAATATCTTTTCTAAAATACACATACAGTACGCACACAGACACGCACACACACATTAGCAGCTCCGTGCCTTATCAGTAGTGACTTGGCTTTCTGTCTTTCCTGCAGGACAGCAGGGATTTAATTAATGATACGTCTCTGCTTGTTCTCTTCCCCTGATTCAGACTGTCTGTCTTAAGCCTCAGTATATAATGACTGCAATGCAAAAAAAAGACTTTTAATGCCACGAGACCACAAGATAATATTTCCATTATTTTTTCTGGGAAAATAAGATCAGAAAGAAATCCCTGATAGACTCAGATTTAAACAATCACCTCAACTCCCATGTCCTGTAAACTCACCTGACTTAACCCAGTCTCCAAAAAAACTGTTGGCATTGCATTTCTGCAAACCACAGATATGTTACATTTTCACATCATTATGTAGCGGATACATTGAAACTTTACATTTCAACAATGCTGTGGTTAACAACTCAGTAAGTTTAGGCACAAAAACTACTTGGTTATGGTTAGGATAAGATCGTGTTTGGCCTTAAAATACCCCATTTGCGGGGCACAATCCTGCAGGAAACAGAGGTGTCATGGTAAAAAACAACTGTTTTCCGTGCCACTATCGACAATGAAAAAAATAGTGACAGGTCACTTCAAAATGGCTAAAAGCCACTGGAAACACAGTGGTCTGCAGCTTGGCAAGCATCTCGTCTGGGTGACATGCCATTCACAATCCCCTCCACCTCCTGACGACAAAGTCGGCTCATAAACTAGCTAACTTTAGAAACCTTGATATGATATGTTTAAAATGTGTAACGTACAAAATGTGTTCTTGGTTTGCAGAAACATGCAGTGCCATCGTTTCTTCTGGTGTCTGAGCTGCCTGACTGGATTTATACCTATCCTTTCCTCAAAGTGACACAGGTCTGATGTTTCCATTGTTGTCTTAAGCTAGATTTACACCTGTTCATGACTCACATTGTTAGCCTTTCAGACAGTAGAGCTTTCCTTCCTGGCTCCACTGGAAAACCCCTGAAGCCCACTGATATCCCCAACCTGACATTGTGTGTCTGAGATATAAAAGAAGTTAAGGAATAAGCATGTCTGAAATTTTTATTCAGTCATGACATTTTGTGACTAAATGGACATTTATTTTAAGAGATCAATTGATAACACAGTGGATTTTCTTCTTCTGTGTTTAGACAGCTCTGAAATGATCTGTGTCACTGAGCCAGCTGTCAATCCAGCTTGTAAATGCCAAAGGGCAGGTTCAGTCTCTCTGTGATTCTGGGCCACACTTAGTGAAAGCTATCCCCGGCTCGCCTGCAGGTAACAGGGATCACTGCCAGTGGAGGACCTAGACCTGCAAACACATCTCTGTTACACTACAAAGATTGTTTCACACCTTCCTTAAATGAAGACAGGGGGAATTCTAGCCTACCGGACGACACTGCCCCGGTGAGAATAATGCCGTTGTCCTGGGAGGCATGTAGGATATTGAAGAAGAGACAGCATACAAGCTGGATGTAAAGGTGTGGGGCAGAAGGCCACATTGTGTCTGATGGTATCATGCTTCATGAGGTATTATGTCAGATAATGGGGACGAGTGAGAAGCACTTTATCTTAACTCACCGACACTGGGCGTGATGTAAGCTTGTTCGCACAATACCCCTTACACACTGAAAAAAAAGTATGCTATTGTTGGCACAATTCCAAATGTTTCATGAACACATGAAAAACATTTAAAAAATGACATCATCACAGTCGTATCCAAATTAAAGCACATTTAATAAAAAAACAATTGAAGATTTGTAAGCCAATATGCAATTTGTCTGGCGTGAGCTTATCAGGTTTCCTTTGGCGTTCTTAAACAACCGCCTGTCATTCAGACATCTGAGTGTTGTCCATTCATGTGGAGTTCACTGTTTCCTTTCATAATTCCTTATCTGGCAAACAATCACCTTGTGTTTAAAGATAACATTATGCTGTCAGTCATGATCACATATCCCTGTGACACCGGACACTCGGCTCTCAAACTTTTAATTCAACAAGACTCTCTTTGCTATGGCTATTTATTCATTGTGATGTAATCTAATAATAAAATGAATCAGCACTCACACAGTAAGTGCTCCATTCAGTGATTATCGTAAATCAGATAACTATCAAATGTTTATAGTTTTAAAGTGGTCTTTATTTCCATCACATTACCTCATGTTTTGCACCATGCTGATTCTTGCGTGTGTTATGATATAAATTGTTGAATTTTAAATACCAAGGTTGACTTAAATTTCACAGCTCACACAAGACCCGGTTGGGTTTGCCGTCAACCACAAACACATTCCTATCTACTTAAGTAGGGATGTCAGTTTGTTGTGTTGTGGAAACACCTTTGCCAAACCAAAAAAATGAAAGCATATTTGATAAATCCACTCTTGGCAGGAAATCTGTGAGTTTGACTTTTCAAATAAAACAATCACATCCTCTCTGTCACCATAAAAAGCTCAATACAGTGTTAGAGACTTTATTAAAATTCCCGCAGCAGCAGCAGCAGCAGCAGCAGCAGACTTTTTTTTTCTCTTTGAGTTAAAGCAAAATTAAACTGGACCAAAGTGACATAAAACATGTCTGTCACAAGCAACGGTGAGATCATTGCTGGTCCCCTCCAAAGGCTAAAAAGGGAGATAAAAATAGAGCAGAGTATTTAGTTAAAACTTGTCCATCACTTCTAAAATTACAGAGAACAAAATATGATGCTTTTTTTTAAACCTATTCAGCAAAAAGTGCACAACAGTGTAGAGGTCTCATGACTAGAAGTGCAGATGGATGTTTCCTCTGAATCATTTTCCTTAATGACACCAAGACAGATTCAGAATGAACACCTCACTGCTAACTGCTGCTGAAATACCTGCCATCGATTTTCAGCAGGACCGCTGTGATAACAGTGCACAATAATGGTAAAGAGGACCATTGCTGCCGACATACACACATACACACACACAACATTCCTCACGCTTGCTCTTTACAACCAGCAGGATTCAGGTTTTCTGCCCTTCAGAGGAGACACAAAAGCTGAGCCAAAGTTTATTTCAGCCGAGCAATCAGCTCACACACCTTCACAGCAAACAAAAGCTACTGCTTCCATTCACACACAACACACACATGCCGAGTGCACCAGGTGCACATTGAAGACAAGTCTGCACCCAGCTTCCTGTGATTCAACATTTCATCTATGTGTTAATATGAGAACAATAAATGGTATTGTATAATAATGAACTATAAGACAGAAAAAGCATATACAAGAGAAAAAAAGAGACATTTTGTGTTAAACATAAAACCTCTGATAATTTGTGGTTGTTTAAGACATATTAAATGACAATTCGAAAAGCTTTGTACATTATAATGTATTGAAATTCTATTGTTGATAACCAATGGTAATAAAGACTACATTCTTCTTTTAGGACACCTTAAAATGTTTGGTCTGTTTTCAATCACGCTAACTGCTTCAGGCTGGATTAGCGAGTCGGTGGGCGGCTGTAACCGCCCCCCAGGTGAGCAGTAAAAAGAAGTGTGAACTGACACCTTTAAAACAAGAGTAATTGAATTAGCTGGATGAAGCTAATCTTACTCAAAGCTTTTCAACACCTCCTGTAACGTGCACCCGACTATCTGAAATGACAAAAAGCTGCATTCGGATCTCGCAGCTGTTTCGACCTCTTCCTGCAGAATTTGACAGGAAACCGATTTGTTTATCGGGTGTTGCTGTTTCCCGCACTTCCTAGGAAACATGGGGGCCTCAGAGCGGCGTCTGAGTGTGTTTCTGGATAAGTTGGCTAATTAGTTTCTTTGAGTGGTTCCCAGCGTCTATCAACTGACCTCAGTTGTGTAGCAGCACAGAGGCCGCCTTCCCTCGGCTAATTAGAGGGAAAACTCAAGCAGCAGAGCTGGAGGTTGAGGTTAAGCTCATCGTACTTACGACAAGCCTGGAAATTGAGGGATGTCGGTCACAGCCTCGATTTGTTCTTAAGAGACACTCCAGCAACTGATCTCTGCCACTTTCACTCTAAATCCACAAGCTGGATTTGTTGTAGCTGCTGGCTGCTCACTACCCCGAATATAAAGGTACAATTGAGGATAAACTTTAAAAAGAGACGGCTCATTGTATATCTAAACATCCAGACTGAGACACTTCTGTCATTGACATTCTTGTCTGATAGAAATTTCCCATCATTTTGGAGGTCGCGGGGGGTAACAGACCCTGACAAACATTTCTCCTCCATTTTTCCACAGCTTTCAGGAGATGTCAGCCTCCCCCGCTGCCGTCACCTCCACCGCTCACCCAAACAGGACAGGAAAACCAAAACCCAACACCACCGCCTGCGAGCAGGGGACCGGCAGGAGCTCTGCTACTCTGCTTTTAAACAAACACCAGGCGGAGTCCACACATGCACAGTTTGCTTTTAATCCTATGGGCGCCCCCCAAAAGTAATTAGATTAACTTCTAAAACCCCCTCAAGAGAAAATGGAAAAATATTGGGTGTCCTCTGAGAGAGAGAAAGTTTAATGTAGTATATCTTCACTGTGACTTATTTTGGAAAATGTTTTCATAAACCGTGCCCCCAAAATATCTGGAACAGCTTGATACCCCCCTTCTGTATGGTGCATTAAATTAAATCATGGTAGTCTGTAAAGCATACCTCTTTTTATCCCCTCACACACACACACACACACACACACACACACACACACACACTATAGTACCAAGCTGGATCCACAGCACTTGTGTGAGACGCCCTCTGGCCCTCTAACCTGCAGCCTGCTCTCTGTCTCTACATCTCTCTCAGTGTCTCTCTGGGGATCGATGGGGAAACATAACACGCATGCCGGGAAAGTTTGGGAGGTTTGCTGCCTGACGTGGCCAAACATCAGATGTGTGTTGAACACTGAACCCCATGTGCATCCAGTTCATAGATCCAGTGTGTGAGCAACCGATATGCATGTGTGTGCTCATGTGACTCACACAGGAACAGTATGTTTGAAGACAATTCAAGGAAATCATCGTGTTTGGTTGTAATCACTTTTTGTTTGTTTTCGCAGATCAGACAAGTTCACTGCTTTCTTTGCAAACATTCATTAAATAAAAAGGCATAAATCTGCCTGAAATGTTTGTAAAGCAACGTAGATGTGAAGGAATTTGAAAGTATTTCTTGCCAGAGATCCCTTACTCTGTAAGTATGGTCCATCAAAGGCACATAAGCAGAGCTTGAAGTGGGCTGGTACTCACAAAAATACAGCACTTTTACGTTTTACTCTCTGGTGCACCTTGACTTTTTTTTTGCACACCTGCACTTCTCACTAGCTGCCGGTACTGTTTTCTGCCCCCTCCACATAAAGATCTCTGGGCCAGGGGTAGGCAACACAATGCCCTTGAACACCTTGTCAGAGCCTTGGGAGAGTAGGGCTGATCTTGCCTTCGCTATACTAGGAAAATAATTTTGGCGATAAAGAGAGCTAGCATGGACATGGCGAAGTTTGTGGCAAATACCAGCTCAACTCACTCCCAACACATTGAATACCGTCCCTCTTTCAGTGGATTTTGCCATCAGACACAGAAGCACAGAGGCACCCTTTGCGGGGGTGTGAGTCACACCTGACATTCACAGTTTGTGGCACTGCAAGCAACTATCATATTTAAAAGAACGAGAAAGTCCGTATAAGGTGGGTGGGGGGCGAGATGGAGGGTCAAACAAACTTCGGACTTTCACCCAGGAGGCCGCTGTTTGTTTATCGCGTGAAACCAAAAGTCAGTGGAGTTATTTAAATAACAACATAGTGTGCTAGCATGTGGGTTCCATTCTGAAAAGGTGGCCTTTTGCTGCGTGTCCCCTCTTTCCCACGGTTCCTTTCTATCTAGCTGTCCTATCAATACACTTACATTAAGCTGAATCATGATGTTTTTTTTGCTAAACCTAACCATGTGCTTTCCTTGCCTAGTTACAAGGAAATAAACCTAAAAACAAAGTTATTTACCTACATTGTGAGTTTATTTTGAAAATGACTGTATGCATGTAATGAGCAGAAACTGTATACATTTTATATTAAACAGTAAGTGTATTTTGAAAAGACACAGTGCATTAACAAGCATAAATTGGCATGCTGTCCCTGAACATCCAAAACTGACACTGGAGGGTTACTAGTGCATCATATTGTGATGTGTAGGTCCACTGACAAAGCTGTAGTATGTGACAAGTTGGGATAAGAATGTGTTGAAAATACATGTGACTTTGCCTAATTTTCAAAATAAGGTGTTTACAATACACAAAATACATAAATGGAAATGAAATGAAGTGGATTATATTCACATAAAATGTTTGCCTGTGTTCCTCACAAATAAAAATATTTTTTACTTTTTTTTTTTCCAATTCAAGCACCGTATGTAAGTATTATACGCAAAATTTACTCAAAGTATTAAAAGTATTCAATGCAGAAAAAATGGCCTCTGTGAGTGTTACACTGTTATATTTTATATCTTCAAATGATTAGTAACTAAGTAAGCAGTATTTTACTGTTGTAGTTGGTTGAGGTGGAGCTAATGCTTAACTATTTTACACATTGTTGTGTAGTTTAATCTATAACAGTGCATCATTCTTAAATTCTGGTTTCATGCTTGCCATGAATAAAAATATATCTGCTTGTGTTTTTTACATTGCACAAGGATGAATGGTGGTAAATGAGCTCAATAATAATAGCTTATAATAATGCATTTTTATAATGCCTTTCAGAGGCAGACAAAAACAAACAACACAAGAACAGAAAATACCTCAGATATTTACATAACTATGCTGACTGTAAACAGCAGAAGAATATAACAGTAAACAGAGAGACAACATTTCAACAATTGGCACAAAGTGACAGAAAACAACAGTGATATTTTCCTTTAATGTCTGGAATTTCTTCTTGAGCGCAGACATCACAAACAATCATTTTGTGGCCGGATTAATTCGGTGTTGATATTCTCTCGGGGAGAAGTGATTTAAAAACAGATCTCGGTGACAGGTGAGTGCAGCGCCTCTTGTTAGACTGATGTGGGACCACACCAATGAAGAGGCTGTGATCCACAGACGATGGAATTTCATTATGAAGAAACGATCGCACGTCGCTGATAATGACTGTTTCTCCCAAAACAACTGGAGAATTTGACTTTTTTTTTAAAGCCGCCATAATAAGTGTTGAACCAAAACACAGAGTGATGTGAAATTAAAGAAATATTTATGTTCACTCAATAACCACTGTATATTTTGCTCTACGTTACATATCAACTAATAAATCTGTTTCATGGCAACTGTTTATTTAGTCTCGTATGAATCAGAACAATACTGCTTTTTATCATGTGTTTGTTGACCCAGACGCTGGCGTGATAAAGGCGGGAATTTCCAATTAAAATGAGAGCTATTGGAAGGATTGAGATGATAGATGGAGTGCTCATCTCAGTGTTTTGTGTCTGACGTTCTCTTAAGATGCAATTATGGCTTTATATAAATGCCATTTACCATTACAATTAATCCTTTTAAACGAGCAAAGCATTTGTCTTTCATTAGCTGTTGCCACAATATGCGCTGAACTGCCGTAAATTATCTTCACACAGACACAGACAGAAATCTGTGCTCTTTTTTCCTTTGATGTGCAATCAGCTCCACCTTATAAAAAGCTGCTAAGTGGCATGTTTTCACCACACATCTCTTATATTTAATCTGAAGAAAAACAGGACTCTAACGCACAAATCAAACTGGCAACAGAGGACAAAAAACTTTTCAAGTTTTACAAGCTTTCGCAAGATCCGTAAACTTCTGGAAATCGGGATAAATAGATAAACAAGCTCCTCTGTGACAAATACAAACCACTGCTTTTTATCACAGCAATAAAAACAAATATACATGTGTTGAAATCCACTGACATTTTTAAAAGCTCAATCGCCTTTCACAACGCTTTCAGATTTCTTCAGCAACAATTTGAAAACAAATTTATTTCCATCCCTTCATCTCTGCTGAAACACTGTGCGGCATATTGTTCAAAGAGTGAAAGTTTCGGAAAAATTCAGAGTGCAAACAAAAAATAGTGGGAGAGAGAGATTATTCCAGTGTCATGGAGGATGAACGAAGTGTGCGGGGAGTTTAAGGTCAGCACTGCTCAGTGTATATTGGGGAGCACCCTGGGAATGCCATAAAAACTACGGGGTGATGGAGCGAGGGTGAGTGGGAAGAGGGAAGGGAGAGGAGGATGAGGCGCCCGCTGCAGAGATTATATCAGGCTAATTTAATTCCTTTATTGCAGCCAATTAGCCGCAGCACTTTAACCCCCTGTGAGCCCTCAAGCACTCTTCACTCGGTCTCTAATGACCCCCAACTAAACTCTGGATCTCAGCGGCTCCCAAAGAAGGCCATGTTTCACAGCGGCTGTATTTTTAATAAGCAGTTTGCCTCGCAGACACTGTACCAAGGATGAGAGGGAGAGTGAGGAAAATGTAAAGAGAGAGATGAGGAAAGCTGGGAAAAGAAAGATGAGGTGGACAGAGGAAGGGAGAGAGATGAGCCGGCTGCTTGTTAAACCCCACGTCTGACTCGGAGGAGACTTGGCTAATTGAGACCAAGTCACACAGAATATTCATCAGTCCTGCAGGGTTATCAAAGGCACATTAAATATGCGGTGAGGACTGATTTCCAGTGGACAGACTCCACTCCCCGTCAAGAAGCCTTTACACGCTTGTCTGACCTTTTTTTTCGTATCAGTCAAGCTGTTTATCTATTTCTCCTGTCTTTATTTCATAATTCAACACTCCCATGTTTTCTCATATTTGGTCAAATTATGCAATTCCCGGTGCAGACAGAGTCTACGTTGCATGTTCTGTCAGCGGGTGATAAAATGTAGTCTGGTTATCCGACTGACGCAATTAAAGAGCTGTGAGAACCGCCTCGCTTCAGTGCAAGCAGGGATCCCTCATGAAGCTATTAGCAGCGGAGCGAAGGTTAATGTTAAGCAACGGATTTACAGTAGACTGCAGAGTAAACACCAACAGAGCGGGGCCCAACTCTGAATCTATACAACTCCTTCTACAGCACAAATATTCAAGATATATGAAGTCTGAATGTACAAAGTATCATGAAGCTGGATATCTTTTGTATAAAGTATATAAATATTTCAAATATTTCTAATAAACTCTCATACTGGCATTAATCAAATGAGCAGGGTTGCAGTTATGTTTAATTATTTATTGCTATTATTACGTCCACTTTCATTTCTTTCTCTTTTTTAATTACATTTTTTTTTTACCATCTATCTCTGAATATTAGTTAACACAGCAACTTTGCAGGACACATTTAAAAAGACACTCTAATAGCCAGTTTTTACAGTTACTGCGCTGTTGCTGATTTGCTGTTGCAGCAACTGAAAGGACACACTGTGTTTAGAGCGTCTTCCAGTACTGATGCAGGACACTCAAACCCTGTATGTGCATTGGTAAAGGCATCATTTTTCTCGGTGTTTTGCCTTTCGATACACATACAAGCTGGCGTTTTGAATCCACAAAATAAAAAGATTGGATTGGAATAAATGGTCTCATATTTTGGTGTTAATGGGGGTGAATTTAACCTTTTGAAAAAAGAAAATCTAGAATTATATTTGAACTCTAAACTTGCTTGTATTTGGTTATATCTTTCTTTTTCTGCTCAAAAAATGCGAGAACATCATTTGGCGGCAGCATAAAGCTAGCTGAAGTTGTTTATCTATTGTATGGCCAGCAGTGATGAAAAGTAACAAAATACATTTACTCAAGTAGTGTACTTAAATACAATTTTGAGGCACTTGTAGTTTACTTAAGTGTTTCCATTTTCTGCTACTTTATACTTCTACTCCACTACATCTCAGAGAGAAATATTGGGCTTTTTACCTCATTACATTTAATTGATATCTTTCCTTACCACCTTTCATATTCAGATTATTAATACAAAATATTATTCAACTAATAAATTAAAGTACCTAGCAGTATATAAACTTTTTAAAATGAGCCTCACCTTTACCTGTGACATTACACTGAAGTGCACATTAATGCATCAAAAAATATAATCCAATAATATGATATACATTATTCTGATAGCATAATGAGTACTTTAATTTTTGGGACCTTCAGTATATTTCCATTGTAATATTTTCATAATTCTGAATGCAGGACTTTTACTTGTAACAGAGTGTGTCTACATGGTGCTGCTTTTACTAAGTGGAATATCCGAGTACGTCATTCACCGCCGGGAGAAAACAAGATGCCTGCATTTTCCTACTGGCCTACTAGCCTGCAGACTTTAACAAACAAATTGAAATGCACAAAACTGTACGTCTTTCTCACTCTTAAAACAGCTATATTTTGCACATTTGTTACGTTACAGTATTTTTAAATTCAAATTCATATTTTATCATAAATTTTCTATTCTATATTTATGTTCTTGACTGCTGCAGCACTTCATCATTTTTCTTTTAATCACTCTTAATATGTTTATTGTATGCACCAAACACCAAGGCCAGTCCCTCAGAAGTCAAAACCTTTTTGGTAATAAATCCTATTCTGATTCTGGATTCACTATTGTGATCGTAAATCCTTTGTCACATTAACACCATCTCAGATGTACATTAACATTCACGAGCACACGGCCTTACAATCTGCAGCAGCCTCCAGCAGCAGGCCAGCCTGCTCCATGCTGAGCTAAATGGCCCATATATTCACTCTCTGTCTTCATGTGGGGGCTAATAAGGCCTTTCCTTTTTCAAGAGTCTAACTAGCCACACAGAGGCATAACAACAAAGAAAGGCCTAATGGCCTCCAATTTCCCGCATTAGTGCCCATTTAATGGCTGACCTGCCCTCTCGTTAGGCGGCGCAGCATGGGAGCACTTCTCAGCCTTAGTGCGTGAGCACACACATACACATTCATACACACACACACACACTCCTTCAGCCCTCCACAGCCACACTGCCTTGGGCCCCTGCAACACTTCCACCCCACGCTGAGACCGCATAATAGGCCAGTTTGTAAAAGGGCTGGCCTGTGATCAGTGGTGCATCCATTTGCTGAGTAATCAAGGGTCTTTTGTCTGAGTGGTGTGTGTAAAGCAGTGTGTGTGTGAGAAGGTGTGTGTGCATGTGTGTATGTGAAAGCGTGTGCACCTGCATGAGAGAGAGAGTAAGAGAGAGGGAGGGAGATTCTCCCTGCCCATCTGTCTTTATTTGTGCGCCCATCGCTCTCAGAGTGTGTGTCTCCATGTGAGTGTTTGCGTGAGTAATTCCAAGATAAAGTGGCGCTGCCTGGAAAAGATCTCCACCAATTCATGTCTATGGGAAAACACCAGCTGACATACAGTGCGGGAATAAAGGGAGCCCGGCTAGAGCCACGGAGGGGTTGACGAGAGTGCGTTGTGCATATGTCAGCTATGCCATAAAAATGCCATGGGTGGAGGATGACATTGGCAGGTCCTATTCAGGGCTATAGCAGTGAAAGGCCCTTTAGGGTGAAAAAAGATTCCTTAGGCCTGTCAGGTCCCCATAGCGCCCCGCTGAACAATACCCACTAAGAGCAGCTGTCTTAATAGCGTGAGGGACTGACAGCTTTAGGAGCAATGCGATGCTCAGAGCAGCATCCGTGCAAACTTTAGCCCGAACAACGCTCCGCTGTGTGATAACATAATGCAATCTAACAGGATAGTTTACTGTTTGCCAGGTCGTGAATGCGTCCTGTACATTTCTATTACACATAAGTCTCTTAGGAACTCGAGCTGACAGTGTTGGCAGAGCTGCATCACCTCAATGTTCAGGAACCTCGTGTGTGAACGGATGCAGTGGCACGATGGCAAAAGATCCTTCATGAGCGTGATGATGATTGGAACTAAGTGGATTTACAGTTCCCTTAGCAGAAAGACCAAAAATCTCTGCTCTCACTCTGGAGAGTTCAGTTTTTATTGAACGGCTATGAGTGGGAACGGTGTGTAAATGTATTGTGTTTGACTGATGGAGCAATGTTTCCTTTTCAAAGTAAAGGCGGATTACTGAAACAAGTGGCTGACGTTTCTTTCTGCCATCAGTGTCTGATCTGATAATCACAGTGTGAACTTTCTGAGGCTCCGCCCCCTCCAGCATTAGCTGTGAATCAATTGTGCAACAGTTTGCAACCGCAGCGCAGCTCCCCGCATCAACCTGGCTGTCAGAGCCAAGTATAATAAGGTCTTTGCTCTCTATTGTTTTACATCCAGCCATTACCTAACCCTGTCTCCTCCGCCTTGAGCCTCACACATACACAAACACCGCTTGGGCTTTCACGGAGGGGACGCGCATCGGAAACACGCGAGACAGATCTCCAAATCTTCCCTAAACAAGGGCTCTCCTTGCTCATGTCAAGCATCTCCTCCAGTCTATTTACTCTGTGAGTTTGGTTTCTATGGGACCAGCAGATCCATAGTGTTTTGAGTTCACATAACTCCTGGCAGGTCGCCTTGTGCGTTGCTGGCCCCGAGGCTGACAGGGATGGGCCAGCGCTGTCAGTGCGAGACAATGAGACAGAGCTTACACTCACGCTCCTCCATAACTGTGATTCATACTAATCCCACAGCCTCTGCAATTAAGGCAATCACTCCGCTCTGACAATGTTAACTAAAGATTTTAAACCCGGCGTATTATAGCAGAATGCAGTCAGCCAACACTGATTGGCAGGCCGTGAGCTGAGAAAATAAACAGTGTTTGAAGATTAGATGATCAGAAGATTAGATGAGTTAATTTGGCCCTTCAGGCAGTAAAAAGGCGGGGAGCGTTTCCTCCTTATTTGAAGACACTGGATATCTTCATCAAACATCATAATGGCTCATCTTTTTCTCTCTTTCTTGTTTTTTTTAAACACATTTAACAGAATGTGAAGAGGAGCCCTGTGGGAGAAGGCGCTCCCTACCTTGCTTTGGAAAGTTGTTTTTTTTCCCATATTGAACTGACTCAGCCTTGAGGATAAGCAGATGAGTCTTGGATTAGGGATGAGATCGGAATGCTCTCTTGGAATTCTCTCCGCTGGGTAAACGTTTATGGTTTCCACTCCCTAATAAAACGCACTTTGCATAAGCCGATCTGGACACATTCTTCTCGGAAGTGTCAGAAATATGATGGAAATTATTGATACAGGTAGATTTCTGGGAATTTCTCCCTTTTCAGCTCCATCTTTTGTTGAGACTGAGAGTTCATTCTTGACCTTGGAAACAGGAGTCGACCAAAATATCACTAAAAGGTCCATTAGTACCCATTTTCCATCAAATTAACTCTGGTTATTCAACTCTGATTCTTGGAGCCTTGTGAGCAAACCAGCTATTGTTTCCACGAGTTTTGAGTGGAACCATTGTAATCAAGGACATGGCATAAACAAGAAGTAAACAGTAGTGGCACAATCGCAGATCACATTGATTACCCGTGAACTTTTGTCCTGTCATTACATTTGTTTTATCCAGAAAATAAGCATAGACCAACTAATGAGACCACTGCATGTTCTTTTTTATCTGATGATTTCTCGTTTGATTCCATTGTTGCTTTCTCCATCCTCTCTTTCCAATCTGTAGAATACACACCTACTTATGTTGTCTCAGTTTGCACGTCTGGGTAAAAAAAACCTGTAGTTTTTTTCGTTTATAATTGGTCAAAATGCTCTGAATGGATCAAAATTGGGGGCAGGAAACAGAACAGAACCCATTTTATGTTGGTGGAAAAGGGGTAAAGCAGCCGTTCCAGAGCTGTCAATCTCATCATGATCTTCCTCTGTAGATGGAGCTGCCTTGATATTCAAATTTCTATATTATCTGAGCATTTTAATGACCTCACATTCGCGTTGGCTTACAAAACTTTAACAATTTAATTCTCATTCATCCATCCAGTAACAAAAATCATGTGAACTCACTACAACAGCTACTCAGTGGACTTCGAGGGTAGACTGTTTTGTCAACTTCACTGTATGTGTCCAAAGTTCTTCTCCAAGTTCACTAACTTCCACATTAAACAAGTGCATGATTCAAAACACTGAAGTAATTTTTTTTTTTTTAAAAAGTAATCTCTGTCATTAGTCCTAACAGTTCTCTATACAGTGGACCCAAAGACGTTGCTTTCAGGGGGACGCAGGGGACAAAACCACTCTCTATATTTAGAACATGTACATTTTGCCCCCCAGTAAAAACATAAAGTAGCAGAGGACTTTTATTTTGACAAAATTACAGATATTCACACATAAATTGATGCAGAAAAGTCTCAAATTGGTGCATAAAAATTCGCCAAATGCAGAAAAGTAAGTGTCTGATGCTCCAAACCCCTCCTTACATATGTGTCCCAACCAAAAACTGAAACAAAACCTACGCCCTTGAGTGGAGCAAATCTTTGGGATGCTTGCATTTACTGCCCAGTGAGGGAAACGCTGTGGCTTCACCTCACTGGGCAGTAAATACTTAATTTAAGCTCTGCTCAACACTATTTTATTGTAGGCTCATTAGCAACCACAGCACCATGGCCATGCTAAGCAGGTGGGAAACCTTTGACCTTCACGCACACCCCCCACATTCTTCTGTCAAGTCCCCATTACCAAGTTACCGCTCCCCCGAAATGGGCCGTGACCCTCCTCCTCCTCCTCCTCCTGCTTTCCTTTTCTCCTCTGGGGAAAACCGGGCCTTCCCTGCTGCAGATGTCATTAGTGAGTGCTACTCTGGACTGTTGAGACAAATTTCTCTATAAAATTTATAAGCCATGCAAATGGCTTCAGTTGGGCAATCGAATAGAGAGGACAGGAGAGGAAAGTTGAATTATCTGAAACGTAAGTTAATCTAGTGACAATGGGGAGTGGAGGGGTGGCGAGATGGAATGGAGAAGAAATAAATCTCAACTAGACAGACTTGAAAAAAAAAAGACACTGCTCTTCCTCCTGCTCTCCATCCCTCAGTATTTTCCCTCCCTGGAATTGAAGCTCCACTGCTTAGCTGCCTGACCTTTTGTAGCTCTTTTACAACCTGCCAATTATTATTAACACTGGTCTGGCTCGAGACCAAGTTGCAATGAAAATCATTTTAACAGCCCCGTTTAATTACCGGGAGTACCTGAGCTCATGGTGGAAACGGTTTTGGTGTCAGTGTGCAGCAGTGGTTTTACACTTGTGCATCGCTTTACAGGACTTCTCCAAACTGTCTAGTTGAATGACAGTATTTCAGTCGTAACGCAAAGGGCTCTTAACGCACACAAGCTGGCTGAAATCAGAAGCTGACCCGCTCATGTACAAATTGGAACCAGAGGATGGTTTGAATCCACAGGCTGCCTGAGAATATCACTGGCATTTAACACTCTGCAGCTCCAGTTGTAGGCAAACTGTACTGTGCAGGACAGGTAGATATGGATTTAAGTTCAAATAAAACCTTCCTGGATGAATAAAGGTTAGAAAAATGCACCGCACTGTGCATCATATAGGCACAGTGCATGATTACCCAGCTATATAAGCGAGAGTGTAAACAGAGAGTGAGGCTGGGTTGTCAAAGTGCAATCAGAGAGACATTAAAACTGTCTCAGCCAAGATAAATCACAACCTGGGGTCACTAATCATCTCGGTACATATCGCACTTCTTTGCTGCATCTGGCCTTAAAGGCAGATTTTATGCAGACAACAGCATGCAGGGGAATGATGAGGGAAGTGTTCTTAAAAAGGTCTGTGTGTGTGTGTGCGTGTGTGCGTACTGTACATTTTTGACTTCTTGCCACCAAGTCAAGCACAGTCTCTCCTATCCAGAGGAGGGAGTGAGCGGGAAGCCGCTGAAAGCCATAAATCTGAAACCCCACAGCGCAGTTCCTTCACTTCTGTGACACATTTATTGTCCTCTTTTCATTTTCCCCTTCTCCTTATACTGTCTCCCGCTCTCATCCATTTTCAAAACTGCACACTCTTAAACTTTAACCTGAATTCCTCAATGTCCTGCACTCCTTAGAAAATAAAAAACAACCCTCAGTGTGTACCTTCAGAGTGTGTGTGGGCAGGGAATTGGGGAGGGGGGGGATAATTTGCCACTGTAGCAGCCCGTGTTTTCTCATGCTCTAGGCTTTAAAGTCTAGATGCTTTGGTCACAAATGGAGTGTGAAGCCAGCAGCAGGCATTGCATCTGTCACAGCTCAGGCGTTTTTCTTGGAAGAGGCAGAGTGGAGCTGCATGTGGAGAGATGAGCTCACAAAGAAACAGATTTTTTGCCAGGCTGTGGCTGAAAAGCCGAAGTCAAGGCACTACAGGATACAGAACAAATGAACAAGATGACCTGTGCACATTATTGGGCCGGGAGAAGCATGAGTAACAACTTGCAGCTTTAGTGTGAGTGTGTGATGGACAGGGAACACCAGTGAGTGACAGGACGGACTCCCCAGTTACCTCCATGCTGCAGGCTATGATTAATGATGTGTCATTAGCCATGATCAGTAGTTCTTGTGACTTGATCATAATCCCCTTAGATCTCTCAGACTCACTAGTACAGTTCACTTTAATCCCAAGCTTAATATAAATATGGTTGCCTAATGAAACTGTGGGGAAAGTGAGTGCATGCAGTTACATTAAGTGATGGGGAGCAGAGAGGCCAAATAGTGTTAGCACATTTCAAAGAGAAAGAGAGGATCAAAAGGATCAGAATGTGGCGAGAGTGTGCGCATGCATATGCATCACTTTTATGACACATGTTGTCTTTGGGCTCTAAAAAGAAGTCTTTGCTGTGTTTCAACCTCAGCTATCATGAGTCATAATCCAAGGCCATCAGGAATATGATGCTATAAATGTAAATCAAACACATCGAGTGTTGTTTTTCCACAGCGGCTCACAGTCATTTTACATCCTTCTACTTAGTGAGTTGATCTTTAAGAGGTAACACTGTCCAGACGCAACCACCTTAAATATCACTTTTCACAGATACTTCACCCACAGTGATGGCATGCTGACAGCTGGCAGAAAATGCTATGATCTGTATATATTTCAGCTGCTGCAAGGCAGACAGTAGGCCCGGTAGGCAGAGAGAAAGCAAGGTATTATAGATGAACTCTGCTTTCTTACTGCAACTATAAATATTTAACAGGTGGAATTACTGTCATTAATATTTTCTTTTTTACATGGACATCATCAAAGATGTGCATAAAATGTTAAACTCTAATGTTGTTTAATTGATTTAATTTACAAGCATTTTTCAGACTGAGAGCATCATGACTGGTCTGCTCCTTTCACTGCAAAATTACTGAATTGACAAATTAATTGGCCAACCTTCATGCAGCAAATTTAGCTCATTGGAGTTTGAAGAGCAACTGATTTCAGTCAACTAAGGATGAATTAATTCTATACCCTTTTTTTAGAGCTGGGGTAGGCAGAAATCTGGAAAAGGCAAAAAAAAAAACAACACTCCTTCTTCAGCTCTCCCTTCTCTGCCCTAAGCCCCTCCCACCAGACAATCACAGGCATATGCGCACACTTCATACAATAAACCAGTGAGGTGGAGGATGCACACAGCCACAGTAGTGAGCCGTAGCAGAAAGATAAACTATTAGCAACATTTTCTCTCCATCTCTTCAGTGCTTTGTCGAAATTGACATGTGTTTTGTTTATTGTAAGACTCTCTTTTAAATAAGTTGGTCTTTCTTTTTTGGGTTGCTTTGCAGTGTAGAGAGTTGTTGCCAATGCTGGATTTGCAACTTTCTCTGCAGGACTCTCTGACATTGAAGCAAGGACATACAAGCGCATGTGCATTTGTAGAACAGCTAATAGGAATGCCCTCACTCTGAAATGGCCTTTCATTCTCCTGTCCACAGCTAAATTTTCTAAAGCCTGAAATAAGAGCCAAGGGGAGGAACAGAAGTTTTCTCTCAGTCCACTTAAATTACGATAAGTTTAATTTTATTATGGAACATTTGCCCAATAAAGTCCAAACTAAACTGCCTATCCCAACTTTAATCTAACTTTATTTATATCCAAAAATCATGACCATCTTTACTTCATACCAACCATGTTTATTTGAAAACCAAGAAAAATAACAAAACAGATTAGGATGATGGCATGACACACCAATACGGTGCATGCAATATACATACATCAAAGTCTGAATGAATATTTTCATAATAAAGTTGAAGCACATGCAGTACATTACAAGTGTTTCACTCTTTTCTGCGTTGATATTTTAGTCATTATTTGACACATTGTCAAGTTTTTTGTTATTTTGTCATTATTTCCTTGACTTTATTTACCGTAACGTATCCATTCAGCTCAACACGTTCTATTAAATAAACAGCTTCCTTTGGAGTCTGCCAATAACTCTGTAAAGTTTTGGTTGGGTTCATTATTCGTGTAAAAACAGGAGCGTACTGCCATCCTGCAGCAGCCACAGCAGACTGGTTTCTGCGTATTAAGGCGGTGTGGCAGCTGCTTTGGTCCATGCAGATTGTTTCTGACACTGATGGAGTGGAGATGTTTTTACTGTACTGGCTCCAGAACCACATTTAGTGCACTCTCTCTGCTGTGGCACGGTGCCTACTGCTCAGTACGAATTAGGCCCCGGTGCACACTAGCAAGCATGCATGCTGGTACACACACACACACACACACACACACACACACTTCATATATACACACACATTTACATACATCCACTGCTCTAATTGCGATGTTGGAACAGTAGCCCTTCAAGGTTGTTTTTTTTATTCTAGGGGGAAATTGTTTTCTAGCAAAAAATCGCAGCACTTCACATCTTCCGTAACCAAATGTGACACTTCTGACTCAGGCAGGAAGGATACAGTTGGGGAAGTGGAGAAGGAGGAAAAGAGACCCCTCTGATCCAGAAACCCAAAACCTCATTGTAATTTAGTCATCGGTAGAAGGCAATTAGCGAGGGAAGGACTGGTCTTTGCCAGAGCAAGCAAACGGCTGACACACACGGGGAGAGTAAACTCTGCGTTTTGCAACGAAAGCACAATTTTGCCGTGCTAATAATGTGACGAGACAATGGTTGTTATTTCTGAGATAATAGCGAGTGCAAGTTGAAACTTACAAAGAAAGAACAAAGAAAGTTTTATCTTTGGTGGAAAGGAAAGCAAACAGGAGGTGTACAATATCTTCTGAACAGACAGACCGCAACAGTCGTCTAACGAAGGGGCATAAGTGAAGGCTTGATGCAACCTCTCGCATAGAAGATTAAAGGCAGGAGGTGGAACGGCTCTCTATTTGTCTAATGTCTCGTGTCAAATGAGGATTCACTCAGACAAGGCTGGGCCAAAAGTTCAAACTTTTTTGAGAAGGCTGCAGCAGCCAGATTGTGCAGAGCTACAATACAAACTCCTGGGTGATATAAGAGGTGGTAAGACACCTTTTGGTCCAGCTGATCATTGTGGTTCAATATATGGATAACTGAATGAAGACTAAAGCAATCTGGTATGAAAGTGCTGGGTGGCAAGGTTGATTAAAAAGGAAGATATCTTTAAATTGTTATTGGGAGAAGAAATAGTAATAGACGGACCCGCGACACCACCTCCAGGGCCTCCATGCCTTTACCCAGCTTGCTATATAGGGGCAAACTATACTTCCTGCATGGTAGGCTTCTCATTCTGAGGTGCAGAATCACAGGGATAGTGACTAAACAGGGAGGATTTCAGAAGATTTAACAGATTATCAGTTTAATGCTACTGAGGAAAAAGAGGCTACGACTTCTTCCTGTGTCAGCTCACAGATTCAGCTCACAGGTTTCCATCCAAATACTACGACTGTTGTGAGCCCTTTGGCTGATGAACTCTGTGCTTTCCAGTGAGATGTAAGTGGCTGTGTAATTTAAACGTCAAGAATAATATTACCCCCAATGTGTTATTGATTGTGTAGATATTCCTTAATATTTGCTCTGGCAGGAGGCTGACTCTCAGCTACAGGATGATTGCGCTGCTCAGTGGACCAGGAAAATTGACTGTAATTATCAAATAGGCCACTTAAACTTAATCTAATGAAAATGACTTCAGAAAATAGTTTGACCTCTTAGAGCAGGTTTTTTTTGTCTCAGCATGTTGCAGCTGATTTCAGACTGAGAACCCAACAAAGGGCTCTTCCACAACACTTGATATGGATCAACCCGATCATGTTGTTAAGATTTATCACATTTTTTATGGTTGCACATTTCTGAAAACACTTGTTTCAAATATCTATTTTCCCATCTGTGCAAATACCCTCCTGTCAACACGTTCATAACTTGCCCATCGTACTGTAATCTACACTGTTGTGTCTAAAATATGCAATCCACTGTGTTGGCAGGAGAGGTGTCATTTCCGATGAGGTCAGCGGCCGAGGCAGCAACCCAAACACTAACCGCTGTTATTCTTTTCCTTAAATCCCGCTCCTCTGTTTCTTTTTTCTCCCTATCTTTGTTTGTGATCGCCTCATTCTTTATTTTTGCACTGACCTTGTTTGTTATTGGGGCTCCGAGTTCACTTCATTTCCCGCCCACTGCTATGGAAACCCCACACAGAAACCCAATATTGTCTTTCTTTCTAAAAGTGGAAACCGTGCTGCTTGATGTCCCTGCATAATGAAACGGTGGCTGTCACAGGAGGACGGAGGCCATGAGTTTTAAAGTCTAACTGTGTGTAGTGGTTAGTATCTGTATGATAAATCAGTTCTCTGATAGAACTGTTTGTGGTTTCAGAAGTGAAATGAAATGTATTATAATGCCCTCTAAAACATCTTTTATTGAGAGAGTAATTCCTCATTTTGGTTTCCAGACTTGAAGCATTTAAGACGGTGATGTATAAAATGCCCCCCTTGAATTATTAGAACTGAAAGTTGCTAAAAAATCACCACAATCTCAAGGAAATATGTGACATAACCGTGACTTCGTCAAACCTCATTGCAGAACATGGTGGTGGTAATGTCTAAAATTATGTGGTGGCAGCACGTTTGGGTTTAGGCACCAAAACTACTTGGTTAGGTTTAGAATAAGATCTGGGTTTCTGTTAAAATAACTAAGTTTGTTAAGTATGGGATGTAAGTACCTTGTAAAGTACATCTGTGTATGAGCTTTTACCATCAGGCAGACGATACAGAAGGCCCAAATTTAAAGGGAATTGTTTTAGAAATTGATTTCTGCGAACCTCAATCAAGATTTTAAATAATTTTGCTTGATACTTTAGGGGTTGTGTTGTGCTTTGTTTACGGTGCTCTGCTGTGTGTTAGTGTTAGGTGCAATACATGAATGTTTATGTTTATATGGTGTATGCTTCATTTCTTCTGGACTGTTATTGTAAGACAGCAATACTTGTGCAGCTCCTGAGTCCAAGACAAATTTCCCTACAGTGACAATAAAGTATATCATATCGTATCGCATCATATCATATCATATTGTATCACGTAACGATGAAACTACATAAAGGATGCAAGTCTGTAAAGTTAATAGAAGTCAAGGCTGACTTTTAGTGTCACATGGGACATGTACTGCGGTCTCCCGAGTGAAAGTCCTGTGTTTGTTTGACTCATCTACCACCACACCGACCTCCTCTGTATGCAGACTTTTACTCTTTGTGGGGTCCTGACGTTAACCATTGCATGAAGATGTTGAACCAGGGAATTAGCGTGTCCACTACAACAAAGAATCCTGATTGACTTTCCATTGTCGTTATTTTCATGGTGCCAGCATGTCATTTTAACACATTACGTGACACCATCATGGAATTGTGAGTCAAGAGGTCATGGTCGTTTCACGTATTTCTGTGAAACCCAGGTTGCTAAAAACTCTGCTGCAAAAAGTTACATAATAATTAACCCCTCATTAGGACTTTATGTACAGTACATTTTTAGTGCAATTTTTAAACCACTTCCTAATATATGGCTTGTTTAGGAAATTTACTTTAACCAAAGTGCTTTTGATTCGCCTCATTAGCCTTGTGTCTGGCACTTCTGGAAAAAGTGAAACTGCACCGGAAACAAACCCTTAGGAGCAAGTGAAATAAGACTGAATGCTTAATTACTATATGTGTGTTATTGCAGGGCATTGAAATAGCAGGAGTAATCACCGTCTCCTAGAAATTATAGCCTAATAATTTGCAACAAAACACACGTCTCCATTTGGTTTATGTTTAGGCACCCACAGCACTTGGCTAAAGTCAGGGGAAGATTGTGGTCTTGGTTAAATAAGTGATTTGACAGGACATGTTTACTTTATTAAAGTTTAACTGAAACCACAGTAATATCCCTAACCCTAAACCAAAGGGCTTTTGATGCCTAAACATAACCACTAACAGGACTTATGATGCGTAAAAAAAAAGTCCTGCACTTTGTACGACCACCACCTACCCGACCACCTTTCAGCAGCCAGTGCACGGTACATACAGGAAGTTCAGTACTTCCTATACAAGAAAAAAAGTTTCCAGGGAGCATAATCCAGGCACAAATTATATTTCCGCTCATATACATAATTGGAAATGTAATCTCTAAAAGACAGGGTTTCAAAAATAAAAGTGAGTTTAACATTAAAAAGACTGTATTATAAAATTCCACAAAGCCACAAATTACTGACAGGGCTGAGGACTGCATCAGCTACTGTAATGCTCCCACAGCACCCTGACAGACCAGGGGAAAGATGAGGCCGAGGAGACGAGCGCTGGAAGCAAGCCACCCTCCTGGCGGCTACCTATCTACCTCTTTCTATCTTCCTCAGAGACTCTAGGAGACAGGAGAATCATCTCCCATCGCTTATCCCTCACGCTACACCTCGACTTTCATCTCCAGCCAATGACCTGTCCTGGAGGAGAAAATACGAGAAGAAAAATACAACCAAAACAAGGGCGGGGAGCTCGAAGGAGGGGGACAAAAAGAAGGTGAAATGCCTTCTCCAGGTTCTTTTTTTTTTCATCCAATAGACATCTGGATATCTACAAAAACCTGCTGCATAATCATTTCAATATCTGTGAGTGTCTCTGGAGGTTAGAGAGCAGGAGATAGACAGAGGGAACGAGGCCGAGGCCAAGTTTTTCTCCTCGTGTCATACAGGTCCAGGTCTTAGCTTCAAAGAAAACACAGAGAGGGGCCCCATTTGGAAATGAATTTCTGCTGCGAACTATCATCTCATAACACAAATATTACCATTAATGACTCAATTTCCTTATAATTTCCTTATCGACCCCCCTAATTAGGCCCATTTGTTTGCTTTGTCATCCTCCAGTGATACGGGCCTTTTGTTATTGGAAGCAGAGAGGGGACTCACGTGGGAACCTGATGACTTTATTCTGCTGGAGGAGGGGGACCCCCACAGCTGCTGAGGAGCCCCTGCAACACACATTACGACTGTGGCAGCCTTCATCCTGCACCCAGCAGCAGCAGCAGTGGAAGCTATTTAAATAGCACTTACTGGTAGCACGCTGAGTCAAGAGCCTCTCTCTGTCTTTATCTCTCTCCCCTTCTCTTTTTCTCTTGCTCACCCTCTCTCACATTCTCACTATGTCTGTTCCCTTATAGTCTCTCTTCCTCTTCCCTCTCTCTCTATAATAGGGCTTCTACAGAGCAGCTAAATCAGCTGAGGCCAGCGCTTTCCGAGCTTCTCTCCTCTCTCTGCTGGACACCGAGCCTAATTAATTGGCTGTATTGTCCCAAAGGGAGCAGAGCCAACAAGGGGAGAGAGGTTAATAGGGGAGAAAAGTGTCGGGGAAAAGGAAGAGAGGGCATGGCTTTATTCTATCAGATTCTCTCTTTTTTTTTCCTGAAAGACAGAGAAAGAGCACGTGTGTTTTTGTGTCGGAGGTGACTGTGATAGAGAGAAAGAGAGGCAAAGAGAGAGGGAAAGTGTGGATTCACAGCCCCACACCCCACTATGAGTCTTATCTGTGAGAGCTAATGAGTGATGGATTAACCTGGGATCACCCCTGGCAAATTGAGATGACCCCACAAACTTACCCTAAGTACCCTCTGCATTCCACTTCACACAACCAAACAAATACACACACATACACCAACATTTGGTATTATCTTTTCATTAGAAAATATCATCCTCTTTAAAAGTAGGGATCTGTGTTTTGATATAAACACAGGCTGCTTATAGAGTTTAATGGTTGGCATCTATTATTAGGCAAAAAAAAATGCAATGTAAATGTTTTGCATGTTTTTCTAATGATCGATATTTCTTTACCCAACATTGTCTTGTTTTTAGTAGGGTTGAAACGACTTGGAATATGTGGTCGCTGAGCGCCTGTGGAAAACTTAAAGGGACAGTTCACCCCAAAATCAGAAATACTCTTGCTCTTACCTGAAGTGCAGTTTATCAATTTAGATTGTTTTGGTGTGAGTTGCCAAGTCTTGGTATCGGCTGTAGAGATATCTGCCCTCTCTTCAATATAATAGAAGCACAAAAAATATATTTGAAAAACTCAACAGCAATGTCTCTTTCCAGAAATCATGACCCATTTACTCAAGATAATCCACAGAGCTTGTTGTGAGCAGTTTCATTTCGGAACTATTTTCTTTCTACTGGACTACACCTGCATACCTTATCACTGCACAGAAGGAACCGTGCATCTACTCATGGACAAGTGGCTCATGCTCATGACAGCGTGAGATATAAACATTAATGGCAGTGATACGGTTGGTGGGTGTAGTTTGGTAGAAAGAAAATAGTTCCTACACCTGCCCACAACAAGGTCTGTGGATTATCTTGAGTAACCAGATCATGGTTTCTGGAAGGAAAAACTGCTGTTGAGGTTTTTTTTTTACATATTTTTTCTTTCTTTTTTTGCACACCACAAGCCAAGTGTATTCTACTTACATTATATTTGAGAGAAGGCAGACATCTCTACAGCTGACATCTTCAACACTTGGCAACTCAAACCGAAACAGTCTAGACTGGTAAACAGCACAGGTAAGAGGAAAAATATGTATCTATAATTTTTGGGTGAACTGTCCCTTTAATCCAGACCAGCCTGCAAACATGATCTCATGCTGCGTAATCTGATTTCCAACAACAAGCTTCAAACTTGTCAACTTTTAATTAGAAACCATACACATCACTATAACAGCCTGTATTGTTTCCTCAAGTTTACTGTAAATCTGTCTACTTTGTACTGACCTCTGCTGACAGAGATCCTTTTGTGCAGCTGGTCTTTTGTCAACCTGCTGCCTGCAAACGCAGCTTAATTTACCAAACAGGCTGCCACCCTCAAAAACAAAGATACAAATCTGACGTATGACTCAGCTGCCTGTACTACTGCTGGTTATATAGGCAATCACAGGCCCACACACACACTCAGACACACACAAACACAACTGTGACTTCAAGGCATCCATGACGACCGGGGGCTACAAACCTCCAGTGACTTGCTGACTGCCACACACACACACACACACACACACACACACACACACACACCCACACACACAGAGGCTGCACCATGACTTATATGGGAAAGACAAAGACGTTGGTCATAAATCATCATCACCTATGCAACCACACACACACACACACACACACACACAAGGAATTCCAGGGCAAGTTTTTTTCTGGCAGCGTGTGAGCATGTTTGACGCAAAATGAAATTGTTTGACTCTGCTTGATCTGTCACAGGTGCTTTCTCCCACTCTCAGTGTGTGTGTGTGTTTGAGAAAGCCACAAAGAGAACGACAGTGTGTATAAGAGATGGATAAAAAAGGAAAAAGAACAGATTAACCCATCCGTGTGCAACTAAAATCTTATATCATTGCAGAGTAACTCTTCGTCACAACCCTTTGCCACTTAATCTGCATCTACGGTCTAAATATTTACAACATAATCACCCGCCGCAAACACTTTATACCTCAGAAGCAGGTTCCAGATGAACGCCATTCACTCAGATGGTAACAGCAGTGTGCTACACAAACAGTGGGGGGCGCTCTGATCCGCACAACATGCTACAGTATCGGGGTGTAATGTCATCCAGCCATTAATCATCTATAGCTTTGAGTGTTGAGGACCCCTGCTTCGGGCCCTGTGTGCTCACACTCGTGCTAGGTGGTCCTGTCGGCGAGCGGTGCGACTGCTGCCAGATAGGTTTTTGCCAGGACTTTCACCTTGAATCAAACGCTGAGCTGCTGCAAATACAAAAGCCTCCTTCTCTTTGATTTCTCTCTCACACACACACACACACACACATAAGCGAGTATCTGTTTTTTATTGTTGCTGTTGATGCTGTTACAGCCCTATCAGCTACAGGGAGATTCTGGAGGAGTTGTAACAAGTTGTGCCAAGGCTTTCACTTTTAAGTGTGAACAGGCTCGGATAATTGAAGCATAATGTAACAACACATGCTACACCAGCTTCAGTGCTTGTTCTGATGTGTTACTTCTACCTGAAAGTACAAGAAGGAATGCAGCGTGCAACGGTTTTTACATTTAATCCCATTAATATAACATTAACTAATCACTGCGAGGCTCAGCCCGGGGCGCAGCGCAGAGGAATGACGTTCTTTCTTCTCTTAAAATCACTTTCTCTCTTTCTCGCTTCCTCTCCCGCTCTCTCTGCCTCCAGCCCACATTATATATTTGCTTTGGCTGCAAACACTCGCCCTCCTCTTGGTAACCGTGCAGTAACCTGCTGCCACACAGAGGTGCTGAGGTCATCAGCCCTGATCCTCTACAGCACCGTTGGCCCAGGCCTCAGGATCAGGTCTCACATATGCACACACACACACACACACACACACACACACACACACACACACACACACACACACACACACAAACTCACACACAGCTTTTTAACTCTAAAAAGTTGCCAATGCCTACGCATACATCATCTCATACACATGCACAGAGCCCAGCACTCTCTCTCTCACTCTCTCAGACACTCAGAATGTTTTCTTACCCTGTTTACTGGTCCCTTTATGGTCCCTTGTTAACATGTGAGACCGCTCTGGTCTGTCTATGGTGGCCGCAATGAATCAGGATCGTGCTACCAGTGTGTGTCAGACCTGATGACTGCATGACTGAGTGACGCCGGCTAGTGCAGAAACCATAGACTGTATAAAAATAATGGATGTAGCCACCGTGACGTCACCCATTGGTTTGTGGACTTACATTTTGAGGCCATGAATTTGGCATTTTAGCCATTGCCATCTTGGATTTCTGGAGCCGGAAATGACCATATTTGAACGAGAGGGTGGAGCTGTGGAGGAGCGAGGGGTGGATCTGACTCAGAGACTGGTGACGCCTCACAAACAGCGGCCTCGCCCTTAATTAAGCATTACTTTGAGCCTTATTTAAATAAAAACAGGCGAGTTATATAAAAATAAACTCCCGTACAGTTGTTGTGAGGGGCATATTAGCTATAGAAACCAAAACTATTTTCATACCAGGCTGTAAACATGTTTATTTCTGCTTTTAAGTTGGGTATTTTAACATGAGGGATTTGTAGATTTACTCACTTTTGGCCATTTGGGGAGCTGTAGTTTTAGCACTTCCACGTTGGCTTCATTTTTCAGCCCCTTAGATTGATGCTTGACAGAAACTAGGGAGCTTAAAGAGAACATCCACCAATTTTATATATCAAAGTCTGTTTACAAGTCTTTAACTGGCCTCAAGTGATGTCACTTGGTGTGGAGTTAGAAAGAAGATCTCTCTGGGCCGCTGTTTATCTCCACTGCAGGCTAGCAGCTCGAGGCTAAACTGAAGAGGCTGAACTGTTGGCAGTCAAGAAGCATTATGGGGAAAATGTAGGTGGCAGATTTTGACAAGGAAAAAGAATGTGTAAAGACTAAATCTCTTACTCTGCTGCATCAGTTTTGAAGATTTTCATTTTTATCTTTTTAACTGTCCATCACAAGTCTGTATTAGGAGCGCAATGCTGAATCGGTGGAGTGGTGAAACAGCTGACGTGGTAGCCAATGTGGAAGTCTCTCATTAAGCATCAGTCTTCTACTGGGGTCATGCATGGCTATTTTTTGCCTGTGGTGACGAGAAAAAAAAAACTGAAACAAAACAAAAAAACAAGCATAAAGCTGTTTTTCCTCAAACAATTGATTGCAAAATTGTCTTGTGTACATTCAATGTAAGACAATATGTCAATTTTCCAGCCAGTTCCTCTGGGGATAAAGCTTCAGCGCAACACAAACTCTGTGCGCAGTAAAGTGTTTTCTCATTGAGTAAAGCTCTGCATGCTGTTTATGCATCCAGCTGTTATATCGCAACAGAAAAACAACATTTCTTTGATAATATACCCCTAAATCCCAGACAGGGAGTTAAAAACACTGTGAGAACATGTTCTGCTGTTCATTTCCAGTAAAATGGGACAGACTGTGTCCCTGCCTGTTCGGCGTCTGTCTCCCCCCATGTGACAGCGTTTACTCAATACGAGAGACAGGTGGGCTGTGATTCACAGAGCTGATGAGTGAGGCGCTGGAGTGTCTTGTGTCTAATGTGTGAACACATGCTGATGTTGTTCGGCGCAGGTTTTAATTACCCCTAATCATCTGGTACCCCCTCGACCCGAACCTTTCCATACACACAAACACCTCTGTCTCTCTCCTGCTCAATCTCGCTCACTTACACACATACACACACACACTCATCTTGCAGTTCACGCCAAACCCACAGCACACACAGAGATCCTCCCTCGGCTAAGACGAGCTTTCACTGTGGCATCAAGTCACCAATTAATTCATTAACAGACGTCTCCTCAGGCGCTGAATAGCTGCTCACATCCTGGGCAGAATTACTGTTTGCGTAAACTCCCACTGGCAGACAACACAGATTAAGAGACACATTCACACATGCTTGCGCAATCTCTCTTTCTCAGACACACACTCTCGCTACAGCAAAAAGAAATACACTGTATAATGTCAAGGCCTACTGGCAGCGAAGAAAGACACATGGAAACACTCACACAAGCTCGCACACACACAAATATAAACAGGTAACCGGCAGACGGCAGAGACAGGTATCAACAGAGACTGAGGAGAGCATCGTGTGTCTGTCTGTCACTGGGGGAATTAAACATGAGGAGGGACCTGTTGAGTAGCGTGTGTGTGTGTATACAAGCAGCGCAATCCCCAGAATAAATGTTGGTATCGTACATGTCTGAAAACCACTGACATTTTATATTTCTACTTTGTTATTTAGCAGATACGCTGAAACTTTACATTTCTTTAGGGTTCAGCAACACAGTGGTTACATGTGGTTATGTTTGGGCACAAGAACAACTTGGTTAAGGTTAGGAAAGATCATACTTTGGTACCACAATGGCAGCTTTAAGTTGTAACCATTTTTGTTTTTTGTTGTTCTCGAACAATAGTC
The DNA here is from genome assembly GCF_006386435.1 of Epinephelus moara. Taxonomy (NCBI): domain Eukaryota; kingdom Metazoa; phylum Chordata; class Actinopteri; order Perciformes; family Serranidae; genus Epinephelus; species Epinephelus moara. The sequence goes on along the minus strand of NC_065510.1, from coordinate 35,248,043 downwards.
CGCACGCCAATCACCATCCCCTCCTCCCCCTGATGACAGTGTTAGCTCATGTGCATGATATCAGACCTACTCCAATTTAGAATCATTCATATGATACTTGTGAAACGTACATCTGTATCCGTGGTTTGCAGAAATTTACAATGCCAATTTTCTTGGCGAACAGGCCGATGCAAGTGTGCGTTGGTGTGTGTGAAAATCTTGGAGTTGCCCATTTCCCTCATGTCCTTCAAACACCTTTTCCGCCACAGCTAGCAGCACTTTTGCAGATGTTTGGGAGCTATCCTAGTCAGAGTTTGAAAACTCTTTTGAGTGAATATGTAATGCATTTAACTTTTTGCACCTAGAGCGACCAGCTACGATCGAAGCTCTCGGCGCTGTCAGAGGGTCCAATAAAAATAATGAAGCAGCTGTCATCGCTGTAAGAAAACCTACTTCAAGTCTGTGGTTTGAGAAAGATTAATCAGATTGGTGAAAATGCAGTACGCCCAGATTTCTCTCTTGAGAGTGTACCTGACAGCGTAAAAACATAGTACGGAAGAGTGTGTGTGTGTGTGTGTGTGTGTGTGTGTGTGTGTATGTGTGTGAGCCTCTTCTGCAGAGTGTGGCTAATATTAGAGGAGTGCTGTGTTTGAAGGATAGAAAGAAGAGGAAAAGATCCGCTGGATCTCATCGGGCAAACCAATTATCACCAGCTGCTGCTGGAAGAGTACACCACAGATTGGATGGAAACATTTTAAATGCAAGACACACACACACACACACACACACACACACACACACAGAAAGCATGTTTTCACCCACAGGTATGTAGCAGCGATATTTCTGATCATAAACAGGAGAATGATGATGATGATAACGACAATGTGAGTTTCTGGCCCAGCTGGATGTTGTGATAAACCAGCCTCGGTGAGTTCAAGAACCAGCGAGGGTGACAAGAGGAAGTGAGCGCAGGCCAGAAGCCAACAGAGTAACGCAATATGGCTTTCCTTCAGAGGCAATATGGCTTCCGACCAAACCGTTTCTCAAAAACAAGGTCGAGGTTCCATTTCTGGTACGAGCCCGTGCGCGCAGAGAGGCCCGTGTGCGCACACTCACACTGGCTAAAAAATGCGGACTCACACTGTGAGCGGGATCTGTGTTGCATTATGTTTGTAGCCAAAGCAATGAAACAAAACCACGGCCGCAGAAATGTTTGCCCAAAGGACCCTGAATTCAACAACAGACACACAGGCTGTGAAATTTCAGACCAGATTTTGTCTTTTCTGACAAGTGAACACATTCCATCACCCCCAAGCAGTGCGACCTGAGCTTTGTCAAAGGCAGTAAAACGGATTGTAATGAAAATGATCTTTCTCCACTTGAGACTAATACCAGACAACATGCAGATAGCTCTAGTAAAGCACAGCTACAGATGTGTTTTGAGTTTAGTTTTATGAATGGTGGCAGTCTTCCTTGTATTTCTCGCTCAGCACAGACACAAACACCTTCTCATTACCGTTTTGTGTGTTGTCTTATCTGTATATTGTCCCCAGACACTTTTTTGTTAGAAACTCATTTCCACTCTTCAAAGGCCTGTCAGAATTTATTATCTGAGCAAAACTGGAATTCCATCAAAATTGGATTGTTTCTCAAACAGGCCTCATGACAAGCAACAACTAGCTCCAAAATTCCAGCTCCAAAAGGGCTGCTGCCAAACACTGACATTAATAGCTTCAAGATCTTCCATGCTTCAACATACTCAGCAGTATATCTGCATTATTTGTCACATCTATTGCTTCCATTTGAGCCTAAATTATCAGGATTACAAATGATCTCACTCCTGGGATTGTAAGGTCTCTGGTGACAGAAATACTCAAAGTAGGAGTTTTATAAAAGTCGTTTGATTGTAATGGCTTCATTTAATCATTATTATTGTTTAATGCCTACAAGGTGTCTATTTGCACCCGGGTGAGCATAGTCACACTGCAGCTATTTGGCCATTAACACCCATCCCTACAATCCATTAATATGGATCCACACTGTATGCTGTGACTGGCTAGTACTCGTTGTGTTGATGCACTGAGGTCAGGGGGATGGGAAAGGATAAGAAAAAGGTTAGGATTAGGGCAAAGGGGTCGTGGTTAGGGCTAGTGCTAGCCAATCTCAGATGTTCTCTGAGATTCAAGTGGTAAATGTATGAGAAAAAACTCATAAATGTGCTGCCAGAAAGTCAGGTGACGTAGTATAAAGAGCGACACAGTCCATAGAGGGAGTAAGATGTGGTGGATAAATTGGTCACGCACAGGACTTTAACCCACAAGACCAGGGTTGAGTCCTATGTGAGTCAAAATTGGCCTATTATTTACAGACTTAGTTAAATTTTTATTTTCAGTTTTTAGGGTGTATATAGCTGCTTAATGTTCACTGTGTACATAAACTTTAACTGACCCCTTCATATTAATGTCACATGTTGACATTGCCAGGACACCCAGGAATGGTGCAACAAGTTCTCATCCCAACTCGTCAAAAAACGGTGCTTTGTCAGCAGACTTTCCAGGTAGTCCTCAACATCTGTTTTGGACATTCTCGGAGGGCGTGTCAATTTACGCTTGTAATGTGTAGTTTCTGCTCTTTACATGTATATAGTCTTTTACTTACAACATCAGTAAAACACTTCTTTTTTAAGTTGATTTCTTTAGGGTTAGGGTTAGGCAATAGAAGCACAAGCTTTAGTAAAAAACACAATGGTTTGGCTTAAAATACACATGAGAACCAAACAGCAGGCTTCCAGGAACTGCCATACTGGTATTTACAGCTCAGGTGTAAATAGTATCGTTGGCCATGGACACCTGGGTGCAAATAGCATCTGTCTTGATACAAATACTTTGACATGCTTCTAGAGCCAGATGTCAGAATTATCATACTGAAAAACCAAAATGGATCTACTTTTGTCCTGCTATGACTCAGGCCTGGTGACTAAAAGGATGGTTCAAGGGCAAGGAACAGAATTTACCTCCTGTCACCAACCAATCCATTAAATCTATTTTCAGTTGGCAACGTAAAAACCACACTTAAACACTGTTACATGTTGAATAAACCAACTGACCTCACTGTAACATAAAAAGACGACATATCATATATACCATATCACATCATATCCTTGAGAGTGTACCAGTAAATCGAACCAACTATGCATTTTTTATTATCAGTGTATGTACTGCTCAAACAGTACTGAGACAGCCCTGAACAGCTGTCTGCTGAACTTCCACTTCTTTAAATTTCAAATACAATCACCTTTCAAATACCTGGCATAGATTCTCTGCAAAATTAGCAATGAGCAGTGTGTCAGGCCTCTCACCTTAACCCCCCATGGACACACACACACTCACACAAAAAACATACACACTCCCAGTATATATACTCAACAGGAGCATTGGCAGCAACTGGACATTTCAACACATACATGGAGCTATAGAGCCCCCTGTGAATCCCAAACATGCATTATAACTGCCTTCTCGCGGCGTGTGTGTGTGTGTGTGTGTGTGTGTGTGTGTGTGTGTGTGTGTGTGTATCTTTTCTGACTTTGTGTGTGTGTGTGTGTGTATCTTTTCTGACTTGTCTTTTTTTGTGTTTGGTTACAGCTACTTGATATACCGTACCGTCAGCCTTGCTTACAGTATGTGCTGGCTCACTGGCCATGTTTCTGTCTGTCTGAGAGATATAACAGGTCTCAAAATCTAAAACAGAAGGGTGAGCCGGCAGTCTGGACCACAAGAGACTTATTTTTGCAGCGGTTTACAAAACGAGTCATAAACACTGATAAGAGCTCGGGCAAAAGAGATTGTTGAAGGGAAGAGAGAGGCCATTCCCCCCGTTTGAACTGGTGACTTAGGACCTAAAGAAAACTCTGTGTGTTTGTGTGTGTCTGTGTCTGTGTGTGCGTGCGTGCAGATATGCATGCCTTCAGGTGTGTGCCTGTCAATAGGAGGACGTGATTGCTGACTGAAGAAGTGAAGGTGAGGAATAGTGGGACAGTGCAAAGTGCAAAGCTCCTCTGTCAGTTTATTCCCAGCTTTGTTTGCTGTGAGCGGGACCAACAATGCATCCTGCCGGCACCTTTGAAGATGAAGAATGCCGGTTTATAAAGGTGCACAGTAAGCTGCTCAAACATTAACCAGACCTTCATTCACGTCTGAAAGGTACCAAACGAACATGACAGCAAGGAGACATCTGAGGAAAAGCCTGCAGAACATCACTGTTCCCAAACTGATTTGATGTATTTTAGGTGAAAAGCATCGCTTCTGTGTGCAAACAAAGGTGGAATGATACATGTCTGACTGGTAGGATTATACATAATGCAGTTGATTCTGCCCTCTGTTTTGAAGACTTGATTCCAGTTTGACTGTCATTATCTGATATGTGCAGGATAGGTGTAAACACCTCACTGAAGTAGGCAACAATCCACTGTCTAATATTCTAAGGCTGCCAGATAACATTAGTCTTTGATTGTTTATTTCTTACAATTTAGGATGCATTAAAACTATTTTTCTTCAACCTGAATTGTGCACATGACCCTGAACATAAAGCTACCCTAAATCAGAGGTGGTTGAATAGAAACATAACTACACAACTTTGGAGCTACACTGAGGTGTCTCTATGATCACAGCAACCATTGCTTAAAGCTGTAGTTGGTAATTTTTCTAAAAAAATAACTTTTTGTCATACTTGCCGAAACTGTCATTACATCCACACAAGAGTACATGAGACAGATCATCTTTAAAATAAATAATAACTAAATAAATAAATCTCTGCCTCCTCGTAGTGCTTGTAACGGCATTAGCAAGAATCCGCCACACGTGAACAAAAACAACCAATCAGAGCTGACGATTCTATAATGCGACTGTCAATTATGTCACTCACTGCTCCTGAACTGTGATCAAACTGTCAAACAAGGCAGCGCTGATCAAATATGACTCAAGATTCTGTCACTGCATTGCCAATTTTTTAGAAACATATTTTAGTGTACTGTTTATCTGTAAAACTCTCAACATCCCCTCCATGTTGAGTTTCAGATGCTCCCATCAGGGCGGAGGTTTAGCCTCCCTAAATGCAACACAAAGTGTTACAGATCATCTTTTGACCTAGCTATTGCTTCTCTTAACAAGCAGTGACTCTTATTGTCTATGATTTACCCCTGACAGTGTGTGACACTGGATACTGTGTGTTATGTACTGTACTGTCTGTTTTATTATACTCATGACTATTGTCTGTATCTTAAATTGCCCCTCGGGGACATTTAAGTTTTACCTTATCTTACCTTAAAATAAGAAAGTTTGCTCTGGCCTGTGGATTTTGGCTCAGCTGTATCCAACACAGCAGCCTGGTCACACACCTTCTCATTTTACAGCTAAACAGTACACTAAAATAAGTTTCTGAAAACATTTGGTGAGAGAAAAAGTCAATGCAGTGACATAATCTTGATTCATATTTGATCAGCGCTGCCTAGTTTGACAGTTAAACTAAAGTTCGCAAACAGTGATTGACGTGATTGACAGCTGCTTTAGAGACTCCTCGTCTCTCATTGGTTGTTTTCCTTCAATCAGTGGCAGATTCTGACAAATGCCACTAGAAGCACAAAAGGAGGAGGAACATTTGACAAGAAGTTCTATTTATAAAAGTTACCAACCACAGCTTCAAAGCACATCATGTCTGATGATGGCATTGAGTTCTGGACTATTTAGGGCACAGTTTATATTTGCATTTTCTATGCTGGATTCCTCTTTTCATGATTGTTGTAAGTTGGTGCACAGCGGTTAGCAAGAAACTTTTTCTTTTTTAATTCTGTCAGAAAAACTGCACGAAATCCTGAATTTGATTGCTCCTGATACTGTCCCTGGAAACTTTTCTTTTATCAAACTCTGCTTCAGCTGTTTTGGAATTATCTTAGACCTCATTAAGGTTTGGGCCGTCATCCACGAAAGTAAGAAATCTACACCACCAAACATCAGTACGCGCACAGCTGTTTTTAAGTGTTTACTTATGTTTGCTTGAGCATTTTGAGTTAATATTCACATCTCGTCAAGACCTGTTAAAGATTTTTTTTTCACAGATTTTTTACCCCTGATGGTTTCGACTTGGAAACCCACTCGTGTATCACAAGGCATAAAAACAACTTAAATTTTTCTTTGTCTGCACAAGTGGTTGGGGCTTTAAAACTCAATTATTTTAACAGGTATCAAATCAACCGTGGCAACTTTTCTGCACCGCATGTTTGCTCCTGTCAGTCAGATGCCTCTGCGCAGCACCTGGGAACGTTTGAGCGTGATTTCTGCTGTTTAGATTTAGATACAGTGAGGCAAAAACAAGCAGCAGCCCCTTTCCAAATCATCCGGCTAATACAGGGCTTTAGAAGCGGGAGACTCCTCGTGTGCAAACAGGGATAAAGGAGGAATAGCAGCAAGGCCGGGAAGACGAATAATCTCTTCCAAGTCTGTGATATGTTACAGTATCAATGCACCAAGAGAATTTCTAAGTGACTGAAAGGAAGAAAAAGTTTCTTCCTGTTCCAGCAGCCTTTACGGCCCCATTGGCCCAGTAAGGCGGCACCTGGAGTAAAACACAATTGTCAAAATACTCCGCTGTCCCACAGGCCATGGAAATGTCACCCTACTGCCCCTTTTATTTCCCTGTTCCTCTCCCTCACACATTTTCCTCATCATACTCCCCCTCTCTCTTGCTTACGTCTGTCTCTTTCGTTTTCACTATTGTCGTCCTGCTCCGTCTCCAGCCCCTCCTTCTGTCCCTGCTTCTCTCTGTGGTGCAGTCCCCTCGTTCTGCATGCCTTCAAGCTGTCTTTCTAATCTGCCTGAATTATTCAAGGCACTTTCTCCTCTTCTTTTTTTTCTCTCTACCTAACATGTCAAGTAAACTGCACAAACCTGAAACCGTGAAACTGGGGGATGAAAATTACATTTACAGTTAATCTGCATTAAAAGATCTCCGGAAGGGACTCTGACTGCAGCCGTTTCTCATCGTGCAGCAGTTAGCTGAAACAATGTCGTTTTCCTTAATTTGTGAGATGGATGTCTATGGAGGGGCTCAAGTTTACAGGAGCATCCTCACAGTAAAATCACAGACATTGCTGCAAACCCAGATTAACATCTCAACATAGAGACTGTAGCAGGTCTCTGTTGTTTCCTGTGGTGCCGCTTTGAACCCATTGCATTAGAAGCTTTTCCTTTACTGTGGAGAGTCAATAACCCAAATGGATCGAGGTGCACACTCAGGAGTGTCCTTTAACGTCCTGATGGAAGTAATCAGTAAAGTGCACTTCAGGAGAAACACAGAGACGGACCTGTGTGTGTCTAAATGTGCTTTTGCGATTTTTGTTTTCGTCTCTTTTTTTTTTGTGTGCGTGGGAAGTGAAGATCAGGGAACATTGGAGGAATCGACAGCTTACGTCAGTTCCGACACCGTACAGTGCCAGACCTTTTTACTGCACACAGAAACACCTCTGTACTAACTAGATCCTTATGAGAGTCCAGAGACACTCGCAGCGCTGTCATTACGGGGAGCGCAACGACAAACTCTGAAGTTGTCCCACTGAATACACCCATCCATCTAACACACCTCCTTCCATTGTTCGCCGCCTCTACAGAGGTGTGATTTCTTCTTCCCTTCGAGATTCTGTGTTTTCTTTCACTCATACACACACACCCAAACACACACATTTCTATAATCTCAATGTCAAAAAGTAAATATCTTGCTGACAACATGATGGATGCAGTAAATGATAGGCTTTTATGGCTCAGTGTGAAACATATTATACGCCCGCTGGTCTGGTAAAAAAAATTAAAATAAAAAATTGTGGATATTGACTACAGGAAACAATTTATTGTATGAGTTTAAGAGCTGTGCCTTAACATTTTTATTTTATTTTTCAAATAGATTTTTTTTTTTAAATCTCCCTCTTTCTTTAAATTTAATGTGAGCACTGACATATTTGTGTATTATCTGAATGCTGAGATTTTCACCACAACAGTGACTCTAATGTTGGCCAAATAACAATTTAAAGTTTATTGTCTTGCTGGACTCGGTAAGCTTGGCAAGAATCTCAAATGTAGTAATAAGGAGGAGGAATAGGAGCTTTATCTGCTTTCTTTCTTTCTATGCCTCCTTCCTTCATGATCTCTCATGAATATTTTGAAACAGAGATTTTAAAAGTCCCACATGTGAAATATATCAAGTACAAGTGATAGTAAATTGAAGGCTGGATTATGTGAAGACAAAATCAATCGGTAGGGTCAGTTGGCCTCCATTAAAAAAAAAGTCATGCAGACTGCATTAAGCAGAGTAAAAACACACCTTAAGTCTTGGTTTCATTACTTTCTCGGGAGCCACACAGTATGTACAGAATGTAGCTCTTTCCACAAAACTGCGCCTGTTGATTTAGCAACACCCTCACATCTGCCAGTGAGAATATGTCAGAGCTTTAGAAACACCAGCAAACAAAACCCTCTCAAACAGCTGCTGTGCGTCAAAGTGGCTGACATGTGTCGTGACTGTCAAACAATATGGAGCCCCTTTCTTTCCCCCTGCAGACCTGCAGCAGAATGGGAATTAGAAAAGGGAGTCACTGACGTCTTAGTATTTTAGTCTCTATCATCGACATCTTTCCGCCTTGCCTTCTGTTTCGCGAGCTGTTCCTCGTCATCCTCCTCACTGTACACCTCATGAGCAGGAGCAACGTCAAATTACTGCAGGTCCTCACAATTCAAACACTCCTCTGTCCATCAATTAAAATAAAATGAAACTAACTGAAAACAAAAAAGGCATATCCCTAAAAATCTGTGATGCACACTCTTCTTGCAACACAGCAACATAATTAAGCAATATAATTAATCTGCACAAACAATCTTCCAATCACCTCCCAGAGCATCAGCCTTGTTTTCTTATTGTACCTGCATCTCACAGACAGAACTTAAACAGACAGAAACCTGGCCGGGGCTCTGCAGTTTCTGCAATCTACAGGTTCATGTTTCTGTGCCAGGTTGTAATAAAACTACTGTAACTTTGATCACTCAGCAGCTGGTGAAACATGTTGGCTCTCAGACACAAAGAGCAGCACAGATATGATCAGAGATTTGCTCCTATCCTTTGCTGTTACATGTGCTTTCTTTTAAGGATAAAAAGCACTGTGTTATGCAGTGGTTATATTAACATTTACTCAGGTTGCATTTCAGTGAATACTGTTAATAATAATTATGAAAAAAATATCCAAATTAAAGCAATTTTCATTTGTTATTTTACATTGTGTAAAAGACAGAATTGCTGCAATAAAGCTAGAGCCAGTTTGCATTTTTCAAATTTACAATTGGAAACACGATTTGTTTATAATATTTTAATATGTCATAATAAGCTAATTATTTCTACATTAATGGTGATAAATCTAGATTTTTATTCTGGATCACAACGCCTGGCATTTTGATAAATCCTTTCATTTTGATTTTAATGTGGAAAATAATAACGTGACAATATAATAATAATAACAACAATAAAACTCTGTGTTCATTTTCCATTGCGGTGAGTTTGTTGCAGGATTCTTCAGATAAATTAAAAGCCATCGCGTAATTGCAGCGGTAAAGTGGAGCTGTGAGAAATGTTCCTGTGGATGATTGGGCTCGGTGGTCCCGTTTGAGGTGGTTTAAAAGCCTCCATTATGGCCTGCAGTAAGCTAAATGGACTTTCAAATTGCATTTCCATGTTGCATGTGACCTAAACCCACTTTTATGCTCTGTAGACGTGCGCCACAATATCAGGAAAAAATGTGGCTTTGCTGTGGTTTTGTTTAAAGGGGATGTTCGAGTTTGGATTTAATGAGCTGGAGCTGGAAAATTACTCGTGACTTAGTCATAAAATAAAACATAATAATAATAATCTTATTATTCAAATTCAAATTATTCAAATTATTATTTTGTATTTTGCATTTTAAAGACAATCAGATGCATATTTTTGCATGATCACATTTCACTGATTTTAATTCCTGGTCATTCTTTTTCCTAAATATTACATATTTCCTCTGTAGCCGATAGTGTATCTGAAAAACACACCAGTCCACCTACGATAAATTAAATTCACCCTACATGTAAAGCAGCTCTGGTGAGCCGCCGGGATGGAGGACGTGTGGATGGACTTACCGACACACTCGTTGGCCTCCCTGGCTGTGGCTCTCTGCCACGGTCTGTCGTAGTGGAAAGGTTTGCACCTGTCGCACTCCGGCCCGGCGGTGTTGTGCTTGCACTCACACACCAGACTCCCATCCCGGTCCTTTACGCACCGAGACGCGTGCCCGTTGCATTTGCATCTCCCTCCGACCTGCAGGTCCGACACGGCGTAGAAGTACGAGTCCCGGGCCAGCTCCGAGTCGTCCTCGTTCTCGTCGCCAAAAGTGTGCAACCGGCTGAAGATGACTTTAATGTCGGTGGCTGTCACCCAGTCCTGCAGCACCGGGGAGTTGTCAAAGTCGTGCGCGGACGGTCTGCCGTCCAGCGTGCTGAAGGCGATGAGCCCGCCGGTCAAAGGGTACATGTCGGTGTGGGAGTCCGTGCACACGGCCTCCTGCTCGTTCTGCTTCGTGATAACGGCCCTGTTCGGCTTGTTGTACATCTTCCTGCACTGGGTCGAGTAAAACTGAAAGGGCACCCAAGTTTTACCGTAGTCCATGGACTTGTAAATAACCATGGACTCAGGTCGAGGCGAGCAGAACTGCAGGCTCACATAAGTCACCTCAAACTTCTTCCCGAGGGACAGAGTCAGGGTGACGTTTTGCGGGAACTGGATGAAGTTCTCGGACTGCCAGCAGGTGAGGTTGTGTGGATTGTTGAGGTCCGTCAGGTACGCCGGAGGGTGGTACTTTTTGGGGTCCGAGGCATCGCAGGTGTGACAGTTCCTGGTCCTCTCGTCTCCTTTCTCCGCCGATGTCACCACGCAGTAACGGCTGGGCGTTTTGCCGCAGGTGCTGGACACTTTCACTTCCTTCCCGAAGGCGGAGTTGACGAAGTCCGGGATGCAGCGCCGCGGGTTGCCGTGCTCGTCGTAGCAAGGGTCTGGGGGAGAGGTCTGCGCCGCGAACAGGCTCATCCCGTAGCCGCCGAGGGCGCTCCGGCACGACAGGGACGCGGCGAGCAGCACAGTCAGCGCAAAATCCACAACCCTTATCATGGTAGGTCCCTCGGTCCCCAAGTGTCTCTGCCGCTGGAGGAGAAAGGGAAAGCAGTCAGCGTGTGGGAAGAGAGAGAGAGAGAGAGAGTGAAGTTTGGTGATGGCACAGCAGTCTGCAAACATTTCCCAAACAAACACTGGGACAGGAATAAGTATCTGACAGGGACATAAAAGTCAGTCACACAGCATGCATGCCAGGTTGTGTGAAATGTCTAGAAAGCCCACTTTACCTGAGAATAACTTAAGATGTCACAAATACAGTCGATGTGAGGCTACTTTTCTCTGCCGGGCTCCAATCACAGCTCCTCCTGTTTTGTTGTTTGTTTCTTCAAATCTCCTGCGTAAAAACAGAGGAGCGGCTGGATTTAAGAGTCGCTGGTGTCCTTATAGCAAGTCCCACTCCTCCTGCCGGTCTTTTCACAATCTCTCTCTCTCTCCCCCTCCTCCCTCTCTCACTCTCTCTCTCACACTCACACTCACACACACACACACACACACACACACACACACACACACACACACACACACACACACACTCTCCCGGATCGGATCTTGCTTGGCACAGCTTTAGGTCAGCTCATCTTGAGGGGTGACACCAGGCGGAACAACGACATCCACTGGTGGCGCGTCAGAAGATTTGACGCAAATAACCGCAGGAAGAAAAAGAAAACAACTGGAGCGAGCGCACAGCACTGATTCGGAGCATGCCACACCTTCAGTCTGAGCTACACCTGATAGGATCATGTTGTTAAACCAGCCAACCACTAATATTAGTGAGCATGAGCTACTCTCTCAAAGCCAGAGACCAAAGGAGTAAGTCTCACACTTGTGATGTCATAGGGTATAAAGTCTGGAGCTGCTCCATAATCAGACTGATTTTGTCAACCCACATTTGTTGCCTCTCTTTTTCAAACCCAAATGAGCTTTATTCTACTGTAGTGTTCCCAGTTCTTAACCGAAAATGCACCCATATACTCAGAATACTCCTATGGGTGCTCTCTGTGTCATCTATAACATCTTTCTCAATTCATTGTGAAACAACTCCAGACTTTATACCCTATGGCATCACAAGTTTGAGCTTTTGCACTCTAGTTTTTGGATTTGGGAGAGAGTTGTTCAGGCTTGCTTATATTTTTAGACTGTCTTAGACCACAGGAATGACATGTATGAATTTTGAAAATGGGCACAGTCCCCCTTTAAAGTACTTTATTATACTGGCATTATCAGAGGATAAAATTGAAAAAGTGACCTGTGTTAACCGGAAGTCTTTGAACACAACACCATATCATGTATAGCCACCTAAATAAATTGAAGATTGAGGAATATTTTAAGAGATTCCTTCAAAATAACATACCTTAGAAACTAAAATGTGAAGTGTTCATCATGTGGAAGTTTGCTAAATTTCCGGTTAAGTTCAATTTTCATGGTGTGATACAGTTTTCAGGTATTTTTGTAGGATGACTCGGAAGCACTTGTGTTTCCAGAGTAATAATACTCACTGAAAACCACACGGAGTCCATTGGATACAAAATGACTGTAAAATCTACTTACATGCAACCAGCATTTGGTCTTAAAGAACAAAACCTGACTGTTTTTGCAGGATACATGTCTCCTGTATTGAAGCTCCCTCGTGCAGTCCAACCTGCTGCAGCTGCAGCTTCACTCGACCTGTTGAATGCTGGCAGTAGAAGTAACAGCGCCATCTTGCGTCCATGGAGAGAAACAGCGGCCTCAGCCTGACACTGCAGCGAGTGGTGCCTCTACTTTCCCAGGCGGTGGAGGTATAACACCGTTTGTGTAATGAGCATGAAGATTGGCTGCTGCAGGTCTGAACCGTAAACACTGTATTACTAGAGTGGGCTGCTGCAGACTGCTGAGTTCAGTAGTGAGATTTTTAATGGAACAATTCGATCTAAAGTGGGAACACACACACACACACACACACACACACACACACACACACACACACACACACACACACACACAGATAGATAAGCATCTTTTTTTAGGGAAATGTGGCCATAGAAACAAAAATTAGAGGCTACACCATTATGTAAATGACAAGCCACAAAAAAGGCTTCATCATGCCTCATCAAATCAGCAGGCAAAGCAGTCAACAGAGCTTAGTCAAATGTGGTTTCACTCATATAAACAACACCGGATGATCACGTTTTCTTGAGGTTGACAGTTGTTTGCTTTAAATCTGCTCTTGCATGGACAGAAAAATAAAAACATTTTTATCTAATCTCTGTCAGATCTGCTGTGGAGACACGCTGCCTACATCACCAGCTGGTAAGAAGAGTAATGTCTGACAGCTGCTGGCCTCTTTCTGTCTGTACAGGGGTTGAATTAGGGCAACCAGAGAGAGTGTCAACAAGGTTTACACCTATACAGCAAAACCACACAGTAACCATGATGCAAAAAATGTTAGGCATTCACTCGAATTTTGTGAAATGAAGCGACTTCCCTTATCTAGAAATCATCTATAGTTAATCCTGCCGAGGCTCAGAGATCATCTCCGTGAGGAAATTGAGTAACAGAGAAGTGAAATTTAAAAAAAACAAACAAAACAATAAGCCCTCTGAGCAACTGCTGTTTTTTTTAAGGGCATTTTGAATACACATTCAATGCATTTCAATAAGAACATATGGAAAATCCTTCACAGAGGAGCTACTGCAGAGATCAGAAGCCTTTAACAAACAGATCTTTGTACAGTAAAGCACCGTGGTACGGTGTAAAAAAAAATCTTTTTCTTTCAGTCTCTCAGAGGCTCTGCTTCTTGAATTTCAACCACTTTGCAGTTCTGAACAATTTGATCAGGTTTGTTTCTTTGTTCAGGATCCTGTTCTTTGTTTACCTCCTCCCTAACCTCAGTCAGTAACTCATCTCCATGTGTTTCTCCTGTAGTTTGTTTTCCATCTCAACCTAGCTTGGGTTTAATCACTTCTGCATTTGCTTTCATGAAGCCATTGTCCCATCAGTTTGTAACATTTTTAGGGAAGCCCTTAGTTTCTGGGATAACTTGCCTGGCTGCATGGTTTGCATCTGTTTTGTTATTGAAAGTTAGAGGTAGGCTTAAATCTTGACTGCGAAGGCTCATGCACACCTTTTTTTAGACAGGTGTGCAAGAGGAAATGTCCATAAGCAAGAGGAGAGAGAATTTCTGTCTTAGAGAAATACATTCTGGTCCGTAGACCTTCACCAGGTGAGTACTAGACTCACAAGTCAGTCTTTAGACGCTTTGCTTAACTAGGTGAGTACAGGTAATGAAAAAAGTAAATATACAAGTGGCAACACTTGTTCTTTGTGCAGTCCTGCACACCCTGATCATAACAGCAACCTGATCAATAAATCATACAATGATTTTTTTATCTTTTCATCATACTATGTATTTTTATAGAACCACCTTTACTGTACTAATGCTGCGTAATGACATATAACAATAAAAACAGTTTTTTTTTTACCAGTAAGATCACATCAAATAACATCAAATTATGTACTTTGAAGCTCTGTGGAATTATTGAATACAAGAAAAAGTTCTCTTATGATTTCCAACTTTCCCTTCTATCTTTTATTAGTTTTAAAGTACTGAAATCGCAGTGTTAATCATTCACACAATGGTGTCTTGTAAATAAGCCTTAATACATGCTCTAACGTCACTCTCCGGTCAAAATGTGTGCAGAACTACACCGGCTGAATACTGTTAGTGTTTACTGTCACTGTTTTGTATAGCTTGTCATTTCCCTCACTTCAAGAGAAGGGGAATTCACAGTCGCACTAATACATGAAATGTAAATGACAGGCAAAGCAGGAGGGGGAAGTAAGGTCAGTGTTTCCCTGACTGAGGACTGAGGGGGGGTACAGAGAGGGAGCACAAATATGGACCTTGCAGTCTTTGAGGAAGTAGACACAAAGCAGTACATTATTCTCAGTTATGTAAGTATAAATAGATAAATATATATATTTATATTATCTTGAATTTGACTAAAATTCAGATCACATAATCACTTTACTTACCACATTTTTTTTTACTTAAGTAAAAGAGGCAATAACACAGTGCATTTAAAATTTTACCCAAGTCAGAGTACAAAATTATAAGCAAATAAATATATTTAGTACCAAAATTAAAAATACTCATTTTGCAGAATTACACATTTAAGAATAATGTATAGTATTCGATTACCCTATAATTAAAATAAAAACATTAATTTTTAACATCACTTTAATGTTGCATCGGATAAAGGTGGAACTCATTTTAATTACTTAATATACTGCTGGTTAGTTGATCAATAAAGTCTTATCATAAGCTATAATAATGCACTTTATTTTATTATTTAGTTATATTTTGTATTATTCATCTGAATCTGTAAAGTAACTAGTAACTATTACCAAATAAATGTAGTGGAGTAAAAGGTACAAAGTAGCAGGAAATGGAAAAGTACAGAACCAGAGCCTTAATATTACAGTACTTGAGTAAATGTATTAGTTACTTTCCACCACTGCTTGCCATTTACCAAAACTCACTACTAGCTACAGTCTGTTCAGACAGTTATTAAGACAAGTATTGATCTTGTTTGTCCATTGAAATCATTGATTTTGAAATACTGATGGGTGAAAATCACTGAAAAAACAAAAGCTCTCTTTGTGTTTGTTGTGTTAGGATAATTAATCACAGTACCACCAATACTTTCCTAGCCCAAGAATATAATGAACAAAGCCTCAGCACCCAAACAAAGACACTTTGCTCACAAGTGTGAAAATAGCATGAAAACAAACACGTCAAACAGATGACTTCCTTCTAGAGGCCAACATCCCTTCAAAAATCCACATGCAGCCTCTTACACACGCATGCAGAAACACACACAATTACACTTCCCACCTATACACACACCAGCAGCCTCCCTCATTGTGCTCACATGCACCTCTCTCATACACTTCCTGTTTGTGAGGCACAGTGTGTGTGTGTGAAGCGCAGAAGTCTTTGAGCGCAGCAGTGAGCTACAACCAGATACCAGCGGATGATTTCACGCTTGTTTCGCTGCACTGCTCCGCCGTGCCCAGGATGTGGGTTCGTCTGTTAAACCGTAATGTGCGTGGTGAATGAATGGCAGTCGCACTGAGCTGGAGACACTTTGCCTTGGATTCTTTGGACTCTTTAGACACATTCAGAGGGTATGGATGCTGGACAGTAAACTGCAGGTAAGACAATGGAGGCAGTATATTTTATTTTGAAGGGCATCTGCTCTGTGGGCTCAGATGGGGACAGCAGTCACTGACACTGTCACCCTAATGAGCTGGGGACGTACTTTGTCTTCTCTGGTAATGCTCAGGGAATAATGACTGACAGTAGGCCACTGATTTGAAAATATGGACATGTTTGCATCTAGATATGCATGTAGTATCTCAGGATACAATGATTTTTGTCAATATATTTTTATTGCAAATTATTTTGCTTCATCCATCCAGTACGATGCTACACTGACATCTCAGGGACTTCTGTCTTTAAAGCAGGTTTGTCAGTGTCAACGTTCAACGTCATCTTGTTTTGACTCATGAAAATGTGTTCTTGGTCATTTCTCTGCATTGTGAACACCACGGTTGTCTTGTTTTCTGTCAGAGGAGCTGATGGGCAGCCTCAGCCTCACAGTGATGGGAAAAGCAAGGCTGGTGTGTTGACAGCCCCCCCCCCATGTGAGCTCACAGGCGCCCACTGCAAAGCCACTTTGGGCACTTCTGCTTTTTCAGATGCTCTATATGATTCATACTTTTAATAAATGCTGAGGAAGTAAAGACACGGCAACACGTGTTCGATGCCTGGACGTTATCTGTAAATGGGAACAAGTAATTTAAGCCAGTGTGATCTGTTGGTGTCAGATTTCTGTGTCAGCCACATAAAGATGATATGGGCTCATGTTCCTTATTTCAGTGGCTGTAGTTGATTTTACAGGGCAGGTGAAGTGTAATTGATTTGAACATCTACATGCAGTTGTAACTGAACTTCATAATATGACAAACACTAGTTGATTCATCATTTATGTGGATAGATTTAAAATTTGTGCTGAAAAGTGACACCCAGGGTTGCAAGCATAGAATTCTCTTAACTGTCTCTGAAGCATGAATACACAACAGTCTGTCAGTGGTCTTTGAGGGCTCCACCCCACAGAAACTCTACTGAGCCAACGCCTGAACTCAACATCCTTTTTTACTACGTAAACCAACCACCTGTCAGCCACATTTGAATTAAAGGTACAGTAACCATAAAAGGTGGCTGTAGATGCCTTTTGTGTTGAAGCTGACTTTTAATTCAGTGATGTAGAGGCCTCTGAAGATGGCAAATCTTGACCTCCAGTTGACTGGAATGATTACAATCCATATAAAAAATTAAAAAACAAGATATTTTGAGGGCAATTTGCCTTTAATCGACAGGACAGTGTTATCATCAAAGGGGAAGACAGAGAAAGAGAAAGAGAGGGGATGACATGGCGCAAGGGGCTGGAGGTTGCTGCTGCAGCATGGACGAGGCTTTTGTACATGGGGCACCTGCTCTACCAGGTGAGCTACTGGGTGCCCCACAATCCATACAAAACTTTTAAAAAATCCATATGTCAAGTTCAAGTCTCAAGATGAGCAAGTACATTGCACTCACAATTGGACAATTTAAAATTCAGGACCATAATCGACGCAGCAGAACCAAAAATATTGTCTTTTTTATCCCTCACATTCTTCGTGCCTACATTACCCACAATACAACTCTACTACTGACAATTCTATGGGAGATTTGCACGTATGTGTAAAGATTGCATACAGTGTTGGATGTGGGGTCCTGTTTATTCCTATATGTTTCTCAGTGGTGCTTTAAGTCAAAAAAGGTATAAAATCACCTGGATCTTTTGTATTGTTTCACCGATAGAGCATGCGCACTACAAAATTTTGCAAGCATAGAAGCATTAAGTTAGTTGGCCGAGCAGCTAACTTCCAGTATAGCCCTCCGCGAATTTCAACCGGGATTAAATGATTTGATCCCACAACTCCTGGATCAACTCCACATGGTGGAACAAATCATTTTGTGAGGGTTGCAATGATCAAAAAAATATTTTCTTTTCACAACGTAAGTCTATTGGAAAAAGTCTTTTTGGGTCCGGTGGCATCACATGACTCATCCAGATGTTGTAATTTCAAGGTTTGGCCACTATGTAAAATTGGTTTCAGAGCCCAGCGCTGTCACTGGGGGATTCCTGGGAGATTCAGGATGTTATCCTAGTAGCAGCTAATGTAGCCTTACACTGCTAGCCTCAAGCAGAGAACAGGAGGAGGCTACAGTGGTCTGGTAATCTCATTTCTTTCTGACTCCAGAAACAAGACACAACTTTTTTTTTTTTTCCAAACCGGCAGTCTTCATCCCCATCCAGTGCCGACTTAAGTGATATCAAGTGACATTTGGTAAATTTTCTCAAGAATTTACCAGATTTCATGCAGCTCCGTCTGAAGTCATAGATTTCTCGATACAACTTTTTCCAAATTTGCAGAAACACTCCTCAGTACCCGTAAACAGTCTTTATATGTAAAATCAGTGGAGTAACCCTTAAATTCTCAAGTAAGTCAAGTCTCAAGTCTTGTCAAAACAAGCTTCAGGTCAAGTTAAAAAGTCTTCTTCAGCAAATAGCAGGTAAATTGCAGGACTTTCAGGTCACAATGCTGACCATACTGTTAACTCAACATTTCTCAAGTGCTGACACAGTGCTGTGGAGACAGGTCTGTCTACACGAGACTAAACTCAACAGAGATTTGATCCCACAAAATCACAAGTGGCTAAATTTAGCTTTGATTTCGGTATCGTTATATCCATGAGGCACATACTGCCACATGTTTTAATGAACAGCTTCTCTCTTTTGGTGGTGGTCTACAACATAATGAGTATTAATACCATCTTTTTTTACCTAAAGAAAATCATAAGCCTTAAATGTAATGAACTCCCCTGCTGCTTGCCTCCCGCCTGTCAGATGACGACAGACTCGTCCTGCGCAACCAAAGGAAGGGATCGTCTATTCTTCTTAGAAATTGTTCAATTTCACAATCAGCTTGAATACAATCACCTCCTCCTGTTGGGAAATAACAACTGCCGTATAAGTCATGTGTCAGGCCTGAAATAATGAACGCAGATTAATGTTGTTGATTGGAGGAAGCAGATACTGACAAGCTTTGTTGTTTACCACACATCTCAGATATGAAGAATGAAGGCCATCACCACGTGCTCTCACTCTCTTTTTTTTTCTTTTAAATTTGACATCTCGCAGAGCTTGACTATGATATCCAAGTGCAGCACTGTGTGTTATTCACAACATTGCTTCCTGTTTGTCTCTTTACGGCTGTGGTATCAGTGAAATCTTCATTTTCACCTTTACGACACACACTTTGAGGTCAACACCCCCGTGTGTGTAAACACATGCATCTCCGAACATGCACAACACACCTGTTGTTGCAAAAAAAAAAAAAAAAAAAAATCAGGGATGAAAGCCTTAAAGCACACAAAATGTTTTATTTACCCATATTGAATTTTAACAAATGTAAAAGCACATGATTGTCTGCTGGAAATCATAGATATCTGCGTCATCTGCTGAATGTTGTTTAGTGTGAAATAAGAAATACAGCAGACGAGGATTCACTCAGTCCTGTTTGTGTAGCAGAGTCACCGCTGGCTCCTGTTGCTTGGTGAAATGTCATAACCTAATACAGCATGACTTGACATTTGCATTAATGGTGGTTTCATCATGTGTTTATCAGGATTTATTGTGGGAGTTAAGACCAAAGGTTATTTCAGTGACAGAACAACCTCAATGTTTTGATGCTGCAGTAAGTGATTAGAGCAGACTGTTGCAATGTGTATTTATTATTTAAAGCCAATACTTTCTGCTTGGGTCACTTCTATACAGCAGTTGTACATACTAACTCAATAAGTTTCATATAAAGGGAAGGATTCGAAGTACAGCAGGATCTTGCACTAAACAAAAAAAGAAGATTTTAAGTCACATTAAATATAAGATTTTTTTCCCCTAAAATTGCCAGCAGAGAAAATGTCAAACGTCGAGCTTCAAAGTTTATCAAGAAGTCCTGAAAGTGGTTTAAAAAATGGGAATTTCGGCATCTGCAAGATCATGTAATATGACAGCAAACAGACTGAGAAACAGACCCAGACTGCTGAGTTCTCACCGGTAGCTCTTGTTTGAACTAAAGGGAAGCACTTAGTTACAGAAGAGCTTTGGAGTTGGACCACTGTGATTTCCTAAAGCCATAAGAGGCCAGTTCACATCCAGTAGGTCAGTGGAGAGAAAAGGGGGGATAACAGCTATGTGGGCCAGCAGAGGAAGACTGGATGTGAATATCAGACTCCATCAATCACACGCACACACACACAAGCTCTCCTCCCTGGTCTGTGGGAGTATATGCGAGAGTCTGATCACACCACAACAATAGGGAGGCACCTGCTTCCTCAGCTGAGCAGGGAAGCTACCTTCCTGTTAGGAAGCAGTTGGTAATGGGATCACTGGGAGAGATGGGAAGCAGGCTGCGAGGAGACTAAAGGAGGGGGAAAGAAAGGAGGACAGCATGAGAAAGAGAGACACAGGTGGAGGTGAAGTGCTGGCACTCCTCGGCTTGTCTGGGAAATGTTGACACTTAACTGTAGAGAACAGAGGGAGGCTGATAGAGAGGAGAAAACACAGACAGGCAGCAAAGAATGGGAGGGGAGAGGATGACTTGTTCTGTGCTTTCTATCTCAGTAAGAGTTGGTTAATCCAGTCAACGTGAGTGTTCCTCCACTACATGAGCGCAGCTTGTTATTGTCTGACTGTTGCAAGTTGCAACCCATGAAATGTGGAAGTGACCTTGTTGACTCTTAGGGATGTGCTGCATACATCCTCTTATGAAACACCACAGACTCGTGCATTTGCAATTTGACTAGCAACTCCTCGTAAACAACTGTGATGACACTCTGGAGTTAGGACTGAAATTTTCAGTTACAATCCCAGTTAGTGTACTTTGTGATGTGTTCATCCGGTGTCATGTCACGGAAATTGACAGATAAAGGGAATGCAGTTATTGAATTGCGGTACAGATATTTTTGCTAAATTTTGATGCTTGTTATAGAATATTTGTGTTGGGAATTAACCGTTTATCAGCCAACTTGACCTTAATGAATGGAATTTTTCCTAAAGAAATCACTTGGTGACTTTAAAAAATTGTTACATTACGAAGACTTAATATATAACATCTTTGTGACATGTTTGTGTCTAACTTTTCTTTGAGAATTAAATCATTCCAGCGCTGTTCTGTGAAAAAGGCTACTAGTGTGAAATAAATTACAGCAATGCAAGTGCTAAAACAGTAATGATGTCGTCAGCAGAGCAATTACTAGCACTGATAAACTTTCACTGAATCGTGCCACCTCATATAAGGTTTTCACCTCCTTTATTACCTTTACACGTCTCCATTGAACCCCATCCTGGATGCAGGAGTCATCACGACTCTGACTTATTAGTTCCTTCCACTCTGACTGGGCTCTCATCCAAAGCCTTGACAATGAGCGGAGCCCTCAGCACAAGTGTCCACCACGCTCGGCCCTGTACTCCTGCTCAGTACCACTCGGGACACCTCTCAGACACAATACCTCTCTGGGGAGGAGGGCCCGCTGAGAAAAAAGGGGGCTACATGGATGTGTTTACCTCTGGAGCTGTTGGTATTGTTGTTGAATGGTAACTGTAGGAAACGGAGCAGAGTGGTGGGGGATAATTGAGTTTCATTCCTCTGCCCTTCTGAACTCGGGTTTGCATGAGCTTCCTGCCTCACTCCTTCACCGGTGTTAATGATGAGGCCGGTCGGATGTTTGTACAGTGTATGTGTGTGTTGGTACTGTATGTGTGTGAGCATACATGTGTGAATGGACAGTTGTTTGTATGTATGTGCGTTGTGTTGTTTGTGTTCCTTTTTAACGTTGACTTTTGAGTTGGCACGCCTTTAAAGGAATAGTTGGACATTCGTATCAGAGGCTAGTTAGCCTGGAAACAAGGGGCCTACACTGGCTCTGTCTGAGCAGGGCTACCGACACCGGGGGAACACCAGGGTCAGTTGTCCCGAGCGCTTCCCTTTAAATTATCTGTTAGAATAGCTCCTCAAAAATACATAGGCTAGTATTGGTGAGTCACATAAAAGCTTGTTATTCTTCATCCTCTTAATTGTCCTTGACATAGTGGCTGAAAACGATTTTAATTTTCCATGATTTGGTCGTGCCTCTCCCCTCCCACCAGTGAACTGCCAAAATCACCAGGCATCAAAACATAACAGAGATGCAAGGGACTTTATGGCCGGGTACTTGAAAAAAAAAGTATTTTAGCTAGCCTTTATTTGTTGATATAGTTTTTGGGAGAGAAGAGCTCTCTTGCCGCATGTGTTTTGTGTGCAACCGGTGCAGATTCGGGATAGGGAGGGAAAGGGGGCACATAAGACGCACAGAGGGCCTGTGTCTGATGGTAACAAAATCTATCAACACATAATATCTTGTGAGTTTAATACATCAATAACAAAACAAAAAATAAGTCTTGTTATCACTGTGTGGTTTCCAAGCAACTTCAATGAATGCTTTCCCCCAACCAAGACACTTTTACACCTTTTTATATGGATGAAGTAAACAAAATAACATGTTAATGAGCCTTAGAGATCCTGGCAGATGGATTTTGTTTACCTTCAGGCAGAACCAGTTGAGCTGTTCCCTTCTGTTCCTTCCTTCAGATATGAGGGTGGTATCAAACTTCTTACCTTACTGTCAGAAAGAGGCAAATAAGCATATTTACAAAAATGTCAAACTAGTGTGTGTGTGTGTGTGTGTGTGTGTGTGTGATAGGGTTATTAGGTGAGTGGGTGCGTAAGAGCAAGTGAGTCATTCATTAACACAGTTCATTTGACAGCTTTCGTTTATTTCTAGTTTTCATCTGAACTGGGGAATTTGTCACGCACTGGGGAAAGTTTGAGAAGATGTAATCAGGCTAAAACTGTTTTTGATGTCATTGCTCATTTCTGTCTGACCGACTTCACTCTGTAAAGACAAACACACAGAATGCCTATTTTTCGTCACTGAAACAAGCTCATTGATTTATGTGTGCATGTTTAGTTCTGACTAACATCATCAAAATAATATAGTTCCTGAGAATTTGGCTTTAATGTGTCACACACAAAAAAACTGCTAAGCTGGTCAAATTCTAAAAGAGCAAATCTTTAAAAAGCTTCTTTAGGGAAGTGTTGTTGTTCCACTTCTGAAATTTGGACATTTCCCAGAATTTCCACATGTACATGCGTATACTGTATTTCCATGGTAAAACTTTAATATGAGGTAAGGGGAGCTTTAAAAATACATCAAGTACAAAAATAATGCATCACAAACAACATGTGACTTTTCAATGAATATTCATTAAATGTTACACTAGCTTTGATTCCAGTTTAAAACACAAACATCCTGACACACTGTGATTTTTATAATCATTTTCTAGATCACTACTAAATTTCAGTTTTTGTACATCCATATACAAAATCTACGTTTATGGTACATTATATTTTGTTTTTTGTTCTCTTTGTTTTTTAATATGTTAGATAATGATTTTGTTTTTAGCACCTTTGACAAACAAAGCAAAGCAGAAGCAAGACACCTTAAAGGAAAAGCCAACAGTAATGCCAAACCAAAGCAAGACAGAATTAAGGTAAAACTTCAATGAGAGAGAAGATGCAAAAACATAGGAGAGAAGACAGATGATCATGGGAAATAAAAAATAAAAACAACAACAACAAATTAAGACAGTTACAAAAATGAAAGCAATAAACACAATAAAATAATGATGAAAATAAAACGGCAACATCACATAAAAGCCAGTTTATAAAGATGGGTTTTAAGAGGTGATATAAAACAGGTCACTGATGCTGCGAGACTTATATCCTCAGGCAAGTTGTTTCAAAGCACTATCAGCTTTAGATTTAAGCCTCAACCATAGGTGCCCTACCTGAGGATCTAAGGCTGCAAACTGGGTCATATGGAGTCAACATTTCCACTATATAGCTTGAGGCCAGACCCAGAGGTGATCAGTAAAATGTTAAAATGAATTCTAAAATGATCGGGGAGCCAGTGAAGAGAGGCCAGGATTGGGGTGATGTTGTCTGTTAAAACCAGCGAGAAACCCAGCTGCTGCATCTGATTTAAATGTCTCTGAACTAGCTATTGATCTTTCTGGCTTCATCTCTTTGTCCAGACAGACAAAAGACAAATTTGTTTGTCATCTTTCAACCAATGGAAAGTAACAGATTGAACCAAATTGCTTTGGTTGCCTTATCTGCTATCACCAATAACACAACATATGTGGTAGAGAAGTTAATTCACAGCCGACTTCTCCAAATCTCAAAGAGCTTGATAAGACATGTTTCCGCGACAAATGGCAACAGGGCAGCAACATAGTGTGCATGCACAAAGTGTTGACCACCACCTGCTTCTTCGCAGAGTTTATTTATAAGCTGTCCCCCGCAAACACATCTGTGCAATGTCTAGGGGAGTTGTTGTTACCATTGAAAAAGTGGTCACTGTAGCGCTCTGAGAATATGTTTTTACAGAAACATTCTCATTGGTTTGGGTGACATTAGAGGTTCAGTTTTGGTTTTGGTTGGTTGGAGGTCGCAGCTTTCAAACTGTGTCATTAAACACCTGCCAACACAAATGTTTATCTGCCCTGAAAAACAGCCAGGATTTATAAATCTGTCACTCAACTCTTTCAAGTCGCTGACGGGATGTCCCTGATGTCTTGTTATGCATATTGCTCCTGATGAGATGTGTTCATAACAGAACTGAAACAACTTGCCACACCTGGGTTGTCCTCAGATGCCGCATGATGAGCAGCCAAATGCACTGCTAAACTGACAGATATAAAAAGTGAAGTTCAACGCAGCCTGATGAGTCAGTGGTGAAGACATGATGTACTTACAATGTTGTGGTCATGCTGGAATTATACATCTGACTGTTTTCATCGCGTCTCTGATCCTAAGCGGTACTGATTTTTAGTTTGAAATCACTGTGGGCCGTTTTTCTCTTTTTCCCTTCCATAAAAGTCATATTGTGAAAATCGTGGGCTTGTTTTGGTTTGTCTTTAAGGGTACAACATACATAGGGTAACTTGGACCCTATTTTACAATGATTTTCTGTCTAAGCCACTAATAGGAACACCAGTTTCTGAAATTGGTCCTTTATCGAGTGAGTGGGCAGCAGCCGGTAGCGGCGAAACACGCTGAAAAGTCCAATTAATTGAATTACCCCAAATCATTTGGGGTAATTATGTGCTGTCAATGTACATCCACTGAAAGTGCTCATTTTTGAAACTTTAAGGGTTTAAATTGTTATCATAAGTGTCTGACAGCATTAAAGAAAAGATCCCCAAAGAGAATGATTTTTCTGTTGTTGTTAAAGAGTAAGATCAATTTTGTTTAACTAGAAACAGTGCTGAAATTGCTATCACTAAACCCACCACACTCCATTTAACTAAACAGTAATTTTGTCATCGTAAAACACATTTAATTCACAGAAACATAAATTCACAAAAAACATCTTCGTTAGTCTTTTCACTATTCAAACAAACACCAACTCTGGTTAAAGTAAACCTTAAATTCACCCACATAGAAGTGAAAACATGCTGGCTCGCTCAAAAGCTAAAATTACTGTTTATTAAAATGGAGCCTGGTGGCTTTGGTGAGAGCTATTTTGAGGCTATGGTCAGCACTTGTCAAACAAAAAGGATTTTACTCTTAAAAAAAAAAAAGTGAAACTCTGTCGGCATTCTTGTTATAACTCCGTCAGACACTTAGAATAGTAATCTGAGTCTGTCAGTGGCAAAAACAAACACTTTCAGTAGACTCAAAATGATAGTGCATAATTCCCCCAAGCAGCTACGTTGCAGCTTGTTTTGCTGCTCCTGGCTGCAGTGCTCTCAGTCGAAACTGGACCAATTTCAAAAATTGCGGTTCCCATTAGTCACTTAGACACAGAAACTTCAGAAAATAAAATAAAAATTGAAAAATATCTTTAGTATTGCTGTTAATAATAGTAATTGGCAGTGGCAAGAGTTTCATTAAGACTTCTGTTTGTAAAACTGTCAATCCACCATCTGTGTCTGTGGCAGCATCTGGAAAGACATAACTAACATGGAGCTGGGGGAAGAGGTTGTTTGTTGTTGTATAGCTTAATATGTACAAAACATGATAGCATGAGACATTTCAGGAAAGAATACCAATACTGAAACCCTTTGTCTGTTTTCCCTTTACCTTAGAAATGTCTCTGTA
The DNA here is from genome assembly GCF_006386435.1 of Epinephelus moara. NCBI lineage: Eukaryota > Metazoa > Chordata > Actinopteri > Perciformes > Serranidae > Epinephelus > Epinephelus moara. The sequence continues at coordinate 35,221,487 of NC_065510.1, read as the reverse complement.
TGGTTTGTGTATCTTCTCTAGGCTGATTTTCATACTTAGCGGGTGATCGGCCTTCATGCAAAGTGGACATGATAACACATGCTGGCAATGAAAAGACACCAGCATGTGTTGTGTCTGTGTCAACATGACATTGTACACGCATACAAACAAACTGGAGGATAATATTCCACTGAAGACGTGAATGGGAATTTATGTTTTGATGCTTGATATGAGCTCCGTCTCCTGTCCCTACACAGAACCTGAGCGGAGAAGATGCAGCACACTTCGTGCACAGAGGACAGGATCCAGCATGCTCTGGACAGGTGTCTGGACGGGCTGAGACGAAGTCCCACAGCAGCGCACCACTGGAACGGTAAGACTACAGGGGCTGCACCAGTGATGAGGACCACAGATATTTGGTTTAAGAATTTGGCACGAAGCAGTGAAGCATGTAACAACAACCTGGTTTTTAAGCTTGTTTACAGTACTCTTTTGACTTTCTTCTCATATGTTTATTAGCCCATGTCGTCAGAGTATTTTCATAATACACTTACCTCTTTAATACTTAAAAATCTGTAAAGAAAAAAACAAAACAATTAAAAGTCCTCAGATAGTACATTACTCTGCCAATATGCACCATCCTCTAAATGTATTTTATTGACTATAGCATGCGTGTGGGGGCAATGGAGGGCAACATTATATATATATATATATATATATTTTTTTTTTTTAAACAAACAGAAATAAATTAAAAGAAAAAAAATTAAACGCTGCAGGCCAGTGTCAGAAATTAGCAAGGGCCACGGGCCATTTGGCCCGCAATTTATCCAAGAATGCCCCCAAAAGCCATGTTCCGGGGGCCAAAATTGCCCCCAAGTTTTCGAAACAACTATATGTATTTATATTTTTAACGGTATTAAAATCTGACATTAAAGTATAATTTTATTTTCATTAAATTAATTTACAGTCACGTCTACAACTCATTTTCCAGACATAATCAACGAGATTGCACTGATTACGTGAGAGTAATCTGACAGAGAAGGGGAGGGGGCTTTGCTGTACCATAAGTATTAATTAACCATTTCTTGGGTGATCTGTGTCTACACAATGACAAATTAATGAAAAATTAAGGTAGAATGAATGTTAAATTTTAAATTAACTTACTTCCAGGATTGCATCTAAGGAATTTATAGTAATTTGGCCTTTTTAACAGTAAAAGTAACTGTAATGTGGTGAAACATTAGTACTGCTATCAGTAGATTAATGGTTAAATCATCACATTTAAACTGGTTGAATTATAGGAAATCTGAGTGATATTTTGCAACCATAACTTTATGTAACCCATTATTTGTTTCATTTATAGTGGTTTCTACTGAAGAGTGAAGACACTATCTTAGTTGGTTTTGCTTTTCATGTGCTTATTGTTAGAACATAATTACAATTTTTTGATGGCCCCCAAACATTTTGAAAATGCCCCCATTTTTTAGACCGTGGGGGCCAAAATTGCCCCCAAAATATTTTGTTGATTTCATACCCGGCTGCAGGCCACAGAAATTTGTGGATCTGAATTAGGAAAGAAGGAGAAAGCATGCACATGAGCGTCCATTAACTGGACCTTTTTAAGGGGCCCAGCCATTTCTGTGGGTGCATGCAGCTCTTGTTTTGGGTGGTAGACCAGGTTAGATTAGTAACCTTTTTCACAGCAGGCACATGTTATTAAACTGATATAAAATCAAACAAATATTTTTCTTCATGTTTTTCTTGGCTGTAGTGCCAATCTAGAGCCACTTATAATGACTGAGCAGTCTTGTGGCAACCCTGTGACCTTCTGTTTCTAGGAAGGTACAGGCAACACATTTTCTCCGAAATATCAACCCCAGTACACGCATTTGAATGTGATACGTGCTGTTTACAGCTTCTGGCTCGAACAGAAGGCAGTTGTTTCTTAACACAAGGGCAACGTGTGACAGACACTCTGCCAGGGGCATATGAGCTTGTTGTTGGTGACACTGTCACTGTCAGATCATCGAGGGGTGTTATTGGCTGCTGGAGGAAGTTGTGTGAATAGACAGCTGGGAGGAAGTGGTGTCACAGACCGCAATGTGTGAGTGAGGCATCATGGGGCAGGAGTTACTGTGGTACAGGGTGTGAAAACAGGGCAGAAGATTAAATCGGCATCGGCCCCCCACATGCCAACCAGCACCGGATAGAGTGACGCACACTTAAACCTGTTAGTGGGTTTTATCCCCTGATGTACTGTGATGTGATTTTGACATTTAAAACATGCTTGCTGAAGCTGTTTCATGCTTCACTACATGACTCCATCATCTGTTAAGACGATTTCCAGGGCTGTGTATGTTGTCTGTGAGTGTGAATACATCCATGTGAACTGAAATAATCGAATTTTCATCTCAAGAGGATTATTCAAAACTCACAGTTACATTTCCAGGGCTTGCGGCTTATCAAAATAAAACCTGTTGAGCTCTCGAGTAAATTCTCGTGATGCAGTTGCACCTAGCTGACCTTTAGAGATGTTAGATCAAACTCCTGGGTGCACACAACTTTAGAGATATGCAGCAACTGACAAGTGTCTTGGAAAACATTTCTGTGAAACCTGAACAACTGCTGATGTGTTACTTCCTCGGAACCGGAGCTCCTTAGAGATGCAATCAGAGTCGTTGAGACTGCGGGATCGAATGGAAAGTGAGGTGCTTGTGAGGAGTCAGCAATCACCCTCAGTTGTTTTTGTGAGTGTGATAGAGATCAGATTGGTGAGGTTTGAGATACAGCTCTGTTTTATCTTGTGTTTCCATTTCACACTGTAATAGAAAACCTGCAATCAGAGCTCAGTGAAACCACATGTCCTTCCTTTACATCCCAAAGCAATTACGTAAAAATTAAAAGTTTCCAGTGGGCGTCTGTGGTAGAAAAAAAAAAGTAATTTTGAACCCACACTTTCAATAACCTGGGCAATAACAATCTGTGTGTTTAATTACCCCCAATTCCAATATCCCCAAGATTCTTTTTTTTTAGTGTAGCACTAAAACAAGTCTTTAGTTAGTTAGTTTATCCTTTCGGAAACTCTGTTTGTGTCTGTGGCAACTGTCTGACAAATACAGCCACAACAAAAAGGGAGGATACCTTAACTGTGTTCTTGCGACAGGAAATCCGTCCTGCCAAAACATTCTAACTGAAACAGTGAACAAAAGGTGATAAAACACACCCCTGAAGTGCACCAGCACTGACAATTGTGGATTATAAAGTCCTGATGTGAGTAATTGCAAACCAGTCTTTGCTTCATGCCAGTCTGTGACCCAAACGCAAGATGATCTGAGACCCACTTCATAAACGAGGTGTTGTATAATGATATTAGATGCATTATAATTCCAATAGGCTACTGTATGTAATCTGTTACAACTACAGCTAATTGGCAGCGTCCTTGATAGTATAATCAAAGTTTGGCTCAGATAGCTTTTGTCACAGTGCCCACATGTGCCAGCTTGCATCACCAGTGAGGGTTCAGTCTTGACCCTTGAACAGCCCATGTTGGGAACAAGTGTGTTTACCTGCCTACAAATACTTGGATATTTTATATGGCTGTCATTTATGCTAGCTGCCAATGTACTGTATGTGCACATGCAAACCCAGTGGCTTTGATTGAGGTATTCCTCCTTGGGCTCAATCCACTTGTATACATACAGTCAGGGGCGGACTGGGACTAAAAAACAGCCCTGGACTTTGACTCGGCCCAGCCCACAACAACAGGTGCGCATACGGTACGCGCTTCCTTCTTCTTCAATTTGACTGGCGGCCGGCCGGCTCATAGATATCTATGGGCCGGCTGCAGGGCGTAAAATTAACATTTTACTTCATCTGCCATTGGCTAGTGACCTCCAAAAATTTACTGGCCAAACATATTTTTCACCAGCCAAATAAAAAAATTGTGCCTTATTTGACAAAAAATAATTACTTTACATTTTTAGTATGAAAATCCAACTTTAGGAAAATCCAGCCCTGTCCTCTGTGTTTCTTTGGCATGCTTGCGGCAAAGGCTGCAGTAGTAGTATCACGATACTGCGGCAAAAATGAGGCAGATGTGCCTTTTGTCATTTATAAAAAGATAAATCACTTTTCTATAATACATCAATGATATTTCAATGGAATAAATTACTTATTGACTTATTCATACTTCAAAAACAGCATCAATAAGTGATTAACATAGGGGGGATCAAAATAAAATAAATAAATAAAATAAAAATCAACCAGCCACCCTCCTCCCCTGACAAGTAAAGAACAGTCCCTTCATAAGTAAAGAACAGTCCCTAAAGTGCGGTGAGGTTTGTGGACCGTTACCTGCCACAAAGAGAGAAATGTGAACGGCTCGTTTCTCCTCTGACACGTCACATACCTGTGTGCCGCCACGGCTCGGTTGTCCAGGTACTACTGGGCAGTCATGACACCAACGAAAGAGGAAATTACTGGACCTGGAGTCTGACTTCTTTGTCGCCGGTAAGCCGTTATCTTGCGCCGCAGAGCACTATGAGCCTCCGCCGTGTTCCTGTCTGTGACCCCCGTTCAACCCACAACCTCCAGGATTTGCATTTCCTTTCTGCTGCTGGTTGAAACGTGATAATAAGGGCGCCCCAGCACCCATTCCACTAACTTGACGTGGAAATGAGCGGTAGTCTAGAAAACTGGCGAGTTTTTTTTTTTTTGTTGTTGTTGTTTTGTTTTCTTTCGAGGGCACTCGTGCGCCCTCACATAGATTGCGCCCTGGGCGGTCGCCCACATTGCCCATAGCAAAAACCGTCCCTGGACACAGCTGGCAGAAATGGTCGAAGCACATAAAAAACCCACATGCAATTCAAAATTTTCCATCGGCCACTGGCAGGTGTGTGTTTTTGTTTTACACACCAAACTCATTTTTTACCCGCCATTGGCGCTTGGCGGGTGTTAATTTTACGCCCTGGCCGGCTGGCATCCAATTTAAAGGCTGCCACCTAGCGGACTGGACGTGGAACAGTAGATTATCAGGGAGAAAAAGGAAAAAAAAAAAACGGTGATGACTGCGTGGCGGCCGCTGGCCATCCTGGAGTACCGGCCGTTCTGTGATTCTCCAGAACCTCCAGATGGCCAGTCCGCCCCTGCATACAGTGTATCCTCAGAGACTAAAACCAATATCGGTTATGCTCTCAAAATGTCTTACAAAGGTTCCTTTGCAATATTGGCACTAGGGACAAAATGCATTTCTTCAGTGCCTCTTCCACATGAAGCAATGCACAGAACAACTAGATACTGTAAGACATGATCGCCTGTGCCTTCGGTTAATTCAAGACAAGACAAGGATTTTAATCACAATGGCATTTATACCTGACAAAATAAAAGCTAAATAAAGTTGCCTTTAAGTCTGAGCTCTGTGTCATCAGAAAGCATGCATTTTTGTTTGCATGTTAAAAAGCACAGTAAGGTTTGCTTGTATTATTATGATGCGAAACTACCAACACATTGCCACCCTGATTATATTTGCTGTCAGAACACGCGCCAGCTACATTTCAATCAGCAGAGACTTTTTTGTGAAAAGAATATTTATTTACTTGTGCAGATAAGAATGAAAAAAATTTGAAAAGTCTTTGGCGATTAGATCCTATCGAGATGGTATATTTCTAAGGAGGGTGATGAATCCATAGTAGAATAGAGAACGCCGGTGGTGGTAGAGTCGGTAAAGATGAGATGAGATGAAGATGTGGAGAAGATGGAGAAGTGCTGATAATCTGGATGAGCAGTAGAATAACCCTTTGTTGAGCTCGTCCTGGACTCTGGATACGATGGCTGGAGGAGAGCGTGACAATCCTGCCTAAAATGGCAGCTGACAGCAGATTTAAAATTATGCAGTGGCTTCCTGACTGGCTGATAGAGATCTAGGTGGAGTTTGATTGGATACCTAGAAGCCTGAACACCCATAGTCGGCTGATTAGAGGAAGCAGTGGGAGCGGAAAGGAGAGAATTGTGAATGGATGAGCGCAAAGAAAGTCTTCCTGATTGAACTTGTACTGAGCTTCACTTAGCAATGATAGCAAATTATTTATTTTTAAACTGCCCCCGTACCAATAGTTAGACAAACAATATGTAGGTTTCAAGACTAGTGAGCAACAAAGTGCAACAAAAACTGAGAGTCCATGGTGAGACTCTGTTTGGCTCTGTTGGAGCACAAACAGACAGTGTTTTATTATCCTGGCTGTGCTGCTACCTGTGCCACTGTTTATTAGATATCCTTAGTGATGGAGTCTGTCTGCTGTAACCCTGCTGTGTGAAGTGTTTAATATCCTCTGCATATGTACACTGATAATTCATTTTGACATTGGCGAAGGCATATTACTTTTTTAACCTCGGTACATGCAGTGCAGCGCAGCATCGCTCATATTCATAGGTCTTTACTCTGAAAGATGTTCTGGGTAAACTTGAGAGGGCACATTTAAAAAAGCGATTGTCTTTTGGGGTTGTGGTGAGGTAAAACATGTGACTTGTGTCTATGTTTAACGTGTGGCTAATTTTGCATGCTGAATTTGCATTAACATGACGTGCTGTTTTCAGTGCTAATGTGCTCGGCGGGCCAGTCAATGAACCGCTGGAGCCTGGAGGAGCTGGTGAAGAGGGACCCTGAGAACTTCCTCATCCTATTACAACAGATCATCAGGAAGACCCGAGAGGTGAGAGGTCAAAGAGGACATATCTCACTGTTGTGAAGCGGCACTAGAATTACTGAACCCTAATCACCGCTCTCTCTCTGTCTGTCTCAATGTGTGTGAGTTCAGGTTCAGGAGCAGTGTCAGTATGAGCTGGTGGCTCCCCTCGCTATCATGTTCTCCTCCACGTTGCTTCAGGTACAAATTTTCAAGATGTTAACAAACATTTAACCTTTCATCACCTCAGTACAATTCTGTGTTTCACATGTGTAAGGGCACTCTAAAAAGGTTAGTTAGTTCCTCAATTCAAACCACTATGACGTTTTTTGAGGTGTTACAATACTGTGATCAAATCTTGTAGTACAGTTTAAAAACACACACAACCCTTACTGGCTTGACAAGAATGATTTGGTTTACAAACATTACTTCTATTTTTTACTCAGGATCATTTAAGAATCAAGTGGTCCTGTAACAGTACACAAAATCATGCCATTGGAAATCTGATTAACTGATTTATTACTGGTCAGACAGATGGCAATTGAAGAAGTCATTGTTTGATTGCTTCAAGTTGCTCTGACTAAAATGCAACATATTTCATGTGATTATCTTCATAGTGTTTTTTCAGCAGGAACTGAGAACCTCAGAGAACTGTGTAGCAAATGATAATGTGACACCTTCGAGGTTTTGAAATGACGTGACAAATGTACCTTTGGTTTGTTTGTCATAGAGCCTGTAATATATTTAAACAGTGGCTAATGACATAACATGACATTATTACACTAAACTGGGCTAGTTACCTCATAAGGTATCTGACACACTGTACTTCATGATGCAGTTGTAGAATTAAGTAGTAATGTAATAATAGCTAAGAACAGGAAGAATAACATACATGCTGATATTGTCATTACATCATCAGTTTGTTATATTGCACTTATTATGAAGGCAAAACAGTTAAGGTGCTGAATGGGTGTAATACGTAACATTAAGGGCTTTTATTGCATGTCTGATACATCAGGAGGATCATTTATACGAAATATTTTACAAGTTATGACATTGTCAGTTGCTGTGAGGAAACTGTCTGTCTTCAACAGACCAGAATGGTTGGTCCACAGTCACGCAGGAGTCACTAGTCTTTAAAGTTATTCTCAGAGTTGAGGATCCCGATTAAAGTAGCTGATATGTGTTTTGGTTGCAGACGCCATACTGTCCTCCAGACACAGAGCTGCTGGAGGAAGCTGTTGAGGTGTTTCGCTGCTTCCTCACCTGGCCAGAGCCTTACTGCAGTGTGTGTAAAAACCTCCTCTCCACACTACAGCAGGAGCTCAAGGCCCCAGGTAAATATAAATGGGTTTGTTTTGTTTGAAAGGCCACTCTGCATGTGTGTGGCTGCTACATTTACTACTGTTGTCTTTCAACACTGGTAATCACCCCCCCTCTAGTGACAAGTTAAAGAAATGCATTTAGGAGGACACTTGCAAATGGACTCTGCTTATGCCACACACACCAGTATCAACAACAGCAGCGACAGGAAGATGATAAGGCTACAGGTCATACTGGGCACTTCTCCATACAAAGAGAAATTGTTTAAAAACCGGATGATGAAGCTTCAGCATTTACAAAACAAAAAAGCAGAAGCCACATGTAAACACCTATGCTGAAATTTACAGGAAGGGTGAAGGAAGTACTAAAAATACAGCAACAGACTGAATGAATACATTTGAATGAACTGAATGAATGACTTTTAAAAGGGGATTTTTTTCGGCAGCTTTTTTAATACATCACCGTGTTTCATAAAGACACAGTATGAGGCCCTTTGTTGCTTTTGCATTTGTGCCAAATCTATTAGGAACTTGATTTAGTAATTACAGTGTTTAGTTCAAATATAAACATGAAGCTATATGTGACATTTTCAATACATTTTAAGCCACTTCTTGACAGATATTAGTAGACAATCGTACTAGCATATTGTACTGAAGTGAAAGTACAGTTATTTTAAGACATTTTTGCCAAGGAAAAAATCTGTAAAACTACTTGGATAAAGGTGAAAAGTGGTTCATATGTTACTGTGGATTACAGCGTAATTTAAATACTTTTGGGCTTCAAAATTAATTGCATTTAGTGTCAAAAACCAACCAACAATAAATTCAATGTATATTTACATATATATAAACAGACAGTACTTTGTGGCCTGTGTATTCAATATATTATCAATTATAAATATACAACTGCCTTCATGTAGCCTAAATACAATTAATCATAGAAGACAAACAAAATGACAATAAATAGCTACTGACAATGGGGCAGATGTAGCATTAAGCCACATTACCTGCTACTTCATGTAGAATGAACAGTAGAATAAAACGTGATCAAAACAGCCTACACAGAAATATGAGATAACAATAACAATATAAACTCCACAGCAGCTGCAGCCACAACGACACATAGTCTACTGAAGCAAAAAGAGAGCTGCACACTTTATATATACACACCACCACACACTCAACGCTACAGTGGTTCTTTGTATATCAGGACATTTTCAGGACTTCTACCATGTGACTTTTGTGAAACAGATTTAACTTGAAATGTAGCAAAGTACAATAGTTGTTGTGATAAAAAGTAATGAAGTAAAATTAAAATCACAGATTTTTTAAAAATACTGAAAAGGGTACACATACACAAATAATGATTTTGTTAAGTATTGTATGATGTCCTAAATGCTGTAACCTTCATCTGCCTCCAGGACGCTGTCACAAAAATCACTGTGTTCTTGTCTAGTTGTTTAAGAGAATAATACAATGTAAAAAAAAAATCTATTTTCCCCATAGGGATTTCCTATCAGAGACTGGTGAGAGAAGAACAGGGCCTTAACACCTCCAGCCAGTGCTCCAAGACCATGTAAGTCCATACAGTAAAAACAAACAATACTCTCTATAGGACGTAGAACTCTTCAGTTTTCTCATAGCTCGACTCAGCCAGGTTTTCCATGATATTCAGACATTTACATTTTTAAAGGAACTACTCTGTATGAGTGCACACATGAAACTTGTTTGTACAGTCTTATCATTGGACAGCAGTGTGTTCCTGGCTATTTATTTCAGTCCACTTCAGACGTTGTGTTATCTGCACCTTCTGCTTTCTTGTAAAAATGGGCTGTTTTTTTTTTTCTTACAAGTCAGTAGTTCACAGTAACTTTATCTGATCTGACACTATGCATCTTAGGTAAAAAAGAAAACAGCACTCAGTATCCATAAGTTGACTGAATCATAGCACATATGTGGTTAACACTTCTTGACCTGGAAAGTCCCTTTTCATCCCCTTCTCCACGCACCCATAAGCCCACTCACCTCCACCACCACGAACCACCACCACCACCATAGCATCCTGTTTGCATCTTCCCACATGTGAATTTGTGTACATGTTGACACATTACCAATGATGCCATATATGTGCTTCCTGTAGGACCGTACTGCTGATGAACCCATGTGAGGTGCCCGCTGACTTTCTGTCAGTGGCTGAGCAGCTCAGTCACATTCACCACTCGCAGAAAGAGACCTACATCACCCTGATCAAACATGCCTTCCAGTCCACACTAGGCACCAAGTACCCTCTACATAGCATCCATAAAGTCCTGCAGGTAGGATATGTGCTCAGGGTGGAGAAGTTATGGACTATGGACTAGAATCAATAGATAGTTCTGAAACACAATGACATGATATTTTGGGTATGATTTGTGTTTAAAATTGCTTTTGTGGTATGGAGTTACATAACAGAATCAGTTACAATTAATTAATATTTCCCTTTAAACTGTATTTATATGCATTACAAGGTTTTGTATGCGACATTCAGAGCAATAATATAGCAGCAAACCAATATTTGCTTTGTAGAGATATAGTGGAGTAATGGCATCCTGAGCAGAGAATGAAGTCCCGCTCCCTCTGTGTAAGTTGTAACCCGAGCTTCTCTGTGGTTTGCTGTGGTGGTCTGGCTGCATGTTGGTGCATGCATGTATCCCACTGGCAAGGTCTTCATCGCCACTTTGTACTGCCCACATTCGGAGATTACTGCTGATAATGGGACGGCATCGTACGTAGAAGCATAGCGCCCACCCTCTGCTTCCCCCCTAGTTGACACTTCCAGTTCTTTAAGCACTCTCGCCATTGTATAGCGCTGTTTATGGAGTTTGCGCCACCAGCTGCTGGCTCAGCCACCTCCATGTTGACAACATGTGTCCAGATATACTCTGAATTCCACATAGGCTAGAGTGCCTTTAAAATAAGTGCCAGTAGTTTATGGTATTTCAAGATAACTGCAGAAGGACTTTGCAATATACTATCATGTAAGCAGCATCAAGGAGACGTGTAGCATTACATCTACAGTACTGTCCATACTTTTGATGAAGCCAATACAAACCAGTAGAGAGTTTGTAACTATTTAAAGGTATACCATGCAAGATTGTTGTTTACTGTTTGTGAAATAGCTCACCAATGAAATTGGAGGTAAAAAACATCTTAACTTGTATTTGGTGTTTCGCCTCCCTGTTTGCCTTTTTTCAACACTGGTTACCTTTTTGTAGAGCCCTGACCTCACCTGAGCACTTTGGGGTTGTGCACACTCATAAAGGTCCCAAACACAGATATTACAAAGGAAATAAGAAATTCCAGGTGACAGGCAGAGTCTTGGCAAAAAAAATACACAGTTATACACTTCTAGTGTGTCATAAGAAATGTTTGAAAGGTATTACTTCTGTTGAGTTCATGCATCGTTTTTTTAGGAAAATCCTGCATAATATATCTTTAAAGAGTTAGACAGAATAACAATACAGGGATGTGTTAAGACATGTAAATTCACCGTACCGAATTATGCATACTCTTTGCAGGAAAAAACGGTCAGTGAATTGGAGGAGCTCTTCTCTGCTGTAAGTGATGTCTTAGAGACGGCTGCTGCCATGAGTGATGCTCTGAAGGGCCGCGATCATGTGATTCAGGGACTTGAGCAATTAAGGAAGAGCATGAGAATTCCAGCATCCAACGGAAGAAAGTCTGATGGTAAGAGGGCAGCTGGTTATATGAAGTGAGGGACATTATGTATAAATGATATTATTTTCTGTTTCTGGTGGATATTGTTTGATGGGCTGTTATTTGTTCTGCCGTCCTTCTCAGGAATGCTACAAACTCTACCCGTGCCTACAGCCAAGTGTTACATGTTTCACTGGGAAAAGGATAACTTTGGTAAAGTATTTTGCATGACACTTTGTTGCTTCATATATGGGAATTATCTTTCTGCTTTGAGCTGATGAAGAGTCAGTTTTCTTTACTTCTTTCAACTCTCAATTCCAATTTTAACATAACAGAAATACAAACCATATTTCTATTTAATTGAATAGTTTTTGTGCATTTTTTTCAATGCTGTATGTGATTTGTCTATTTTGATCTCTGCAGATGTTCTGAACACCCTTTTGGAGCATGACCCTGATGGGCAAGCCGAGGAGGAAGAGGATGTAGACATTTATTATGAGGAGGAGGGTGTAGCAGAGATTGATGCAGAATTAGAGGAGGAGGAAGAAGACAAAGAAGAGGATGAACACGGAGTAGAATTGCCTTCAATGTCTATGATCCGTAATGGCTACAGCACCAACCATCGTGCCTCCACCTTCTCCACCATCTCCTCCCTGTCCACTGCCTCCAAAGACTCCATGTTCTCCACCTTGTCCGTAGCCTCAGAGTCCTACGCTCCGTCCCTCTTCTCCGTCACTTCTGCTGGTGACAGTGACTACTTTGAAGATTCAGATGACTATATCTGCTCCTCTCCTGTTGCTGATAAATGTTCGCCAAAATCTATCAACAAAGCATCAGTTCGGCTCAGCCAGCACTTGTATCGGCTCTTCATCAAACCCAAGAGCCCTCGGTCACTGTCACGAGCCAAAAGCTTAGGAAACACGGAATCAAAAGACCTTTTAATGGTGCGAGAGAAGCGCTCCAACTCTCTACCACAGCAAGTCAAGTTACGCAGTCCTGAGCCCTTCCTCCAGCCATTAAGTCAAACTCTCAGACATGTCTGCTTCCGAAGGAGGCCCATTCTCAGCAGCGATGAGGACAGTAAGAATACTACGCTGAGGGTGGTGGTGTTTGGTGCTGATCATGTAGCGGGGAAGGTGGCCCGAGCCTACAACAGCCTGAGGAGGAAGGAGAGTGCGTGCCCGCGTCTCAGTAGGGCCTTCAAACTTCAGTTCTACTTTGTGCCTGTGAAGAGAGACTCAGCAGCAGGGCCAGGAAGTCTGAGGTCTCCCAGTCCTGTGGTTCAAAGTTCTCCAAAGGGAGCATCGGTGCTTAATGTAAGTAAAAAAAATACACCAGCCAAATCTCATACACTGACCACAAAGTTTTGTTTACACCATCATTTCATTTCAGACTCGTCACCAGAAAAAAATGTTGCCATTGTACATTTCTGCAAACCACGAATATGTTACATACAGTTTGCACATTTCATACATACATAAGATATCAACATCTTTAAGTAACATAGTGTATGATCTGACTTTGTCATCAGAAGGTGGAAGGGATGGTGGATTGCATGTGACTTCGGCAAGGCACCTGCCAAATGCAAACGTGTCTGCTACATAGTAATGTGCAAATGTAACATATCTGTGGTTTGCAGACAAGTGCAACATTTTTCCTGGCGATTGGCTCACATATTTACTAAGCTGAAGAGCTGAACTGTGTGGCACAGAGTAAAGAAAGACAGATATGAGAATTACGCTCTTGTAACTGTTGCTTTTGCTTAAGCAGGATCTTCACCTCGCGAGCACAGGGGACAGCACTAACGATATTGCCCACCTCCTGGGTATGTTGGACCCTTGGTACGAAAGAAACACCCTTAGCCTGCTTAAGTTACCCGCCAACGTTGTCTGCCAGGTACAGCTGGAATCTAATCTTTACACTGCCTAAACAACACTAATCCTAAAGTCTATCATTCATGTTTAAGAACTGTTTTTTTTTTCATATTTTTATTATGATAGATAAAATGTCCAAAGTTTTTTTCAGACTATCCCAACATGAATCCTCCTGGTGTATTAAGTATTCAATTGTTATTGCTCTGCAGCAAACCTCAAAGACGGAGTCAGAGTCATATGATAGTTCTTATGAGAAACGTCTGCCCATCCTGGCTGACTTGGTCCTGTACTACTGCCGCTATGCTGTCCGGCCTGCTCTGATCCAGCTCTATCAGGCTGAGGTCAGATACACTTTTACACAAACACACACACACACACAAACACTATATTCACCTCTGCCAGGGACCTATTTTAAAAAAACATGTAAGCCCTGGTATCCAGACCTTGGCACCCTTGTAAACAGAAATAGGACCCTGATGCCCTCTGGGTCTTAACAATAACTAATATAACACCTCAAAATTCAGTGACTGATTGAGACTCTTTGGTGTTGCAGTTGACGTTAGCTTGTGGAGAGAGGAGGACTGAAGTGTTCGTCCACTCCCTAGAGTTGGGTCACACTGCTGGAACGCGAGCCATCAAGGCTATGGGTGAGTGTGACACACAAACCAAACTCATATCCAAGCAACCATGCCACATTGAATCAAATTAACCACATTTTCCATGCAGTGAAATGCATCATCAGTTTTTATGAGGTTGAGGCTGGACTAAATTTATGATAGCGGAACATCTGTTATTTCTATGTCATGATTCAGTCTACTTCTACTTTTCTAGTTTCACTTGTCGCCACCGCTTGCACTTCTGATTTTTAATTTCCCTTTGAGAAGTCAAAATTCAGGGAAAGGTCTTAATGCCTCATGTCTGATAGTTACCGCAAAAATGATTTTAACCATTACTCACAGTATTCTTCAAACCAAACGATCTAGATTTTGTCATTGGAAATTTGATATCTTCTACACAGCATGCCATCTGCAAAACTTCTGTCACAGTGTAAAAATCACAGTGTTTTTTTTGCTAGTTTGTGGTCATACTTAACGGTATTGTAGCATTATTTTTTGCACTTTTTTAAAGGGTAGGCTATATAACTAAAACACTGCTTTCATGCATCACTAATGTGTTTGTCTTTTTCTCTTTATATAGGCGCTGCCAGTAAACGGTTTGGTATTGACGGTGACCGAGAAGCAGTGCCTCTCATGTTGGAAGTGGTGTACAACAGGGTAAGATGGCGATTTTAATTCCTATTAAAAATCATGTCTTGAAGCTGTACTTTACAAGAAAAGCATTTATGAATACACCATCTTATCAGCAGAAAAACATCCCGTTACCCTTTTGCAGACAGAGCAGGCTCTCCCCCTTTACCCTAATTCAACTAGTTTCGGTTATGGCTACTTCTCCACCCATGGGAAATGACACATCAAAATTAAGTGACAAAATACAAAGTCTGCTAAACAGCTATGAGCATATGCCCTGTCCTGACAAACCTAAAACTTTTGTTATTGTGGCATGAAGCATTAGAGAATAGTTGCTCAAAGTGCAGCCCACAGGCCAATGGCGAGCCTCTGAAACCTTTTGTGTGGGCCCCGAACATGATATGAAATCCATGCATTATATTTCAATCATCTGTGGCCCATTTTAATACTTTAACTTTCATTAGCTTACATTTTATAGACAACTTAGCTACTCCATCAAACTGCGCTGTGTCAGGTTAGGAATGACATCTTGTAGAAAGCTACTGGTTTCATGGCAACTATTGGCACCTCTTAAGTGTTGTGGGAATTGCGCTCTGTCATCAGTACAAATGCTGTTAGCTAAAGTTAACCATTTTCGTGGACAACTGGGCAATTTAATGTGGAAGTAAGATGTGCGGCACTCAGTCATATGCTTGCTCCCTAAATTTGCACTTTGGAGGAGATGGTGGAGAGATGTTGAGCACCCCTGCTATAGAGACTAATGGCCTCTTTACTGATGTTATGCATTCATCATCTGTCCCTTATCTTTCATCGGAGTCATTTGAACCTGCAGTCAGTCAGTCAGTCAGGATTATTTACCCTCCCTTCTTCTTCCATTCAGGTGGTGATTAGTGGGAGAAGCCAATGGAAAAGAGAAACCAAAGTCTGTACTTCAGTGAACTTGACGAAAGCATGCAAGAATCCCGAGGAACTAGGTACGCTGCTGCCACTGGCTACTTTATGTCACTGAAATGTGCTAACATAGTAATTACTGTTTATGGTGAAAAGAATAATTTTTTCCATTATCATTCTAACTGTATGTTCTGTTGCTTCAGCCAATGGTAAAAGGAAATCCCTCAATCTTTTTGTTGTTGTATCTGCAGTAGGTGATGATGATTACTGTGAGATGTTTAAGTGTACTCATAATGTCACTAAATCAATCTCTGTCAGACTCAAAGATGGAGTGTCTGCAGCTCACAATGACTGAGGTCCTGAAGAGACAGAACTGTAAAAGCAAGAAGGGCTACAACCAGGTAAGCTAAACGTGACATCAGTTTGCCGTGGTGGTTTGTGGTTTAGAATAGCGTTGCAGCAGCGTGCTTTCACAAACAACTCTGGTCTCTATTTAAAGACGGAGATCTCAGTACATCCTGGATAGTATCTCAAACTCATCTCACCTGAATCTCTCGTCTCATATACGCTGAGAGCAAAGTTTCAGTCCGACAGCTTGATGGAACAATAAGCCACAACACAGGCAAGACTCGCATCTGTTTTGCTTGTGTTTGTGTTTTGGCAATAATATTATTTGCTCAGCGTTGTAGCTTAATCTCTTAACCTCGTTTAGATGTGGAGCTTTGATTTCCAATAGTTGTTACACACCTCAGCAAAACATAGACCTATTTAAACAATTGTTTTTTTAGCACAAGACTGTCTTTACAATTCATAAAACAAAAGTAAAACAAGACAAACTGCACTAGCAATGGATACCATATGAAATGATGTGCAAATACATCAGCACAGGTTTTCTGTGAAATATTCATTTATGAGGTGCAATGCATTTAGTTTTGCTCTGTGTCTTTTTCCTTTTGTAGCAGCTGAGTGTGACAGAGGTAAAGGTGGACAAGGTGCAGGTCAGCGGTGCTGGAAACACAACCTTTGCTGTATGTCTGGACCAGGATGAGAAAAAAGTACTGCAGAGCGTCACCAGGTGTGGACACACACACACACACACACACACACACACACACACACACACACACACACACACACACTCTTGTATTTGTAGTTTTGTGAGGACTCTTATTGCCATAATACATTCCCTGGCCACTTTCCCTAACCTTAACCAACACAACTAAATGCCTAACTCTAACCCAAATTTATCCCTAATTCTAACCTGAACCCTAAAACCAAGTCTTAACCCTCAAACAGGCCTTTGAAAAAGTGAGGACCGGCCAAAATGTCCTCATCTTGCAAAATGTCCTCACTATGTTGCTAAAATATGTTTTTTTGGTCCTCACTATGTAGCATGAACAAGTAGACAGACAGACAGACAGACAGACACACACACACACACACACACACACACACATACACACACACACACACACACACGCACACACACACACACAGAGGAATTGATGTAGACATACAGTATACATTGTCTGGAGAGAAGTGGTATACCACCAACTACTTCACCTTTCCACTGAATCAAATGGTTCTTTCAAGTGGTGATAGCTCCTCTAGACATGCTCCTCTAATCCTTTAATGTCTTCAGTATAAATTAAAAAAAGTCTCTCAAGTGTTTCACATGTCAGAGAAACCATTTCTCATCTCAAAGACAGACAAGACAGGCCTCTTATTTCTTGTTGTAATCTAACTACAGTTTCTTATCTCACTTGCATCCTCTTCCGCCAGAACCCAGTTTCCTCTCAGAGCTCATACATGAATAGAAACAATAGCACACCAGTTGTCCACTCACAACCCTCACAAGTGTTTTTATTTATCTAACCCATGTATCTCCCCCTTTCCCATTTAGATGTGACATATCAGTGTGCTACAAACCTGACAGCTCCACTGACTGGAGGTTAAGAAAAATTCCGACCTCAGCCCAAATCCAGCCTCTCAACCCCACCTTCTGCTCCCTCCTCTGCCTGCCCATCGTCACTTTTAGTGGGGCTCTTCCCTGAGTCTGCTGACCGCTGGTTTGGATGGTTTGAAAGGAAAAATTCTGTGTATTTATTTATGCTCTGAATAACAGACACTGACTGCATAATAAAAGTGCACAGGACATACAGTTTCTCCATTTCCGCGTGGTGTCATGAAACTGCTGTGGTTGAGTTCACAAGATGGCAGCCTCAAACAGCAGTGGGTCGCATCTGTTGGAAACACAAGAACCTGTGCAGAAGGGGTAATCAAGAAGGGGAAGACCTGGCCTGTGATCATAAAGACAAGTACATACCAAAGAACCTGAGAAACGGAGAATGACAAGATACTATAGTTCTACACCATAGTTGACGTGAAGTTCAGCTATCTCTGTACAACACAACCATTCACTGTTGTTAAGGAAGCTCTTCAAGTTTCACAGGTATCCACAGGTTTCAGTTCCTCTTTTCCTCCTGACAAAGAAGTGGCCTTCCCCATGGTAAGATCAGAATGTAATTTGGTTAAACAGGGTGAATCTACAGTACAGGATCTCTGTTCAGACGGCACCCAAACTGGAAACACCAGTTTGTTGTAATAAGCCGAGAGATGGAATATAAAAATGTCAACACCATCTTGGAGTCGAAGTTTGAGAACTCTTTCCTGGATCAGCTGACATGGACATGTCGGACCAGGGGGAATTTGACGCCTGTCGACAAGACTGTACTATGTAATGCCTCCATCAAGGGTGATCATGGGACTTTGTGACTATATCTGAGAATGGACACTATGGACTTACACAATATGTAAATAATATGTTTGTAAAATATTGTATTGTATACTATAACTTGAATGTTGCACCATAACGTTTTGTCTGTTAAACATGGGCTTTAATGATAACATTTCTCCTAAGGAGTTACAATGCAGTCACTGTTTTAACTGGAGTTATAAATTTGACCAGCAGGGGGCTCTGTTGACATTCCTACTGACTTCAGCTCATGTACAGAGAGTTGATGATACTTGTAAAGTCTCACTTTGTAAAAACTGTATTGGAATTTATGTATAGACCATATTTTGGCTCTTGCAAAGTGCTAACCTTTATTTCATCAAGGGCACAGATGGAAGATATGAATTTGATATTGTGGTGCTAAAAATATCTTTATCTTAAAAAAAAAAAAAAGACTGTTTCATTGCACTTTGCATACTGTTTTCTACTGTATGACACACACACACACACACACACACACACACACACACACACACACACACACACACACACACATAGTCATAGTTATGTTGCTGTAAGGGGATAATCCCCAGATAACCTGACCGAGTCTGAAATAGCATCACTGCACATTATCATATTATGTTATATGGATTTGAAGCACTTGAACATTAGATTAATGAATTAGGTACTTTTATGTTCACATTAATGCCCTACTTGCCTTCTCTGATGGAAATACTGCAATAATGGTTTTTTTTTTTTTTTAAATAATTATATGTGTATCATCTATGTATTGGATACATCTGAAATCCAGTCTTCATTAAAATCGTTAAAATTACCAACTCTTATTGTGTACATGAGTACAATGGTGGAATGAGACTAAATACATTGATTGAGGTACTTACATACGGTTTTGAGGGACTTATGCCTCACTTGCATGTTGTCAGTTTATCATATGGCACCTTCCACACATTTCAGAGGCAAATAATTTTACTATTCCCTCCATTTATGTAACAGCTAAAGATTTTTCATACAAAATATGTGATAAACTTCTCAAATATGATGCATTTTTACTTTAAAAAACACCTTCAGGAGCAGATAGAGGTGATAGAGATAGCAATAGAGAATGTATACTGATTAATTACTCATCTATCTATCTATCTATCTATCTATCCAAACACCTGTGATGTAAATCATAGTTACATGGATACGAGCTCTGATTGGTTATTTATTAGCGGCACGCCATTGGTCCACTGCCGCAGTAGGCGTGGTCTAAAGGCGAGCCTCACTGTCACTTACAGTAGCTGACTGAAGCTGAGTAAAGTGTCACCGACAGAAAGATGACACAGTGTGAGCTGCCAGCGCAACTTAACTGCGGGTAAGTTTTCCCAAACACCGACTTATTTGTCGTTTTACCAACTGCAGACATCTTTACGACTCTAAACTTCACTGTATACGTACGAAGAAGTTAATGCCGACGACTTTAAATCATAGCCAGCTGATAAGGCAGATAATGACATGTAACGTTATGTTAGCTTACTGTAACGTTAGGGGAACACAGAGCTGTCTCTAAGTATTTTGTCTTAACTTTATTTCATACCAGCTGCTTATTTTTCACCTGAGTGAACCTGTTTATCTTTGAGGGATGTTTTTTGTGGCTCCCCCTCATGACTCATGTCGAATTTGTGGTGTTTACGTTTCGCACTGATGAGCCGTGGACTCCTAGCTTATCTGATGCTGTCATTCGTATACAGTATTGCACTTACTGTACCATGCAGATAAGATGTGGCAGCGTGGTTTACTGTGCAGCACCCGCACACTGATATACCAGAGACTCTGGTGGCTGCTGTGCAAGTCATTCGCTCCTTTTGAAGAGTCTTTTGGTTTTTTTGAATGGGCTCTTTACATGCAAGTCAGACTATAAAAAACTTCCACACGTCATGTCCTATGACACGGGAGGACATGAGGGATGGCGGGTTTATTTGTTCCCCCCTGAGATAATAACAAGGGTTTAATAACAGTGCCTGATCTGATTGAAGCCCTGGCTCTCTGTTGTGTCTGTTTGGAGTCTAAGAGCACAGATGTATTTCCTCCAGCTTCCTTGTTTTAGATCCAAGCTTCCTGGTACTCAGGAGATGCAGGGAGGATCTAGTGCGTGCGTGTGTCCATATCAGTCTCTTTGTAAGTGGTCTTTTTGTTTCTAAATTAAGCCAATAGTCATGTCATTTCATGGGCAATAATCTAAGGCACACATTAAAGCTCCAGAACCTATGTGAATCTCAAATGTTGGCAACATAAAGGTGTTGAAGCCAACTATTGTTGCACACAATGTCCAGTTAAAAACTATCTCTGTGATCTAGATCAAACTCAGACCGGTGATGTCAACTGTTGGGTGAGGCTTTCCAGTTAGACACAAGAAAACAGTGACATAGTGGTTAAAAATATTTAGGCTGTTAACTGAATGCTGGCAATCCAGTCTTAAACTTAGCTCTAGAGGAAATAACTTTAAATAATGGGTATATTAAATTAAATGACATCATAAATCTATGAACAGCGATCATAAGTATTCTACTACTCATAAGGAGAAAAATTAGTTACAGTCTGCATTGTGTCATATCTGATCTCTGTTGTGGTGGTAGTCTTATCATTACACAGTGTGATCACTGCGCTGAAATGTGTCATGACCACATAGTGTGACATCATAAACTGAGATAAAACAGCAAAACAAAAACATAAAGATAAAAAACAAGGACTGGCCAGCTCTCTCAGTGTAAAAGTCCATGGTACAGGCGGGTGGTCCAAAAAATGCATCTGAGGCACTCTGACTGTAGTTAAAATAAATAAATAAACCAACTTGTTTTGACCTGAGCGTCTATGGAGACTCTCTAGTTGAAATGCATTGGTTTATCTGTGAATCAATAAAAGATTTTTAGCTACAGTCAGAGTGCCTCGGATGCATTTTTGGACTGCCTGCCTATACTGTGTGCTGGCCAGCCCTTGTTTTTATCTTTATGTGACTGTTTGCCCTGTCCTTGAAGAGCACCTGATTTTTTTGTTTTGTTTTTACAATTAACTACACAGTGCCTGAACCCAGTGCAACACTCCCTATTCGTTTCTCCAAAACAACACCATGTTTTGGATAATTGTTTAGGTGAGGTGATGACTCGGAGAGATGCATCGTGAAATGCAGGATTGCAATAAAAACTGCCATTAATCTCTCATTATAGGCTTGACCCAAACACCCTTTGTGAAAATGATAATGAGGACACTAAAGATAAAAAGCTTCACACGTCACAAAACCAAGCCTTCCTTCCTCTTAGTTTACCTTCTTAGAATAACAATAAGGAACATCATTTACCAGTTTAAATGAACTGCTCCTGCGAGACGGAACCTTTTACACAGTTGGAATAACTTTGATGTCCTTTTTTTATTTTTACTGCACCGGTAAGTTCAATGTAGAAGGTTGGCTGAAAGAAACAATACCAAGATTAGAACGCATGAATCCAGATGGGGTTGGATTAACCTGTTGCTGCCATGTTGTCGGTTGTGTGGAACCAGAAAATTGCAATTCGGAGTACAGGGTAGGGCTCAGAAGGTATTTGAAGCAAGAAAACATCACATAAGGTGACTTTGACATGATAAAACTGGTGCCACACCTCCCAAAACATACCACTCATCTCCCCATGAAGTTTTCTTAACGGAACAGACATTTGCAAAGAGCGTGTCTTTCTCTCCACACATGAAAAGGGAACCACCAAGAAGTGAAAACTGTAGAAACAAACTTACGAGCTATTGTACAGGTTGTAGGTTAGAGAGAAGTTGAGGTTCTCTCAGTTAGTGGCTTTGATTGGGGGGGTTCGCAATATTTTGGTGTCGGGCATCACACAGTATTCTTGGCCTGTATGTTCTGGTGGATCTGTGTGTGTCACTAAATGTTAATTGTAGATTGATTGTACATGTACGCGTCTCCTGTCTTCTCTCGAATGCCTAAGACAGATTTCTCCCCGGGGAGACAATAAAGGCTACTCTTATTTTATCTTTTATCTTAGATGGGGTCAGGATCCATCCTCCCCTTCATGTTTTGATAAAATTAGACCCATGGTCTGATTGACTCTACCCCATGAGGGTCAACATCATGAGACATGAGACCTTTGTATACAAAGGCCCTTTCAGTCCTCTACAAAATGTCAACCACTGAAAAGGAATGTTTGGCCAAAGTTTGCAGGGCTATCCCAAAGGCATATCAACTCTGAAGTAATCTTTGTTTGATAGTTAATCAGTAGACCAACAAGTGATGGTGGCAGTAAAGTCAGCCCACATGAGGCCGGTGATGGATCTGATCCACGGAGCATCACACTCGTGTGCTTCAATGAAGTGTTTGACCTTTAGTTGGAATGCGGAAGTTGGAGAAGTGGTTTGGCAAATATGAGCCAGTGCCTGAGTTAGTTGG
Organism: Epinephelus moara; assembly: GCF_006386435.1. Taxonomy (NCBI): domain Eukaryota; kingdom Metazoa; phylum Chordata; class Actinopteri; order Perciformes; family Serranidae; genus Epinephelus; species Epinephelus moara. The sequence goes on along the minus strand of NC_065510.1, from coordinate 35,198,617 downwards.
TAGCTGAGGTTGGAAAACTGGCTTCCCTTACCAGCCCGACCACAAACTCAGCTAAGACTGTGCAGTCAATTTGCTTTTAATTGCTATTTCAGAGAACAAACCGAGCTGACCTTTGACATGCTGTTGATTATGCTACAAACACAAAGAACTGACAGGAAAGATTTATTGAGTCGTCCCTCCTGCTGCAGGGGAAAACATCTCAATAAACCCTCTTGTAGTCCATTCGTTTGCCCCTTAGCTGTGACTTTAGAGCAGTTAGATGAAACAGACTCCATATGCTGTGTGTTGACAAAAAACATGTGTGTCTCAGCTTTAGCTCTGACCAGTTCAGTTCAGTCGGATGACCTGATTAATTCAACAGTAGTCACTTGACATCTTGGGCTTTAGGAATGTATGATGAGCATTTTTCACTATTTTTCCGACATTTTACAGACTGAATGATTAGTTGATTGATTGTGAAAATTCTTCAGATCAATCAATAATTAAAACAGTTGTTAGTCAGCAGTGTGAGGGCTTTGCTTTAAAACCTGAAGTGCTGGCCGCTCAACAGCCCACACAACTGTTTCTTTTTCCCGGAAAATCTAACACACAATTCAAATAACAACCCTGCCCAAAGTTATTACAAAACACCCTTAATTCCATGTACTGTAGCTCCCAAAATTGCAGACAGCCGCAGACTGTCTTCAATTTTAGGCGCCACCCTTTTGTTTGTCCTGTGACAAATATGAAAACAAATGGCAACACTTCTTGGCACTGTCGTGTGCCTGTGGGCTCCTTAGAAAGCAGTCTCCATTGTGGCTAAGGCTATTTCATTCCAACTGTGCATGTGTGTGTATCTATTTGTGCTGCAGATCATGTCTATGTGACGCACTTGGTACATCCTGTGCTTGTAGTGGCTGGATCACTTTACACCCAGTGACCTCCTGTGAAAGTTAACTGCTATTTTACTGTGTTGCTCCACATGCCCACAGTGGCTAAATAAGGTCTGTGCGGTTGGACTGACAGAAATCCTCACATTTGTCTTTTTCCTCAGCATGTCTGGAAACAGTGTTTGCTTTTCCACTCACGTCAGTTGCAGAATATCCAAAATAGTTGGTTAAAGAATGTGTCAAATGTTGCAGAGGTACTGAACTCTGGGTGTAGCTGTGGGCTTACCAAAGCGAAGGGTGAGTTACAGATCATGTAAGGGTTGCAGCATGTGGCTTAAATGTCAGGAAAATCTGAGATGCATTGCACTTGATTTAACAGGCACAGAAACAGCACCTCAAAAGCAGAAACTTAAACTCATGTTATGTGTTTTAAAGGACAGTTTTGTAAACCACAAGGCAGCTGTACCATGGCAATTTCTTGAAAAGCATAATAAGTAATCTGTAGGTTTAAAGGAACATTTCACCCACAAAATGATTATTTGCATATCAGTTACACACCCTATGTTATGTTGCATTCATGAAGAAAACTTTGTTTTTCTTGCATGCCTCCAGTGAGCAAAGATTCCAAAAACAGAGAAAATTCATGATGATACAGATCCATATTTAACAACAGCAAAACTAAATCAAAACTCTCACACAACTTGTGCAGTATAATCCAGGTCCTATTTATCCAGTCGTCCACTCAGAACTTACCAAACGTTCATTTTTGCTGAAACGTTAGTATGTAAAACTGGACTGAAAGTGAAACTTATCTCATCTTCGAAGCCAGACTCCATTGAGAAAAACAGCAATTTTACCTCGCTGAACATGGGAGCTGCTGGTCCACCACTGCCTTGATCAGTTAGTTATTTGTGTTATGGTGTGACTTTGGTGTTATAAATGGTTCATTTGGATTCAGCCATGTCACACAACAACACAAACTACCGAGTGAAGCAGTCGTGGACTAGCAGCTCCCATGTTCAGCAAGGTAAAATTACTGTTTTAGCCAATGTAGTTGTAGAGAGAGCACAGATAAGATTCACTTTAAAGTTTAGTTTAAAATACCAATGTTTTAGCAAAAATGCACATGTTTGGGAAGTAATGAGCATACAACTGGATAAATTAGACTTGGATTATACTGCACGAGCTGTATGAGAGTTTGTAAACAGATATTTTGATATCATTTTGCTGTTGTTAAACACGACCCCCATTTATTTAAATCCATAAAGAAGTTTCTCTATTTTTGGATTCATCTTTCACCGTGGAGACATGCAAGAAAAACAAAGTTTTCCTCATGAATTCATTGTTACATGGTGAGTAACTGATATACACATGGTCATGTTGGGGGGTGAGGTATTCCTTTAAGGCTAAAGAAGCAAACAAAATATTTTTAACAAACAGAAACTCACAGTTTCTTTCACAAGTTGTTTTTTTATTCACAATCTTGCAAGAAGTTGTTTAAGCCAAAGTCACAACTGCAGTCCTTCTGTTTAACAAAAATGGCTTGCTATAAGTAAGAGTTTGAGTGAAAACATGAATCATTCATACTCAGTTTCCCCCACAGCTCTCTGGTTATCCGCAGCAGGCCTTCTGTCCGAGGCCGCAGCTGTATCTATGGTAACAATGCTGTCTTTGTTTGGAGCTGTTTTTATCCGCGATAAGAATGGATTTAGAGTATTTCATGCATAAAGAATGAATCTAATCACTATTCCAAAACACTGATGGAAATCTCTGCAGTAAGAGGTCATATGCACAGGATATACTGAGAGTGCAAAGCTCAAAGAAAGCAGAAACTATTTTACATTGACAGCAAGTGTTTTTGAGGCTACAGAAAAGCTACTTGTATTTTGTTTCTTCTAAGTTCCAGTGGTGTGTAAGTCAGTGGCTGCTGCATGTGCACAAAATTTCTTCCTCCTTGGGAAACCCCTTTTGTATCTTTACCTCTTCCTATCTGCCTTCCTCTTGCCTGATGGATTTAGCACACTACCTCCATTCACACCTGTGATTGGACGTTAAACTCCTCTAATCAGCAAATGTCTTTGAGGTTTTTTGTTTTCAGTTATGACACATTTTCCAGTTCGTTGCACATTTTGGGCATTACTGTGTGTACAACGTTTGCAGGTCCCAAAGAGGAAATAATCCCAGGTCAGTCAGACCAAGCAGGTTTACAGACACACACTCACACACACACAAACACAGAGTCACCGGACCAAAAGGACTTCCTCATATTGTCCAGCATGTTGATGCAGGATATAACTTTGATTGATATCTCTCACTGCTCACGCTGAATTAACCGTTGTCTGTTTAAGGGAGTTCTTCACAACTTTTGAATGAAAGCCGGAATGTGTGGTGTGAGCATGGTTAGCATCAAAGATCACAAACTGTTGGCTTTACAGCAATATGACAAGTTGTTTGACTGATTTATGACTCATATATAACCTCTAGCTCTTCCTGAGATACCTCATCGAGAGAAGAGAGCAGCAGCCATTCCTCTACTTCTTTCCGTCCAGTGTTGCATTTGTTATCTCCTCGAGAAATACAAAAAGCTGAAGGAATTTCAAGGTGATGCATTTACCATATGCCCCTTGTAAACACTGCACACACAGTTTGCTCCCACACTTGAATTTCCCTGTCAGGGAATTCAAGTGCCGTCACTCTGTACTTTTTTTCTCCAGTTGGTGCAGCTATAAGGAACAAACTCTGCAGGTGCTTTCCTTGCTCTTCCACTTTGTCCAGGTCTATATGTTTGAGGTCCATCTGTGGCAGTACACACCATGCTGTCCTAAGCTGGGGATTTCCAATCAAGCAAACACACATGCACATACAATACAACCCCCCCACTGCAGTACCACCTCTCTCTTGCTCTATGTAGGCACTTCCACACGTTGCTGTCAGGTCTTTCCTGTTTTCTGAGATTTCTGCAGCGTGCCTGAACGGATATGAGTGCTCCTGTTTTCTGTTTGGCTGTATTGTTTGAGACCACCGCGATGCACGGCCACGCCTGCCCATATTGGGAAGGTGTAGATAGATATGTATCGTAGCTGAAACTCAGACCAGGAACTGATTCACATTAACAGTAAACAGTCAACAGCCATGGGGGAATTTTGTTTTACTGGCATGCGGCCTTGGCATCTGTAATAGCATTTCATTTTCTGGGCCACTTGGCAGGTTTTAGTGGCGTCGATGGCAAAAAAAACGATGTGTACAAATCAGGGAAAGTCTCGCGGTGATTTAAAGCATGTTAGGAATGTAGTAGCCTATATCTGGTGTGGTTTGTTAAAATGATGGAAAAGCCACAATTAATGCTTTTGTTGTAAGGACAAAAGATTGACTCTGATTGATGACATCCGGAGCAGTGTTTGCAACACCATTTTATTGCTTGTGTGTTGATATGATGCAAGAGTATTTGTGTCTATAGTCATTTTATATGATCTATCTTTGCTTCTGTGTGCAGCTGCAGCATTAAGTGCTTTGTGTCAGTGCAGTAAACCACATCACTCTCATCTCAATGTCCACATGACTTAATTTGGTTCTTAACAGTTAAAACTCAAACTCCTCTCTACACCCTGGTGTTGTTTGTAAGATCAAATGTGTTTGTAAGTTTACATCAGTTCTTTGTGTAACAAATACACAGAAAAGCCTTTGGACTCTCAACAAAAGTCAAACAAAATTTAGCCTTTTATCTGAATATTCCATTCACAGTAATAATAGCTTGACATACAGCTGAAAAACTATGATGGTGCTTCTGCAGACTGTGGTTTTTTGAGGCTAGTTATTTGGAAAAGTTATGAATGATGTGGTTCGTCTGTTTTTAAGCTTTTTTTAAACTCTGGCTCACTCTCTTTCAGCAGCTCTCTGTCTGTCTTTCTCTCTCTCTCTCTCTCTCTCTCTCTCTCTCTCTCTAAATATAGAGTGTTGTCTGCCCACTCATTCTGACAGAGAGGAAATGCTCCTACACTGCTTTAATAGTTTCCGTTAGAAAGGTACAAACAGAGTGTAAGTTTGCGCATCTGTGTGGGCCAGAGTCCATGTACGCACATAGATGCTTTTTGCATGCTGTGTTTGTGAATGCACTTACATTTCAATGCTTTTTGTATGCATGTGTATGCATAGTGAGTAGAGTGAGGTATTTTTTGTGTCTGTGTTTGTCTGTATGAAAGAACAAGACAAAGAAAAGAAAGAGAGAACTCTCTTTTGAGACATCATGTATAGACAGATGCCAGAAACAGGACGTGAGATGTAAACAGAGAGATGGGGTTGGGGGGGTTGAAAGACAGAGACAAGAGACTGAATACACTAGAGACAACCGGAAACTTGTGGTCAAACAGGCAGCGTTCAGCTGCTGAGGCAGCGCTGTTAACTCGCTGTTTTTGAAAGCGCTGCTTTTCTTAGAGGGATCAAGGTTAATCCATCACACAATGTACACATGTGGCTTGCGGAATGACCCCTAGCGCAATGTGTGTGTGTGTGTGTGTGTGTGTGTGTGTGTGTGGGAGGGAGCAAGAGAAAAAAGCGAGAATGTCAACAGGAAAGACGGCAAAATCTTACGAGTCATACTGTATGTCCAAAAATAGAAACAAATCCAAATACATTTGGCCGGGTTATGACTCCAACACCTGCACATGCAAACACTCTCTCCTCTTTCGTCTCTCCGCCTCCCTCTCTCTTCGTCTGTGCTGACACACACCCACACTCACCCTCTCACATTGCTTATCCCCTATCACAACCTCGTACCCTCTTACAAGAGGAAATACACTCAGCAGTGTGTGGCTGTCCTCACTTGCCTCTGCCTCGCTCTTGCTCTCTCTCTCTGTGTCACACACTTGTTAGTTTCAGTACAGAGATCGTAGCGTGTGGATGTAAATGACCTGCAGGTCCGTGCTTACACAGAACAGGGTAAGTTTATAAATTTATTTCATTTCAGTATTTTATTAGCTACGTTACACCTGTTTGCTTTGACTGGTAAACGATTAGGATAAATTGATGAAGATGGTTTTGGCAGTTTTGTTGGCCTATAGTGATGCTACAGATAAACGTTTTGACATTTTGATTTACTTTAATTGTTGGCTGAGAAGTTAACTAACAAGTTCCATACAGTAAAAACATTTGGTGTTGCCTGTTTTGAACATGTTTATGTGACTGAGGGTTCTTATAATAGAACATTTCTGGTATTTCTGTTGCACTTAGTTTACAATCAGCCTCATGAGCTGATTTACGGTCATGATGCTGCAAGCAGAGCATTAGAGTTTATTTTTAGGAATTTGCCCAAAAAGATTCAAAGCATGCCAATCAGTAAAAGTCTCATCCACAACTCTCAGAAAGAAGCAAGTCCGTGTGTGTGTATCAGTGCTGCAGGAAATGCAGTTTCCTGTGGCAATTAGCGCTTAGTGTTTGTTGCGGTTTTGATGGATTATTTATGTTGGATATTTTAATTTTCATCATGAGGGATCTGAAACTGATCAAGTGTGATAAGGGTGATTTTTGTTTGTGTAGATTTGGCCAAATTTGACTATGAATTTAGTGTTGGGGAGGTTTGAGAGGTGAGTCACAAAGCTGTGTGGGACCTGAGATAAAGTAAGTGGTTTAAGAGTTGAAGTAGGTTGAAGGTATTTATAGGAACACTTTCTCACGTTGATGGGGAGGGTTAGTGCGGACCACTGTGTGTTGGTAGGTATGTGGGTGTTTGTGTGGCTACACTTTAATCCCTAAACTTTGGGTTTAAAGGGGCAGTTCACCCCTAAATCAAAAATACATATTTTTCCTGTCACCTGTGGTGCTTTTTATCAGTTGTGGTGTGAGTTGCGGAGTGTTGGAGAAATCGGCCGTAGAGATGTCTGCCTTCTCTCCAATATAATGGAACTAGAAGGCACTCTGCTTGTCGTGCCAAAAAATATGTATTTGAAATCTAAACAGCAATGTCTCTTTCCATAAACATGACATGGCTACTCAAGATAATCCACAGACCTTATGTGAGTGATAATGAACTACACGGGCGATATCTCCAACACTTGACAACTTATACCAAAACAATAAAGATGGATAAACAGCGCTACAGGTAAGAGGAAAAATGTGTAGTTTTCATCTAAGGGTAACTTCCGCTTTCACCCTTCAGCACACTGGCATAAAGGTAAACAGGAGGTGATATATTTCACACACAAATACAAGAAAGAGAAACGTAAAGTAGAGACACATGTAGGTAGCAGCCTGCATGTGAACTGAGAGTTTTAAATAGCTTCATTCAGTATGTCTGTGTGCTGTCAGCAAGCAGACGGAAAGAAAAAAAAACGCACATTTACTGTCAGTAACATCAAGCCAGACAGACGGTCCACCCACTTGACCTCGGACATGACAGAACATGACTGACACTTTCCGCCCATGTCTTCTTTCTAATTACAGTTGATAGACCCACAATGCATGTGAAACATGACCAACAAGGCCCCCTGGGATAACTCAAGCAGTGTGTGCAGCATGGAGCCAACAGGTACACTCAACACATACACACTCAGATAAGCACACACTGTATGCAATGATGTGGATACAGTATGTGCAGAAAAATATATTTGCTAACATATGTCTGACTTTTATGTTTATTTATGCTCTTTGCATCATCGTTTTTCTGTGTATTTTTCAAAAGATACTGATACTTCTTGAGCAAAGCCCTTACATATTTAGACTTTAACACCCAACCTCTCAACTTTATTGTCAGCTGGCTACTCCCCCACAGTTCCAGAGCCAGAACTCTACCGCAGCATCCAGGCTGTGCTGCCCAGGGACACAGACAGCCAGCAGAATCCAGACTGTTATAACAAAGGTACTATAAATGTATTACAACACACTGAAATAAAGTTTTTTTCTAAGCACTGATGTGGTTTTATTTGTTTGTGCTGTTGTCAGTGCTCACATGTAGCGTGAAATCTAACAAGTAAAGAGTTTGGCAACAGGAAAAAGATCAACTTCAGCATGTAAATAATGCATTGGCATTAGCAGTGGTTCAGTATATCTGCACATGTGGATTAGACGTCACAAAACTGACTCGCTTCTTTGCTGAAGACTTCATTTGCTTCTGTGTGTTCCTGTAACCAAAGCAATTCCAGCTCATAAACCACCCTGAAGAGATATTTACTGAAGTCAGGCTGTGAGTGTTAATCACGCTGTGGAACATTTGGCTCAGTCAGCAGTATGAGGGCTGTTCAGTTGTTAGTCATTGGACATATTTTGGATTAGCACCGTAATGGAGAAAAGTGTGACACATTTAGCAAGTTTGTGTTAGGCCTGTGGAAATCTTGCATCTGCTAATGGCTTATGTGTTGATCTGTGTGTGCAGGCATGCTGAGATGGACTCTTCATAAGAAGGTTCAAAACAATCCTGCCAACAGCTTGTCTCTGGTGTGGGTGCTGATAAAAGAGCTGGAAAAGGTATGTTATCTCAGCTGTGGCACTGATGACACTTTGAAACTCTAATTATATACCAAACAGCTGTGTTTTGGTGCCAAACACTGAATTGTTTGACCATATTTTGATTATTTTTTACTGGTAATCTGTCAATCAACTGATCACATGTACAATGTGCAGTGGAGCCCTAACAGTGTGTGTGTTTTCTCTGTAGGCTGAGAGATGGGACTCTCGCAAATGCATTATCCCTCTGCTCCACACACTGATGTATGCCATCATTCAGGTACAGTATCTCCTTCACATGTTTGCACCATGAAAAGCTGCCTTTGAATTGCTTGTTCTACTTGTTACATCATTTATTGAATACGTACATGACGCTTAATCAACAGCCACACTGAGTAGATCATTTCTGTAATTTTACTATCGTCAATCCTTCTTTGCAGTGTAAAAATTGATATATATATATGACAAAGTACATATGGTTAACCTGATTGACAACAGAGGCATAGGCACACTGCCTCATAAGACAAATCTCCAAATCAGCCAGACCGACACGTTCCTAGACAGTGTTTCGTTGGCATGCCAACACATGAAAAGTAGGGAGTTTCATCAATGTTGCTGCAAAAAGTACCTAACTGGAGAAGGAAATTGGTTTTTGTTTTTGTAACAAATGTCATTAAGGAAGTGTACACCTGAAAAGATGGCATTCGGCCCTGAGCAATATTTTTCCTCATATTTGAGCCACAACGTTATATGACAATTACCATTCAGTTACCGTAAAAGGAAAATGGTAATTGCTTTCCTTACCGGCATTGGTCTTAACCTGTGTGTTTGTGTGTGTGTGTGTGTGTGTGTGTGTGTGTGTGTGTGTGCGCGTGTGTGTGTATTTTTGTTGCTATTCCAGACAGCCTACATTCCAGATGAGCTGTACAAGCGGGTTTATGACTTTTGTAAGAGACTCCTGACCTACCCTCATCCCTACTGCACTGTGGGCCTCAGCTACACGAGGCAGATAAAAACTGAACGCTCCATTCCAGGTATGATTTAACTCTCAGCTTGGCACTGCGGTCTCATTTCATAACAAAAAGAGGAGCTTGAGCTTAATCAGTGTCATCTAGTCATCAAACACAACACTTACAGCCTGTAATGTTTTGACACTTTAATATGGGATTCTGTTTGTATTCATAGCTAAACTGTTTAATTTGAAAAGTGACTAGCATTGATATCACTCTTTGTCTCTTTCTCGACCTTTCTTCAACATCAAAGGAAATAAAAGTCCTGTATTCTAGATCAGTGATGACGGTGATAATTATTCACAGGTATTTTGTCATGATTGTGTGCTGTTTTTTTTTCATTTTCCACAGAGGCTAATCCCTCAGGCAGGTCAATCAACACTTTAATTGCTTATTACTCATACTGTTGACGTGGGAATTAAATGTCTTGACCCAGTTCCAAGAAAGGGCAGTAAAGGCAGAATAGGACCGGATGATGTGAAGAAAATCAAATATCACAATGTTTTTTTAAAAATATCTCAATATATATATATATGATGACAATATTTTAGGGCTGACTATTAGTACTTTCACAAAATATTTACACAATGTGATTTCTTTAAAAACAATCATCAGTAATGTGGATATAATGACTGTGGATGGTGGTTAAAGGCAAATATCACCCCTTTACCACCAAAATTAGCACTTTATAAAGGTGAGAAAAATTTCCCACTGCCAGTAGATAGGTATGCCTTTCCGTTTATTCGGGTGTGTCACAACCAATGTCATGACCACACAGGAAAACAGGTTTGTAAACAGCAGAAAGCAGCATGGAGGCCAATGAGAATGTGGTTAATTCTTTTTATATCTGTGACTTACTCGGTCTCTCTTCGAAAGTCAGTGATGACTCATTTGGAGCATGTTTGAGTGCTGCTTTGGCAGAGGCTGATGAAATTTGTTGCAGCACGTCATTGCATTATGCTGGAAAAGGTGCAAAAAAATAGCCACTGATCTGGGTTTTATGTTTCTGTCAGTGTTGATGGGATTTATAGATGATAGATACCCATCTACTGCAGAGTGATTTGTCCTTGGAATAATAACCTTTCCCAATAAGAAGCCAGATGTCAGTGGGTGTTAGTGGGGTTTTTTTGTCCAGTGGGAAGTAGGCTTAAGAGAACAGCTAGGACAGTCTGATACTTAAAAAACATTACGTCAGTTCACTGTAATGCAGTTACTTACGATATCCAAAATCTAATATCTAGTCTCATGCCACAATATCAATACAATGTCGCTATGTTGCTCAGCCCTGAGGCATGCCACACATGAGGAGAAAAACTGCACTAAACCAAAGTGAAAGCAATGAGCGAAGACAACAAATGCAGCCAAACCTAAGAAATCTGAAAGATAGTGGATGCTGGAGTAACAAGAAATTGACTGACTGACACCGGCTTATGCTGCAGACTTCAGCAGCCAGTCAGACCAGATGAGACGATTTCTCCCCTGACACTGCCCTGCGGGGCCCTGCAGCAAGAGTATAACAAGCAGAAGGCCATGGCTCCAAGAAAAGCCAGATTATGGTTGCTGTGATGTTAAATGAACTGTCTACTCATCAGTCATGCGTCAGTTAATCCGTATGAGGATTTGCATTAAATGCCTGTTTGATCCACAGGTCTGATGTACCAGAGGATGGTCACAGCAGAGCAGAGGCTAAAAAATGAGCACTATCCCTTTCAGGAGAGGTGAGTCATAAATTAGAAATGTATCACATGTTTGAGGGTACAATAAAAGCCTTGGGTAAGATTTACAAAGGCTTATGTAGTCAAAGTTGCCTCCCGTTCCATCACTTAAGTCTGTCATGAACATCCCTGCAGGGTCTTCGTTCTTGCTGACCCAGAAGTCTTTGCTGGTTCTTTGGGACAACTCCTGGTGGGAGATATTGAGGCGTCCGCTTCAGTTTCAGACTCAAATAGATCTCCGAGTCCTCTAGATCACATGTGCAGTGTGGTCCAACACTCCATACAGGCTGCTTTAGGAGCAGAGAAGTGCAACGGACCGAGACTGGCTCAAGCCTTAAAGGTCAGTGGAACTGCACAACACTGTTCAGTTGTTCTCATTTATTGCCTTCTCTTTTCTGGTTGTCTTTTGCAGTCTTTGCAGTGTGTGTGGCCCTTCATAGTTGTTGTTACTGCTATTATGCTTTGTCTATTTCCTGTTTGAGTCTTGTTCTGTTCAGGTTCACCTGGTCTGATCTGCTCTGTTATAAAACCTTCCTTATACTCACAAAGATTTGTAGATGTGAATGTTTTCCGCATACTTGCCATTCTCTCTTATCGAGAGCCTGGCTCAGAATTCCCCATTTTTGATGGTTTACTTTATCTGAACGTACTTCTGATTGGGTCTGTTTGTTCAGTTGAATTCACATCTTCTCTTTATAATTTTATATATATATTTCCCATGTGAATGTGCAGTGCTGTCGGTCAGGGGGGAGTGAATGAGCTGCTTGTATCATGGAATCATGGGCATAATCTCCCTGGTAACTACACATAGAGCATGTTGGGAGATTTCATTAATGATTGCAAGTCCTTAACCAGAACGATTCTCGAGCTAGGGAGTCAGGACTGGGAGAATATAATATTGTCGGGCTACGTTTTTGGTAATGGCAGTAACTTTTTCAGTTTTTGCCACTGGATTAAAAACAGTTTAACAGTCCCTGCATCATATGTATGTGTTATGGGAAACATCCTGAATGAAGGTCTGTCTGCTGCACAGTGGAAGTGTCTCCTGGCACCGATCCTAAAGTAACACCTCAGCAGGACGCACAGGAGGGCAGACACACACGCGCCCCACTAACCCCTCACCTCTCTGCTATTTATACAGACTCTGTATGTGTTTGTCTTCCTGTGTGCATGTGTGGTCAGTCACCAACATATGTTTGTGTGCTTTGGAACAGGACATGGGTCAAGACGTTGAGTCGCACTTTCAGGAAGTGTTGGCGGCTTTGGAGCAGAGCGCAGAGGAGGGCGGCAGAGGGGATGGGGGTGCGCTGAGGAGCCGTCTTCAGAGGCTGTACAGCAAGATCCTCACTGACACAGACTCAGGTAGGAGCTCACTGGAAAGCATAAATCAACTTTTTGGTGTAGCTTAAACATCAATAAAGGAAGGAGAACTGAAAGAACCACAGTCTGGACCGTCTGAACAGTCTGAACCACATCTGGTTATGTAAAAGACTGGAGTCTAATGGAAAAGGGGAAGCAGCAAGAGACGGGACGAGTGTGTTCATGTGTCGGATGATGTTCATGCAGTCTTGATATTAACTAATAAAAACATTCTGACCATACAAATGATCTGTACCAAAGGAATAGTTCAGATCTTTTGAAGTGGGCTTGTATGGGGGACTTATCCATAGTCAGTGTATTACACACAGTAGATGTCAGTTGGTGCGTCCCTGTTTGGAGAAGCAGGCTGGAGTCTGACACAGGATCTAAGCAAGTACTGCTGTGAAGGGGTCAGCTACAAGACGTATTGTAGCCACCTAAAAAAATCAGTTTAAGTGTACTCTATTTTCACTGCTTTACCTTAATGTCAGAGGGGAACTGAAGCTGTTGTATCGTTTTTCTTAAAGCCAGACTCCATTGAGAAAAACAGTGATTTAACATAACTGAACAAAGGAGCTGCTCGTCGACAGCTGCCTCGATCTGATATTTTGTTTGTTACCGTGTGGCTTTAGAGTTTAAAAGGATTACTTCACAGTCACAGAATAACACAAACAAACTAACTGATCGAAGCAGAGGTAGACCAGCAGCTCCCATGTTCAGCAGCCAAAATTAATGTTTTTGTCAATGGAGTCTGGTGGCTGTGACGAGAGCATAGATGCCTAATGGAAAGGTAAATTGGTGAAAATACTGTCAATATGGCATACACTTAAACAGCCACCATTGGCTATTTGGTTGCACTAAATGACATCTCCTTCAGTTGTAAAGGAATGATGAATATGGCATGGATTGTGCGTGCATATTATGCTTGAGTCCTGTATTTTATCTGATTTCTTCTTTGGCATATTCCATTGGCCATTGTCATAGTTTGCAGTCTGAAAAAAGCATTCCTTCTCTACCAAATGTTGAAAATTGCACATAAATTTGTGGGTTCTACAGAGCTCTCACATGCTTGTGCATGGGCTGTAAGAAAGGCAGTTTATGTGACTGGGGCAATGTATTAAAATTAATGGGGCAGGGAATTATCGCATGACTATCGCTACATCATCTTGGGCTCGTACTAATTATAACTAAGTTATTTTGCTGTAAGCCAGCACAGTGGAGTGCAGTGTTCTGTTCAAGCACACATTGCTAGGTGATGGACATGTTTTTTGTGTTTGCAAGGGTTTGACATCGTTGGTTGTTGCTGAGATCAAATATGTGACCTTGCCTCTATGTAGCAGTTTCCTCCACGGCCAAATCAGTCGAGTCAGTTGTCTGTATTTTTATCATTCTCAGGATATCTATTTCCATGACATCCACTCTTTTCTCCCAATGTTCTCATGTCAGCAACCCAGTCCAGTGAACCTGCTCTCCCCTCATCCCAGCTGTGACAGTGAGGGATAGACAGAAGTGTTTACAGACAGGAAGTTGTGGGGGTGGGGAGGTGTTTGTTTTGAGTGTCATTGTGACAGTTTTGGTTTCTTCCTAACTCTCTTCCTCCACGTGCATGTGTGTGTATTGCAGAGCCATTGTCCAGTGAACAACTGCGTGACTGCCCTCTTCCTAACCCAGAGATGAGCTTCCACCTGTGGACCGAGGATCTGGATATCTGTGAGTAGCTTTGGAAACTGTGGGGGGTCTAGAGGAAGTCGTTACTACCAGTCAGCTGAACTAAAAAAAGGCTGAAACTGGAATTATTTACTCACAACTGAGCTGACTGAAGTGAACACTTTTGCACTGCTGTTCAATAAGCGTACACAGAGAAATCCTTAGTTATTTATACACCAACAGTGGCATCACGAGACAATTACAATTAATTAAATTCATTTGTTGTTTGAATCAGATCTTGAAGACAGACTGTCCGCACTGTTATGTGCAAGTAATTAGGTTGGATTTGTGTGTCCTCATGTTGTCCTCATAAGCGCTCCGCTAGTAGCAGCATGGATCTGCCCAGCACTTCTGTCACTCTGGATTTGACATTTTCGTTGTGTGTTGTGTTCAAAGACACTTTGAAATCTGAATTAAGTAGCTGGAGTGTCAGGACTGAGACGCATCTGTAGAAAGCTGATCAGAATCGCATGTCTGAACAAGGCCTTTGGAAATCATTTTGAAATTCTGAAATGACGAAAGTAGATGCCTAAAAAAAACAATTACACCACTTTCAGTGTGGCACAGTGTGAGAATGTGTGAGGGGTAGATTGCTCCTCAAAGTTAATCAGAGTTAGACTCAAGTAATGTAACAAACAGATTTAACTGGAACAGATTTGTTTTGAATCAGTGGAATTGTGAGACTGACTATGCCCAAGACAAGTGTACACTTACAGTACGGCCTTTATGTTCTCAGTGTAGGATGTCATACAGTAAAAGTGTAAATCATCATACTCAGTGAAACAGTACACGTGGTAAAAGCTCCGGTAGCTTTGTGTGATTTATAAATGAAGAGGTTATGTCCTGTCTTGTGTTACATCTTTGATAAGATACTGTATACCATACATTGTTTACTGTAAAGGACAGTGACAGTTGCCTGTAAGCACTGCTGCATATGCAGCATTAAATACTGAGATATCACATGGCAGGCACGTATGTGAATAGATTCTTTAGATGGAACTGTAGTTCTCTCTCAGGGAAAGAGCCAGCATGTGTACTCTGCAACCCCATAACAAAACGGTTTGACATGGCAGAAAACACATGTATGTGGTCTGTTTATGACGAGGCTGCATGTGAAGTGTGCACGTGTTCTAAGCCCAGATAAATTATGACAGTTGGAAGTGAATAAACACAGAGAGAGCAGCTGAGATGATTATTGAACGAAGTGTTGTTCTGTGTTGTGTCTCTGTGCTGTGGCATGTGACGTCTTGCTCCACGGGATTGTCGACCTCTGAATGACTTATAATGATGAATGTTGTGATGTTGACAGGGCGAGAGCTGGCCAAGTGGTTTCGATCCAGCTCCATGTCGGAGCAGTTCTCCCTCAGCCACGAGCAGGAGGACTTTGAGCTGGGTGAGTCGCCCAGTGACCTGATGCCGTCTGACATGACGCGCTTTTCCGTCATGTCCAACGACAGCGGCATTGAAAGAGACCTGCCCCCTGGCTCTGATCCTTCCCTATCGTCATCTCTGGACACTGCCAGCATGAGTACATCATGGGAACAATGCAAAAGGTAAATTCAGTACCTATTAGTTTACATTAAGTAGATGCCTACTGTTAGTTTCATGTATTTTACTTAATTTGCAGTCTCTGCAGCCATTTTCCAAAGCATACCTTAGGTTTTTAGATTTTTAGAGCCAATGATTTCCATGAAAATAATCCTGAAAACACTTAAAATCAGTTGATAATAAAGAAGGTAATCCTCACTGAGACCATTTATTGTAGGTCACTTGATTTTTGGTTTAAGAAAACACTTGCACAAGGATTTAAAAGTTGTTTCCTGAACTTGAGAATGTGTTGCTCATAATGGGATCTGTTGAATAACTTGTTTTGGTTTCCAAGCCTAGAAAAAAGTACAAAAGCACACCCATCCAGATTGTAAATACTAGGCGTTGACAGAAGGACATGTAAAATGCTAGAGAGTGAAGATCCTCTTTAGACTTCTTTGGTCAGAGAAGGAGCTAAATGCTCGAAATGTCACTCGGTGGTTATTAAATGTACATTCATGGGAACATTTGCTAGTGTGCAGACTTTGTTTCCAAGCCTTACATCATTTTAAAATCATCAGGACTTTCCCTTCTCTCAGTGAGCAAGATTCAGCAAGGCTGTCACGGCGTGGAGGCATCAAGATGAAACCATCTGTGAAGGACAGTATGGCGCTGATGCAGGACACCCTGGAGGAACACGCAAGTCTCGGAGGAGGAGGTGGAGGGAGGGGTGGAAGAAGAGGGGAGACTCTGCAGAGGCGGGCAGGTGGCAACGCGATGCAGAACCCCTTCCCCAAGCAGCAGAGACACTTTACTGCCAGGATAGTCGCCATGGGAGATGACAGGGTGCTCGGCCGCCTGGCCAAGGCCTACTACTTCCTCAGGTGAGGGACTCGCCGTGTCTCAAAATGCAGATGAGAGATGATGAAGCGTCTTTCACAGCAGCTGTGGCTTGTGTGTGACTGACTGATCTGGTGCAATATATTGCTTTCAGTTTGACATCCCGTTAGTACATTGTACTGAGGTAGTTTTGTGTCTCTGGAAACTGAAATTAACACATTATCAGGCATGCTGGTCTTTCTCATGAGCACTAGAACACAACGTTCCGATACACTTAAATCTCACCACAAACATTGGGTTACTCCTCTTAAATAGATAACATGAGATTCTGGAGAAACTTGCTCCTTTTCTGGTATAAAGAGGAAAACATATTTGCTCGAAATGACTGTAAATAAAATAGAGTTGGGAAAAAATGCCCCTCTCTAATGCAGGTAAAGTTTATAATCTAGATGGAAAAATATTTTGGCATAAAAATATTTTTGGTAACTATTAAGATACACATATTCACCATTTATTAGCATGAATAATAGACGCATTTTGGCTCTGTGCCTTATTCTGCTTGACCATGTTCTACAGAATAGTTTTCTCTCAACAACCTCCTAATTAGTGCTAATTGATAGTAAGTAAGAAAGTTGTTGTACATGAATTACAATCTTAATATGCTTTGCTGTGATAGTACTGCAAGAATAGTCATTCTTCTTTTATAACACAAAATAAATATAGTCATTTTATATTCAACAAAACACGACCCTACACATGTTAATAGTGTCCACATAACTCTAAAAGAAGTCTTTCTAACTCAGAATAT
Organism: Epinephelus moara; assembly: GCF_006386435.1. Taxonomy (NCBI): domain Eukaryota; kingdom Metazoa; phylum Chordata; class Actinopteri; order Perciformes; family Serranidae; genus Epinephelus; species Epinephelus moara. The sequence goes on along the minus strand of NC_065510.1, from coordinate 35,181,348 downwards.
GTTTCCTGTATTGCTCAACTAATTCACTTGTACTTTGTCACTTACTAACCCACACAGGTTCCCTATTCTAAAGTTGCCCTCTCTTGACAGTAAATCCATTATAGCACACAACTACCAGATTAACAGACTCCATTCTCAAAGAAGTATTTCACTGCTGGAAAGATGGTCTATTCATAAAACTGGGCTGTTCGTGCGGTAGAAAGATGAAAATACTGTTGAAATTAGATGCTACATGACCATAGAAAACACAGGAAAACCACTACCAGACTACCAGAATACACTGCACCCCACCTGACCGTTAGACTCTCCTGCTGGTGGGTGACAAAATGTAAGCTTGGCCGTTTTGAGACAGGAAACAATATGGTGGCCGGCCGGTAACAAACAATCTAGAACTGCAGTTAAACAGTAAGTTAAAATATGTTTCTGAAAACATTTAAGGTGAGAAATGAAATTGATCAGCACTGCCTAGTCTTATACTTTGGTCTGAGTTTGAAAGAGACAGGGGCAAGTCTCTTGATCCATTTCAATACTCTTTGTGTCAATGGTGGCAGACATTCAGAAATGAGAAAGTACAATCTGTAGTCCAAGCAGTTTGAGCTGGAAGATGAGCAGGGAGGCCTGCGCGTTGGTGGGATGGAGGGAAGTTTACCACAGTTCATGTACTTACGTTACCTACATTGTTAAAGTACAAAGCTGGTTGAAAATCGGCAAAGTATCCCTTTGAGTGATTTACATCATATAAAAAATGGAGGTCTATTAAGATGCACAGGTTCTGTTCCTATTCAGTGACAGGACAAAGTCAGCATATGCAGAAATATCACCTTTATTAATGGATCCCTTCAGAGATTTTTAAACATATCTATTAAAAATATACTGCCGTATCACTTAAGAATAAGGTGTGTTTATTCCAGTAGTTGTGTGCTGTAATGGATTTACTGGGTGTGAAGAGAAAGCTACTTCAGAATAGGGAACCTGTGTGGGTTGATAAGAGTCAGACTACCAGTGAATTACTTATTAACAAGGCGTCACTTTACAGTGGGCCACTATTAACAAATGAAGTTGTGTCTTTTGTATAACAATGGACCACATTAATTAAGTGTTATTAGGAGAAACACATCTTCCTTACTTCCTATCAATAAGCTGTAATTACTGAGGTAAAATTCTCAGACATGGTCATGAAGAGTAAGGCATTAATAACTGCTTTATAATGACTAATAAATAGTCAGTATACTACTAGTATGCATGCTAATAAACAACTAGTTTATGGTGAATATGTGTACCTTAATATCAAGTGTTACATGTTGTTTAAAATAGCTGATTAATTCCATTTGATTGAACACTTCTGGATGTAACATGGATGCTTTAAATGTATGGTGTAATTTATTTTTTTCACAGTAATAGGTCGCCTAATGTGGCATATTTACATCTGAATCTAAATAAGACTAAATTCCTTCTCAGCTGTGTAAAGTCTAACATTAACAACATAATTTGATCTGAACTGGAGGACTATTAAATTCCTACTTTACATTCTTTCCATGTGAGGGTTGGGAAGCAAAGCAGCACTTCTTCTATTGTGAATGTCATACGTCATATATTGAAATCCAAAACCTTTTTACTGCTCATTCAAGCGTGCCCACACTCTGCTTCTCACGAATCCATTTGGTTTGTCTGTGCAGGAAAAGGGAAGCGCGACGGCTTTTTCTTACAATGAAAATCAACCTCCAGTTTTACTACATCCCTGTTTGCAGGGCCGCCACAACTCCCATCTCCTCTATCAAGGTAAGGCCACTTCCTCTTGTCAACACGCCATCAGCCTGTTATTGTGTGAAAGTCAACATAACTCCAGAGATAACAAGATAAATGGCTTCTGACATAACAGAAAATCAGCACGTCAAAATGCCCATTACAATGCTCTCATTGTATGTTGAAGTGATAATGTAGTGACACTGCATAGAGACACTCCAAAACATGGAATAATTATGTGCCTGTTTCTAAAAAAAATATATGCATTTGCTATTTTGTATTTTATTGTTCTTGGTGTTGTTTTATATTTTCCATACCATATTTTACTATTCTGTGTAAATAGTGCTCACTTTTCTTTCTAATGATCAGTTTTTAGTCAGAAGTTTTATTCCTTTTGTCCAAGGCCAGTGAGATTACCCTAAAGTAAATGTTATTTGTAGTGTCTGTTCTCCACCAATGACTTCCTTCTGAACAGGCCTGAGTTTGTTATTGTTAAAAGAATAATGATACCAGTACCAATGCCAGTATCCTGAAAGCGATACCAATACTGTACTTCATTTGATACCTTGTTCTTTACTTCATTTGATACCTTGTTCTTTACTTCATCTGATATCCATCATGTGAACGGAAGCCACAGGTGTAATGTGTAGCCTAACTTTAGAAGGCTTTGGTGGCATCTCAACACATGGAACTGCCAACTCCATCAAATACGCCGCACTTGACTTCAGGATACCACAGACTGTATAGATTGTAGCTGCTTGTGTGGGCCAGTTACATGTTGCTTTGAACTGAAGAACATTTGCGGTGATTGGCTGCAAAGAAAAACCCCACAGTTTTTTTCCTAGATCTGAATACAAAAAGAATCGAATGCTTGTATTGTTTAACTGGGGAAGTTTTCAGGGTTTCAGTTTATGTTAAAGGCATCTAAAAGTGGCCCATATGAATTTTGTAAGGAAAAACAAAAACAAGTAAACACATACAGTAGCCAGACAAAGAAAACCTTCAGGCTCACTCACTGCTGTCAATTTTCCACATTTGATGTATTTTTTGTTCCACTTTCATGTTTCTTTTTCCAGGAAAACCTCAGTCAATCCAAGGAGAATCTCTGCACTCTTGGTTCCTACCTGAGCATAGTGGACCCGTGGTACAACTCTAACATCAAGAGTTTAGGCTGCATGATCCCCAAACTGGCTAAGCTGGTACGATAAACTTGTAAACAAATCTAAGGAGGAAATGCTTTTTTTCTCCACAGCAGGTCTACGTTAGATAAAGCCATAGTTTCAGTTTGAGGGACTCAGTTCTCAGTAGTTTACTTGCACATTTTCTCTTTCACTGTATTTTCTTGTCTGAATGACTTACAGTCACTGTAAGTGAAAACGAAAATGTCCTCACATCACCACATCTAATTTAAGGTGGCAACTGCGTTCTACATAAATTAAAACACAGGAAGTTGCATAACATCTTAGTTACTTACTTAGTGCGAGGAAAAAAAAAATTGTTGATTTCACTGAAACCATAGCTACAGTCAAAGACATCTTAACACTTTGCTGATTCTCTAAGCCTCAAACAGGAAATAGACTTACAATGAAACTGGACAAAATATGCAAAGGAACATCTACAAAATAAATAAAGTTTAATGTAATCATTTGTAAATGGTATAGTGTACCAAAAAACAATCCATTCCTTTAAATGACATGTTTTTATGAGAATTGTAGAAAAGCTTTTTTGTTCTAGTGTTGAGTGCGCTCTGGCTAAATCCTTCCTGTCTTTCATTTCCTTTAAATACTCAACTAGATAAGTGTTTTTTCTCGAATTCATGCATCCTCCTCCCTTTTTGAGAACTTTTCAAGTTACAGGAAAAAATAGAAAAGCATGCACTTTTGAATGGTTGAGGTTTTATTCATATTGCACATAAAGTATGATGTAAGTTCAAATTTAAATGCAAAACTTGTGACTCTGGGCAAACTACCAAGCACTGTTTGATTACCTGACAGACAGTCGACCTTTTTAGTGACTCATTATATTCACTTCATGTGACCCAAGTGTGACCACAGCATCATGCAGGCAGGAAGGTTAATTTTACATGACTTTTGTCTCCCCTAGCAACAGATGAGCCCAGGGAGACCAAAAGAGCCCTTCGTGTCTGATGTCATTTCCTATTACGTTCGTGCCGGCCAGCAGCCTGTCTACTTCACCATCTACTTTGTTAAGGTACTAAGATACATTATATGTGCCTTTGTTTTGTTCCTGAAGGTTAAGAGCACAGTGTGCGCTCTGATGTGAAGCATCTACTGAGCTAAACAGCTTTATACTAAAAGGTTTTATTACAGAAATATTTAAATGTATTTTGAGTTTTAGAATTTGTTTGTTTTCCATTAGATCACATTCACCAGCATGACAAAGGATCCTGTGGAGGATGTGTTTCTCACCCATCTAGAAATGGAGTTTCCCGAGTTCAGACAGATCTCAGCGTCAATTAGAGGTGAACTAGCAACACATGCACATTGTCTTTTCTTTGATGGTTGTGCACACCTGCCTGCCCATATCTGCGCGCAGCCAAGTTTAACAACATGCCTGTCTCCGACACAGATAAACCAAAGAAGAGCTCAGCGGAGGTATGCGGAGCTGTTGTCTCGATGAATTACAGAAAGGTAAGTTGCTTTTTTTACATTCATTATTTCCTTATTAGATTACCATCATGGGAGCTTCACTGTAGCCACATGCCTTCTCAATTACTGGAAGAATTGCTCCGAAATTTCCATTTCAGATTGTGTTGTTTGTGTGCAGGTGGCCCTTGTGTACATGCATAACCTCTGACACTTGGGTGCTTTGTTTGTGTGCATGTATTTCTGTGTGTGTGTGTGTGTGTGTGTGTGTGTGTGTGTGTGTGTGTGTGTGTCTAGGTGACATTAAGTGGACGAGACGTTGACAAAGGAATCTCAGTCAGGACATCGGGAGCCCAGATCAATGCTATTCCCTCCAATGAAGCAGAAGGTTCACTATCATCTCTTTTACATTATCTCTATTCAAGACTCAGTCCTACTGTATGTTTTATTTTGTCTTACACTAATGCTCTGTATTTTTCCTCTGCCTTCATCTCACAGATCTGAACTGTTTGACACTGACACTGAATGAATCTCCAACAAAGACCAAAAACAACACTGTGGTGAGTCTAAGCAATACATGGTTCAAGTATTTCTAGTGGATTATCCTCACAGAATGTTTATGTTAAAACAATGCATAGAACGCAAGTGGTTTATACAACAATAATTCCTTTCATCCTTTTACTGTGAAATTCTCAGGTGTCAAAGATTCGGTCCAGCAACATTAAGATTCGCACTTTGGAGAGTCGCTCCTTCACTGTTACACTGGACAGAGACTGTCGCAGGACCTACAAAAATGTGCAGAGGTGAGACAGTCTCTTCTGTACTGTAACTTACTTAATATTTAAACCTGTTTGGTGTTTCATTGATTTGAAAAATCATCATCCATAGCCATCATTGCTACTAAAGGTCTAGTAGATCAAAGAGACCTTGATTATTTAAAGGGACAGTTCATCCCAAAACCAAAAACACAGATTTTTCCTCTTACCTGTAGTGCAGTTTTCAACAAGATTGTTTTGATCGTAGAGATGCCTGCCTTCTCTCAAATATAATGGAACTTGATGGCACTCTGCTTGTGGTGCGCCAAAAAAATACATTTGAAAACCTTAACAGCAGTGTCTCTTTCCAAAAACGATGACCCAGTTACTCAAAATAATCCACAGACCTTGTTGTGAGTGGTTTCATGTAGGAACTTTTTTCTTACTACCAAACTACACCCACCAACCGTATCACGATGTAGAAGGAAGCATGCATGAACTCATGGGAAAGAGGCTTGTGCTTGTCACAGCACAAGATGTAAACATTAATGGCATCCTCCAAGGCTAAGGTGTAATGTTAGCTAGTTCATAAGTTCAAAGACATTTCAGTTTATTAAAGGGTCATGATTTCTGGAAGGAGACATTGCTGTTTAGCTTTTCAAATGTATTTTTTGGCACTATAAGCACCACAAGCCTAGTGCCATTGTGTTCCATTATATTGGAGAGAAGGCAGACTCTACAACCGATATCTAAAACACTCTGCATCTTACACCAAAACAATCTAGACTGACAGGTTAGAGGACAAATATGTATTTTTGATTGTGGGGTGAACTGTCCCTTAAAGGTCTCTTTTGGGTTTGAAATTGCTCTTGACATGCATCACTTTCTCTTAATTGCAAATTAAGATCAAGCAGCTAGTAAGACAGTCTTGGTGGATCTAGACCCAGCTGCTGTGCAACCCAAACTGACGGCTCTGTTTTTAACATGTTTGTGTTGTTGTAGCATCGAGATCTCCCCGTGCCTTGATCCGGGATACTGCGTCCAGAAAACCATAAGGTCCAAATTCAAGCTGGGAGAGGACAAAGATGCCGGACTGAGCAAATACATGAACAAAGGACTTCCTCTACCAATCAACACATTTGCTGGCATCATCACTTGACATGGTGGAGTAAGCCCAACGAGAAACTTGAGAATGGAGACCACCCGGACTTTGTTTTGATAGCAGGAATGGTTGTTGCTTCTGTAAAAAAAACAAAAAAAAAAACAAGTCCAGTCTGACACATGAAAAGACAAAAGGAATAACCCTTGAGTCATACTGAGCTGCTCCTGAAACCAAAGTGTTTCATTTCTGTCAGTCAGGGCCAACTGGCACGAATGCAAAAAGACTTTAAATCAAAATGCAACACATCGTACAGTACTATTGTCACTTCTCACTTCTTGAAGTCAGTGGAATAGCCTGTCTGCTTCTTTTACAGTAACAGGAATAACATTGTATCACACTGTGGGGTATGACTGAACTCCTAACAGTGTGTCACTCTTCATGAGTGAACTATTGTACACACCTAATAATGCCAAAGAACAATTCTGCCTGTGAAACTAGAGACACGGGCAAAGAAACATAAGTAAGCAAAGTATGTATCTGTACACATCAAAGATTTCAGGACTAGTGATATCACTTATCATGTGATGTCATAAAAATCTGGAAAAACTGTTTCTCCAAGTCACGGCTTGGTGAGGCAGATTTGAAGGGTTGATTGTAACAGCTACTCTGCTTCATAGACACACTACTTTTTACCACCTTATTGACACACACACACACACACACACACACACACACACACACACACAAAACAACACAGACTCACCTGGCCTGTCAGCGAATGAAAGATTGTGGAAAGACCGGTACGATGACGGCTGACAGTTAAATGTTGCCTTCGTCTTAGCTGAATCATTCAAATAACGTGTTATTCCCATACAAATTACAAGCTGTTATGAAGGTGAACGTGATTGACATTTGCCTTGGGTTTAGTTTTTGGAAACATTCTTGACATTTTTCACAACTACATGCTGAAGCTACATCCACGTGTCAAGAATTACTACAGAACAGAAGCAGCTTTTGTGCTTTACTGTATCAGACAGACACGGGGATTATGCACAGCCTTAGCTACATAAATTATCTGTTGGACTTAAGACTGCTGACTTCAGGCCACTGTCTGCTACCCAGACGTGCAACATTCTGTTTCACTCTTGACAGTATACAGGAAGGACAGCAAAATTTAGGGGGAGGCTCTCAAAGTGAAACTCGCACACATGCTAGTAAATGTCTCAAGGTGCGAGAATCATCTCTGACCATGTGTTCGATGATGCATCAGTGTGCTAACTTGCATCTATTTGCACTTCAACAGCAGGTTTGTTTTCTATTATTCAGCAACAGTGTGTAAAGCAAACACCCTCTGGCTCCTAACTCGTCAAATATGGCAGATTGGTCAGTGGCCCTATGCTTCAAAATCTGATGCTCTCTGTACTGCTGTAGCGTCAGTTTTGGACATGACAGTCTCCATATCAGTTTCCGCTCGTTACACGCTGCAGTGTCTTACAAAAAAAACCCCTCTATCTTCAGAGGAAGTAGTAGTTTTGCAATTAAATCCACATTAGGTTAAGGCAGCTAAAATACTTGGTTAGGTTCAGAAAAAGGATTATGGTCTGGGTTGAAATAACTACATTTGATACAATAGCTTAAGAAGTATGTGGCATTATTACTGCCATGTGATGTATGCCGATAACTATGTTACATGGTTAAAAAAAAACTCAAGTAGACTTTTGGTTTCACATGGGACACAAGCACTCGTCTCCTGAGTGAAAGTCCTATGTGTGTGACCCATCCACCTCCCCTCCCTCCCAGTCTTCTCTGAGTTTCTCGCTCTTTCTGTTATGCTATTGCTGGGGACGGGATCACATCGGAGTTAACTGAAAGCCTGGTGTGTCTCACAGAGATGCTGTGGGGTGTCTTGAGTGTCGGTAACAGAAGCCAAGGGCCACTGACCAGGCTGCCTTATTCAGATACCCTGGGAATGACAACGGGTCGGTTAAGCTTAATAAGACAACATGTGTAATTATGTCATTACTTTTCATGTCATAAAGACATGACAAGTTATTAGAGGGCCATTCAAGACACGACACAACTATTTGACTAAGCTGTTATTCATAAAAATGATAAAGCTGTTGTTCTTGCCTCAGAATGATTAGATTACACACTCAAGAATGGCTCGGAAGCCTATTGATGCATCTCCACAGGTATGATCTCAGGCAGTAAAGGTCAACAGCCTCAGGAACTGGAAGTGATGTGTTATACTGGCAGGGTAAATTCATGAGTTTGGAATTCATGATGCATTTTGCACATTATTTTTCACCTAACGACATATGTAAAGAGGATGCCATTAAAATCAAAATGTAATTGTGTAAATAAATGATTTTGTTTTTGTAAAGCGGTGTTTGTTTTTTGTAATAAATCCAATAAATTTCGAAATATATATATTTTTCTGAATACATGACCTCTGAGCTACTTGAAAAGAGGTTTGATTTAGAAAAGACTGATGCACCTTGGACTTGGTGACTTCTCCCGAGCTGTACGTGCAACCAGTGACCTCCAGATGGCACTATTTAGTTACCATCTAACCAGCTTGAGCATTGGTTAACACAGGGACACTCCTGTGCGCTGTGCACACACCAACACCTGCCACAGCTGGTGGTGGACTGCCGGAGCACCTCGCTCTCTCTCTGCCTCTACAGGTTGGTGTCTGACTGGCGATGACTCAATGAAATACAGCACTAAGCTGCGACTGCCAGACCCTCCCCTGTAGTCTCCCCCTTTGCTGTTCCCAGCCGCTGCAACTGGAAGCGTATAGAGAGAAGAGAGCAGAAGAGCAGCTGCTGGACCGATGGAGAAGAAGCAGGGATCTTCTCATCAGTACGGTTCACTGGAGCGCACTGAATGGAGCAGAGGCACCAACAAACCAGGTTACCCATTGAGCACACCATGCAATATTATTACAAGCCGATCTATTGACTGTGTAAAGTGACATTACTGTATATATTTTGTATCTCTACGGTATCACTCTAAATTGTATCACTGTACTTAATGTTCTTACTACCATAACACTGCTACAGGGAGTTACAGTGTCTTTGTGAATAGTGAATTTATAGTAACCTCAATTTGTTTCTACACTTATTTTATAATATAATCTATGGCATTGTCTCAATATCTATGTATGGCGTCATATGTTTGTTTTATGTTGTCCAACCAAAGTGTATAACAGGATTTCTATGGTTTGATTTGTTGTCTTCTACTTTTATATCTGAGTTATTTTTACACTTGATGGAATCAATCAATGCAGTTCTCTAGTTGCAGTACAGGAAGCAGCTCTGCAAATGTCAAGAATCCACAGGTGTTTGTTCTTCTGTAGAGTGTATGTGTGTGTGTGCATGTATTAGTCATGCTGTAGGGACATAAATCTGTTTAAACAGTTACATTGTGGGGACTTGCCTTCATTTTGGGACAAAATGCAAGTCCATATAATGTAAATCATTAGATTCTTAGGGTTAAGACTTGGGGAGGGTTAGGGTTAGGCAAGTAGTGATTCCAGGAAATTAATGCAAGTTAATGTGATGTCCTCTGAAATACTGGAAACACGACTGTGTCTGTGTGTCCTTATTTGTGTAAGAGAAAAGTAAGGGCCCATTACTCAGGGACCTGCATCCTCAAATGATGAATAATGACCTACATGGGAGGCTTGGCAGGACATTGGCTGCATCTCTTTGTTCGATATTGCGTAGTGCTTCTCACAGTGATAATGTTCCTTAAAAGCCTGCAACTATTATGTGATTTTACTGTTGATGAGGCATAATTTTCTCAATGAATCAACCACACAGTGTTCACTGGAATTTTCTACAGCCCACGATGATATCTTCAGATGTCCTTTGTGTCTGACCAATAGTCCAGAACTCAAAGAAATTAAACTGACAATGATTTAAACCAGAGAAAAGCAGTAAATCTTCACATTGGAGAAGCAGGAACCAGAAAAAGTTTGACATTTATGTTTCAGTTCTATTCCTCTACACTGCTGATGGTTATTTATTTCCTGCATTATTGTTGTGTGAATTAGTTGATCAGGGAGAAAGTGTGTAAAGATGCATCGAATCTCTTATAAGTCTTCTATCTGTTTTTTCTCGACATGCTTCCTTTTTTCATCCCACTCCTTCCCATCTTCCCCATCTCTTATCTGCTACCTTCTCCTCATCCCTCCACCTCTGCCTCTTGGTCTCTAAGCTGATATGTCTGTCAGTATGGTGTTCTACCTCATTAGGTGTAAAGCACATTGTGGCAGTGTAAAAGACAGGGGTTGAGTCGGGGTAAAGACTGTAAACTGAGATCATCATTGTGACTCACATCTTCAGGGCTTTGGATGAGGAGAGGGGCAGGGTTCGGAAGGTAAGGGGGTGAAATGAGGAGAAGCGAAGGGAGATGATAACTGTGGGTGTGAGAGAGAGAAAAAGAGAAAAGGGGAGAAGGTATATGGAGGGAACATTTCAGAGAGGTCTAGTGATGAGTCATAACTGCTCAGTGGCAGAATAACCTGTCCTAATAAGGACTTTATTAATGACTTTGCCGATTTTCTATCAGAGGTTACNATTGACCTGTTCAGCACTTTGGTCAACCTTGGTTGTTTTAAATGTGCTTTATAAATAAAGTTTGAGTTGAGTTGAGTTGAGTCCTAGAGAGCCTCTGCAGCAGAACATGTTGTCTCTAACGTCCTAGAGAGCCTCTGCAGCAGAACATGTTGTCTCTAACGATGTAAGAATATACTAAACAACGCTAACGACACCATGTTTTACGTTTTTAGCTCATGGTCCAGTGTTTTAGTCAGTTGCATGGGAATCATAGTCACTCAAGCTTGTCAATTTTCATGGCAAGAAAATGTGGTGAATGAACAATAATCATGCTCGCAGGTAGTGTCTCCGATACGAAGCCGTGTCAGCAGATCCTGTTTGTGTTTTTAAGCACAGTATTTCATCAGTTTTATGAATTAGGTGTTACTGTTGTTAATCATTCAGCATCTATAATGTAATGAGTATGCAGTGTGAAAGCAGCGTGATGAGATTACAAAGAATAAGTGAGAGGCCCTTTCTGTTTTTTTTCACACTCACTTTCTTTCTCACTCACAGGTACTCTCACACACACACACACACACACACACACAATGCTAACTACAAACAAAGATACCCTCCTGTATACCTTCCTGTAGCACATCTTTGGTTTTCCACATGAACCATCACAAGTATGTGTTCCTTTACCATGGCAGTGAAAACCTCTGTAACAATGTCATGGATCGGATGCTCTGTCTTAGTTTTTGTTGTTACCCTCAAGAGAACTTTATGTACAGCAGAAAAGCACAGGTGGGACTATTAGCTCCAACGATGGCTCCCCACCAGCAATTATTGCAGCTCAGTGTAGCAGTTAACAGTTATTTGTTACACCTGTAACACAAGGTAAGAATGAAGGCTGTGAACAAAGGTTATTTACATAGCTGTTTGTCAAGTTCTTTCATTTCAGTTAGAAACTCACTGTCTTAAGTTTAAGCATCAAGTAAGGATTAGGTAGTAAGGTAAGGATTAAGTTAAGGCAGACATTCCTAAAAGGTAAAACAAAAATAAAATTGTCACTTTATGACTGCCATGTCATGAACAAAAAGGTGTCATCTGCATATTGTTGTTGGCGCTGCTGTTGCAAATACAAGTGGATTGCCTTCTGTTTTCCTCAGAGCCCAAAAAACTACCACAGTTTTACCAGTTACTTCAATTGTTCCAGTGTCTGCCATGTCCACTATGGGGAATATTATTGCCAAGAACTTTCACTGACACACTATGGTAACTGGGGATAGCTACCTGGAGCTATTGTCTTCCTGTTTTGTTGCACAATGGTTGACACATTTCCTTTATGCTGTAAATGGAGCCTACACTGTCACAGGAGATTGTAATTGGTGGCAGATAGACATTGCAGTTTATTGCATAGTGAATGTAAGGTGTAAAGGGGACCTATATAAACGCAGATAGTGTCATAAGTCTAATGCCATTATGTCGTACAATCAACATTTTCTTAATAAGTTAAAGCAAAAAACTTGAGAAACAAAAGATTGGTATTTTATATGGTTGCTTGTTTGAGCTGTGGTTATTTATTTTTCAACAGTTTTGCTAGGGAACCTAAAACCAGCAATAACAACGGCGTGTTTGTTAAATGATGGGACAGTTGGCCTAGTTTAGCATAAAGAAGCATTTTCATCAGCACAAACGTGAGCTTTAGAGGTGCTGTCATCATTTATTTGAATCTTGGAAAAAGCCAGGTTTGCTGATTCCCTGTGATCTTCATGCTTTTGATTTTCTCATCTAACCTTGACTCTCTGCAATGACGTGAATCCCTTTAAATCCCTTTAAATTAGCCCAGGCTATTATTTGCTTGAATCACCGGACTCAACTGGCTTGTATTTGGGATGGGCGTCTATATGAGACAGGCTTTTAATTCCTTATACACAAAATTATTGCTCAGCAAAGATGGGAATTGCAATCAATTGTTTATTTATACCAGTATGAATATTGCTTGTATAGAAATTAGGCTTCGAATAACATATCAATTATGTGTTATCTTCTGACACTTGTTTCACTACACCTGAGGATAACGACACCCGGCATACTGACACAACACAACTTTATCCTGTTAAAGCAATGTTCATAACTTTGATTAATTTTCATGAAAAACCCTTTTGATTCTTTTGATTGGTGGACGCTTATGGACAAAAGGAATATAACTAACTAACTGGGTAACTGAGGAATGGACACATATTCTGACTTTATGACAGCTTCAGAGGAAGGGAGTCACCACCGGTTTTTCTTCATGCCAGTAAATCTGAATTAATTACGGTCTTCTCTGGTGCTCATGGTTTAAGTAAAATAAAATGAACTGAGCTAATGGTATGTAGCATCTCCATATTGACAAAAGTCAATAGTATTTATATTTATAAGTCTGATCTAAACAGCTAACTAATGTTAGCCCAAGTGGGTAGTCAACAACCCAGTTTTATACATCCAAAGAACTGCTTGGCAACCAGGCCGGGAATCTAACTGAGACAGGCCTTTATTTGTCAAAATCTGTAGCTACACCGTGCTAGTAAAAGAGGCCAGGCGTTTAATTGGCACTAGGCTTTTAAATAAATTTCTACATTATCCCTTTAAAATGTAAAAGATGACACAAAATTCTTATTTAACCTTTTACAACCGTATACATACATAGACATAGACTACCACAACTGTTTACACAGACTGTAAAAATAATAGATTTAGCCACAGTGACATCACCTATTGGTTTGTGGACTCCTGTTTTTATCCTTGAGTTTGACATTTTGGCCGTGACTATCTTGGATTTTGGAGCCAGAAGTGACAGTGATATTTGGAAGAGAGGGTGGAGCTGTGGAGGAGTGAGGGGTGGATCTGACTCAGAGACTGTGGTGATGCCTCACAGACAGCCTGTCACCCAGAGCAGACACATCCTTAAATATGCCTAACTTTAAGCATTAACAAAATGCAAAGAGGTGAGTTATATAAAAATTCACCCCCTGTACAGTTGTCATTAAGGTAGAAATTCGCTACAGAGATCAAAACCATTTTTTGTACCAGGCTATAAACATGTTTATTTCTGCTGTAAAGTTGGACATTTTAACATGAGTGTCTGTGAGGATTGAGCCTGGTCTCACCCAAGTCATCAAAATCCAGCACTTGGGCAGTGACTTTTGGTGTCAAAAACCAATGAAAAAAAGGTGTCTTTAAATGTCGGCATGATACGTGGCCAGTTGCCGTTATAGTTTAACGGCACCCGGTGGCATCAGGGGGAAATGCAGTGGGACAAGGACGAAAGTTAAGGCGGCAAAAGTGCGAGTGGAGCAGGTGGTAGGGGTGGTGAATGAGTCCAACAAACCACGACTTTCACCCAAGAGGGTGGTGTTTGTGTCCCATTAGATTCTAAAGCCAAACCCTGTTCTTTTTTCCTAAACCTAACCACTTGCTTTTGTTGCCTAAACCTAACCATGTGTGTTTGCTGTTGAAGGTAAAAAAAAAAAAAGTTAATTTGGGGGGTTGTACCGACGTAGAAAGAGACTGTATGTAAACGTTAAATTTCCTGTGAAAACAGGTGTATCTTGAAAGAAGACAATGCATGTAACAGGCAGAACTTGACACAGTGTCCCAGAATGTCAACAAGCAATGCACCCAGGGTACCTTGCACTTCGTATGTGGACGTGGAAACCAAACATCAATATGTGAGGAGGTCAGAGTGAAAATGTGTTGGAGAATTGACTCGCTTCCAGAGCTAGCCTCAAGTGGCCATTTGAGAAGCTGCTTTGAGAAATTATGAATATTTTGGTTTTCTTGTACAAAATGAATAAAATTTCAGTTGTCTTGTTTCAGCAAGAAATAATATTTTAACGTAGTATCCTTAGAAATCAGTCGGATTTGCTACTTTATAGTGCAGTGAGTTTAACTGGACTTTAGTTTACACTTCTGAAACGTATGGGAAGGTGTATAGTTCAATGTATGTCTTTTTATAGTTTTCATCCCATCAACAGTTGAACAGACCTGCTGCAACACCTCGCTCAGTGCTTTCTCCTCTGAGATGTCAAGGTTGTGTTGACGCTACATTGACGTCAGCCAGATTTGTCATAGTAACAGAGCGTCCGTGTAAAGATGTGTGTCTGTACATCAGGAACCGTTTTTGTCTGTCACACAATGCAGACTGCAGTTGCAAACCCCCAAACAAAGCTGTAACGCCAGCAGGGATATGTATGAGTCCATGTAAACTGGCAATTATCAGCAAGCATGCTTAATGCTTCCCACGGTGCTTTTGCTACTACCCCGAAGTCATACAATCTCAGCTTGAATTGTTATGATCCACTTCTATTCTGCCTGATTTCATGCCAGTGCAGAGGACGTGTCTTCACAGCACTTTGAACCCAGTCAGCCCTACCTTGCCCAAGGCTAAATGTGACTAGAATAGAGATATTACATAGAGCTCTTCTAAGTAATGGTCTGTGTGTAAAAAGAGGATTTAAGGGCCCCAGGAAGAGTCAGGGACTGTAAGTTGGTGGTTGTATTGGTATCTCCCTTGTTATGTTTGTCTCAGCCCCCATGTTGTGCAGCTCTCTGCAGGGAGGCGACAGTTATCCAGGACCGCTACAGTGCTAAAAAGAACAATTTGAAAGCAAGCAGGGGTGATTTTCTTCCATTGTAAAGTCCCGACTGTCATAACACCTACCAGAGGAAGGTCAACCATACTTGATCTCAGGGTAAATTAAATCTAATGTCATGTATATTGATTTGCATGGCTAAAACTAATGCTTTTTTGGAGGTGGTTGCAGTTAAATGTTTGATACACTGGTGGCTATGATTCTATTGCAGCTGCTGCTGCTGCTCACAGTGTATAGTTGCCACTGTGTGAAATGCTTTGATGTCCTTTCATACCAACATTTCCAGGGGCCTTGGGTCGGATTCATTAAAAAATATTACAGAGCAGCTTGGAGCAAGCCCACACAGTGCTGTACATTGTGGCTTAGATGTGTTTGGCAAACACTGTATAGTTTCATATTTGTTGTATTTTAGATTGAGGATTGGCTTTTCACTATGAAATGTCTGTTTAATTTGAAAGGATAAAAGGAGAAATGCAGGTAGAGTGACATGCATAATGAGACAGATTTACACTCTGCATTATGTGTGATATTACTTTTCACTGAGCCATCAAGGCATCCTCTGTGCAGTATATGATTATTTAATTGCTTGAAAGCAGAGCTGCGTGAGAGAGAATATTACAGAGGTTATTCACTACAGTCTCATTGTTCTGTGGAAATAATTATGAGCCATTCTGTTGTTTCTATGAACACGCTGAAATGGAGGGTACTTTAAATTGTTGAATGACTTCTGATTACACTCGAGACAACTATATAACTATTACCTGCAGTATATTTATTCTAATTATGTCTAATGCACTAGCCAAGCACATGCTGTGTGTATTATAAAGATGCCCAGCCAGAAAGGTAATCATTATAACAAGTGACAAAGGTCTTTAACTCGGTTGGATACAAAATACAATTTTTTTTTCTACCTTAATTTCACTCTGGTGGTTCAGATTCACACATGGCTCTTTTCCTTAGCAAGAATAATGCACTCTTAAGTTTTCCTAAATGTTAACTTAAAGGGGACCTATCATGCTACATGTAGCTACATGTTATGTCAGGGAAACCTGTAATTATTGGTTGCCAATGTTGTTAATTTCTCCCCAGTCTTGGACCATATTCCTGTTGGAACGTTTGGTTGTAAAGATTTTGGTTTAGAAGATTTTATTGATGATTAAACAGAGATTAAAGAGACAGGTGCTAAAACAGCATTTCAGAGGGTGAACACAAGTGTTCCAGCATAGAGAGTATTAAGAAAATAAAGTGTTTCTTGAACATTAAAGCATGTAAACATGTTCTTGTACAAACCCAAAATACGTAGTATGAACCTGAAAGTGAGCATATTGTGTCCTCTTTAATGTTGTTCCACAGTCAGATTTCGAACTACAATGTTGAAATTATAATAAAAGTAATTAGAGACTTCTTCATTATCCAAGTGAGGTGCTGTGTCACATTTAACTGCCTCTGTGTTTACGTTTACCACTGATTACATTGTTCACTTGCACCTATTAAAAATGTGTTTTAGAAGCAGGGCTGCAACTAAGTTATTTTATTGATTTTTTTTTTTTTCAGTTAATCAATGAGTTGTTTAGTCTGTAAATAGTGAAAAATGTCCAACAAGGGGAAAATCCTCACACTGGGAAAGCTGGAAACAGAAACGTTTGGAGTTTTTGCTTGATAAATGACCAAAACAATGATATAATTTTTCAAAATTGTGGCCAATTAATTTTCTGTCAGTTGACTAATTGATTATACGGCCAATCATCTCCTAAGATTCTGTGCATACTGTGTGTGGCTGATTACATCTGTGGCTGATTAGGTTTTGCCGAAATATTGACACTTAATGACTGAACAGTGAAGTATCTGTCTACAGCATACAGAGACAGGGTAGACAGGACTGCAGTGTGTGTCTGACAGCCATGCTGGGGGGAAGCTTATTTCCTGGGCTGACCCATCCTGGGTCTATGCGATTAATCACTGTGTGTGTGTGTGTGTGTGTGTGTGTGTGTGTGTGTGTGTGTGTGAGCTAGAGGGAGAGGGAGGGAGGGAGAGGCGTGTGAGTCGTGCCAACCACTGACACATGGTAATTTGGCTGTGACGCTCTGCTCCTCATCAAGCAGCTATTTCAAAGTACATCTGCTGCAGCTCTTTATACAGTTTAAAATGCATATTCATACACAGTTATTGTTCTGCGGTGCCAAAGTGGATACTGCAAATTGGATTTCAAAAAAAAAAAAATGCTCCTCAGTGTTATGTCAGTTGAGGAAGTGCGCCGCAAACTGCGAATAATCTCAATGCACTTTAATATTTTTGTGTCAGACATGTTACATTTTGTTCAGTACAGAGGCTAATGCAACAATTAAGACTAAAAAGCTCTCTCTCTCTCTCTCTCTCTCTCTCTCTCTCTCTCTTCCCCTCAGAGGACGACGTGGTGTCCATGGCAGACTCCACCATCACCATGGACGACATTGAGGGGGAGCTTTTCAAGATTGAGAGGAGGACGACATTGAGGGGGAGCTTTTCAAGATTGAGAGGATCAGGGACGTCCTGGTCAGGAGGGAGTCAGAGCTCAGATACATGTGAGTGGCTCGACAACACCAACACCTTGCTTTTATCTGATGTCATGCCATCCTCAGCCAGTGTGCATACAGGAGACATAACAGGACCAGCAATAGCAAACCAGATTCCAGATTTACAGTAAAATGGTAAAGCATAATTATGTTTAATGCTGGTCTGAGTTCAGTGCCAGAGCAGAAAGCAGTGGGCCCTGAGTGTGTCCGTGTCTGTCATATCAGACACTGCTGTTTGCACCCCTTCACAGACCTGGATTATTTCTATGGTCTTTCCCCAACCTTAACCAATTGCCTGGACTTATTTGAACCATAACATAATCCTTCCTTAGCCTTAGTTACCATGCACAGAAAGAAAGAATTTTAAATTATGTTGGCGCTGGACATTACAAATCATTATCACTGAATATAATCCGTGACTTTGCAGAATTGTTTAATATCAGTGTTCTGACCTTGCGCTGTGGTCGATTAGGACACCTCAGGCTCAGCTCTACAATATCAGACCTGACTCAGCTTTCCATCTGTTTAAACCGTATTAAAACTCAGCTGTGCTTTCAGCTTAAAGGGATAGTTCGACATTTTGGCAAATTCGCCTATTGCCGTAATCCCTATAGTCATATGAGTAGGTACATTACCTTTAATTGGCTTGCGCATTCGCCACGCTATGAAATAATAATGTATAATTAAGTAACATTACGACACATGAAGCGAATATTCGGCACTACTAACTGCACTAAACATACGCTGTTTGAAATCACTCCGCCCAGCAAGTACTGTATGTCTGGAATGTAGTTCCGGCTGTGCATTTGGCTTCAAAACAACTCTGTCTCGTAATATTACATTATTATTTCATAGCGTGGTGAATGTGTAAGCTACAAGTTGTCCACTAGAGCGTTTTGGAGTCATTTGATGGTGTATTTGTTTAGTGTTGAGGGAGAGAGGGGGCCGTACCGTTCACCTCCATTTTGTGCGCTGAGCAGTAGGCAGCTCTGTCCCACTGAGCTCAGAACAACAGGCACTGATAATTAAAGGTAATGTACCTACTCATATGACTATAGGGATTACGGCAATAGGCGAATTTGCCAAAATGTCGAACTATCCCTTTAATGTTAACATTAGCACATTAACAGGCAGATGTTATTTTGAACAAGTGGGTATTTTGATGTATTGGTGTTGTTGGATTAAAGGCAATTGGACCATCAAAGTCATTAAGATTAACCAAGGATCTCTGCAAACCTTCCATCAAAAATTGAGTAAACATTTCACTCTGAACCAAAGTGTTGGAACAATATGCAGCCCTGAAATATAATATGCTGACTGACTGAGTGATGTCACTATACAGTAGGTCAAAGGTTAAAGGTTACATTTTTAACATTTTAAGATGCCATAAATGCAACTGCATCTTGGTCATGTTGGTCCAAGGTAGTCTCGCCAGCAGACAATCAGAGATCTCCGCCTTCTGATAGTCTGGGGACACGGCCGACAAACAAAGCAACGCTTCTTGCATTTTTGAAAAGGACACGCCCTCCCGGAAATGTGCGCTCCGCCTTTTCTCGTCCGCAAGGAAACAAACACACAGAGAGCTTGAAAATGGATGCTGAGAGATTAAACTGTTTTATCAAACGTGTGCTCAGTCCACAAGATTGTGGAAATGAAGGACTTACAGTGACTTTGTTTAAAACTTTATACCCAGTCGGACTGTGTTTACGAGCACAAGAGCTCAGCGAGCCACCAAAGGACCGCCCTGTGGATTTACTATTGGTTCTGCAACGTAGGGAGTTTCTTTAAACTCTGAAATTGTATCCGCCCATCTAAACACAAAATCAGGGAGAAAGACATCAGTCTTTAGTTAAGCAAAGCGTCTAAAGACTGACTTGTGAGTCTAGGTCCAAGGTAGGGATGGACAGTTCATCAAATTTTATCTTTAATTATGATTTTGGCTATTATGAAAACAACATAATTGAGATTAAATTATTATTGTGCAGCATTCTGTTTCACTATTGTGCTCTTGTTTTATTTTCTGTCCACTCCAGCACACCGCTTTCCTTCACAAGTTCAATTAATGTATGTTTCTAAAGTCACTGTGTAATCATTGTAATATTTGTGATCTCAATTTTTTGTATTTCAGATTATTTTTGTGGGCTTTTTGCCTTTAATTGACAGGCCCGTAAGTGAAATGGGGAGACAGAGAGAGAGTGGGGACTGACACGCAGCAAAGGGCCACAAACAGGAACCGAACCCGCAGCCACTGCAGCGAAGCAATGCCTCTGTACATGGGGCGCCAGCACTATCCACCTCGCCACCGACACCCCAGTGATCTCAATATTGACCAAAATAACTGTATCAAGTTTTTTGCCATAACCTAGTAGCCACGACTGTCTGCACCAGACATGTGGGATGGCTGTGAGAAACCTGAAAAAAGTAAAGATTAAGTTTATTAATCAGTCCAAAAAAATTGACACTTTGATACTTTAGTTGACACCTAGTCAAGCCAGAACAAAGCAGAGCACACAAACTGTCACCTCACTGGTGAACTGCATCCATCTTCAGACTTTTCCCACCAAATGCAGCTGGAATCATTTAAACTATTCTAGAGCGCACCTCTATATCAGAAACACATCTCCCAGCAGCATTGCCCTCTATTCCCTCTCCTCATTTCTTTCCATCACACCCCGAGCTGGCCTCCATTATAATTTCAATGGCTTTACCTTTGCTTCCGCAAAGCAGGCTAATGCATGGATATTTATTCATCTACTCCTTTGAAAGATAGGCAGTCCGCTGCTCAGACAGCGGGGGGATGTGAGGAGTGGCTTGTGTGGGCCAGTAAGCAAGAGTCAAGCAGATAAAATGGGAGAATAAGAGACAGAAGGAGGAGGAGGAGGTGGAGGGGAAGAGGATGGAGATGGACAGTCACGATCTGAAGCACCTTGTTTTTTCTCTCCCCCTGCACTCCACAGACAAACAAACTACAAGGTGTGTTCTCTTCTGAAGCGTTAAGTAAAGCGCATCATTTGTATTCCAGACCTCATGGCCATTCCTCCACCTACACGTCTGTGGAGAGCATCTTACATGACAGGTAGATGAGGCACAGTGGCGAGGCTCTCTCACTCTGCTGATGTTGATGAATGTGTGTAACGTGTGTGAGTGCGTGTGCGACCCTGTGAGTGCCTGTTTGCGTGTGTGTTTCTAAATAAAGACTCGGTTGCTGTGATGCCGGGTCACGTGAGGGTCTCTGACTCCCGTCAGACGAGGAGGGTACAGAGGGTCTTCCACCCCACCTCAGTGTCAGTAATGATCCTCTGAGTTGGAGGGCCATTAAAAGAGACAGAGCGTGATACAGACTAAGAGTGAAAGCTATCTGGCTCAGAGTCGCCACAGGGTTGTCTCCTCAATGAAGATTGTGTCATCTCCTGTGTGAAATATGAGATCGATAAGAAGCTTTCTCTGTTTGAATTTCATTTTCCCGTGAAGCAGAGTCAAGGTTCCACTCTTTTCTCCCCTTTCAAGGTAGAAAGTGAACTGATAAGCAGCATGTGGAGCACTTACATAAGTCTTTATGTGTTTCTTTTGTTCCGTCATGCCTGTGAAGGATGGATGACATTCAGCTGTGCAAGGAGATCACGCGTCTGAAGAAGGAGCTGCAGAAATTAGTGTCCATACCAGGTAGAAGGCCTCCATACTGATGGTTACTGGTAGGAGGTCAAAAGAAAAGGGACAAAATTAGTTGAGAAGATTGATGCCACTCTCATGATGTGTAAAACTATGTATCAGGTGCAACAGTTTATCTGTCCACTAAGCAGTTTTGTGCAGTGATTTGCTTTTACAATTCTGTTAATGAACAGATTAAACAAACAAGATATAGCAGGTTAATTTATCAGCTTTAGAGGTGATTGTATGCATTTTTTTTTCTTTGGAGAGAGCTGGGAGGTGATAGAGGAATTTATTTTATAAAGCACATACATGTGCTATGAATCACACATGCACATTATTGCACATGCACATTAGTAAGTTGCATGCATGCTTTAAAGTGTACCCATGCTTTAAAGTTGCACATGCACTGTTTAAAAGGCCCCATGTTATAAAAAGTCATATTTCCATTTCTATCTAAAGCAGGTATAGGTGCTATATAAATACTGTGAAAGTATCAAAACACAGAAATTCACAGTCTCTATATAGAAACTGTGACTTCTGACTTTAAGTAGGTACTACAGCCGCCCTTAAAAAGTACGTGCTGTTGCATGCAGTATGAACAAAATCGGGACATACTACTCTCTCGTAACATTATGTCCTGAACTTTGACCTTCTTGCTTTTATATCCGTTACCATGGAGATAAAACAAAACGGCATGAGTCCACCAGAGAGCTCTGCTGTTGTTACTTTGTAATGTATGTAATTCAACTAGTTATAACGGCACAGATTGTAGATTCCAACATGTTGTATTTGCAGCAGTGAAGTTACATCTGCAGTTCTCTGTAGTATTGTTATTTTTATAGTTATAGGTCCTTTTGTTGCTTGTAATATTTATGATTATTTTGTTCACTGAAACAATCAATATTCCTATTATTACTACTCGACTGGTCATCAGTTACTTGATTGCGCTGTCATCCGTCATTGCAACTTCTGACAGCTGTCAGCTGTCACCTGTTTGCGGCTTAGTCGATGTTACACATCGTCCCCTCCGCAGAGGATTGTGCTACTGCAGGGTAGCCCGAAAAGCATGCTGGCTTGCATACCTCAAAATCAGACCAGATGTAGTAGAACATCCTGGTATTTTTGGCATACTGCATTTGACATACTATGTATTGGGACATACTAAATCTTTTTCTGGCATATTATAGAGTATGGTAGAATGGGGATTGGTACGTACAGAGAGAAACTGTTTTTTAAATTAGAGAGTGCCACTACAGTTTGGTTCAGGTGCCTCTGTACATGGGGCGCCGGCACTATCCACTACGCTACTGATGCCCCAACCAGGAACATTTTGAGCTAAAATTCATTGCGCTACTAACCTATAAGGAAACATTTTGGCAAATTTGGACTTCTTTGGTGATGTAACATATTAAACAGGACTTGTGTGATTTATGATGTAGAATATGTAATATGTGGGAAAGGACTGCTTTAATCCGAATTTTTCCAACTGTCCAACACTGGTACTGTAACAACACAAAGAGACGTGCATTCCATAGGGCAGGGGGACAGTGACTCCAGCACTAAAGCATGTGTGTGCTTTACTAAAGTGTACATGCTAATCACCTCCTGGCTCCAGCTTCAATTTTTAATGCACAAGAGTGATATCAATATTCTCATCTAACCTGAACATAATAATCACATTTCCCAGAATGTCTAACTGATTATTTGTTTGTTTGTTTAATTCTCCATTATGTTCGTTGTCAAGTTGGTAATCTGGGATAAACTCTAGATACTTAGATGTCTTGTGTTGTAGATAATGACAAGTCCAACGAGGACCGGCAGAAGGAGGAAGAACTACTGCAGCAGATCCACAAGCTGGTCGAGACCAGAGATTTCCTGGTGGACGATGTGGAGTTTGAACGACTCAGGTGTGCTTCTAACTCAACGGTTTCATTACAGCTCTGGAGGGGTCCTTTGGTCGTCTCTCACCATAGGCTGTGAATGAATAATTAAAAAGAAAAAAAAAATCTCACTGCACATACAAAGTCACCAGGTACAGTGCACATGCAGTCTTTCAGAAAAAAACTGTAGGGAATCCTTTGCCCTCGCATGTATTTTTCATGCACAGGAGCACAGACCTTTGATATCACAGGTTCCTGAGTTCACTAACATTCTGATAATGACTGTTAAGGTTCAGACTGGCACGTCTGTTGTAGTCACTAATGCTGGTGAAGCTGTATCTCAGTTCAGTGTCATTTGTGTGCATGTTTCTTCCACAAAGCCATCCCATTGCGCTCCATTAAAACACTGATGCATTTCCTAAGGCACAGTGCTGTGTACCGCAGAGCTCACAGCAGAGAGCCATTTCATTTAAAGATGTGTCAGCGTGCGTCACGGTGTACCGCAAGAGGAGCTGCCACTGGTTAAAAAAACAAAACACTTTGCATCTATTTCGTCAGTTTTCAGGTGCACCAAGCCTCCTAAGTAAATCTGCTGCTGCCTGTTGATGCTTTGTTCATGCAGGAGATGAAGAGAAGATGTCTAAATCCTGTTGAAACCGTCCAGATACATACTGACATTCACCACACATAGATACAAAGGGCACTTTACAAAACATTAGAGGAAACTATTAAAGGGAGGCGGGTTGTCTTGAACATTATATTTTCTTAATGTAAAGTTGTCAAACAAATGTAAAAAATGTAAAGTAAAATGTATGTTAATGTAGGCTCATACATGGCTAGGTAATCTCTACAGGAAATCAACAAACCCCTGCTTACTTGTTGATCCTGATGCAGCACGTACATCCTCGCAGGCTGACACTCAACTTGTGACTCACTATTGGACAACCAGTTTGTTTTTAGGTTTAATCTTCTCTCTAAGACTCAGACAGTATCAAGCGTTGTTAGTTTGTGTGAGCAACACTTGACAGTTGACAGTATGCTGTGAAAATGCTGAGAGGCTGCTGGGAAGGTGAGAGGCAGGAAGCAGGAGAACAACAGTGGGGTAATGGATCGCAAAGAGGAGAGGATGTGACGCCGCTCAAGGCCATGTTGTCCATGCTGATAAATATAGAGTTCTTTCTATTGTTGGTGCTCTCTTCTTTTCGCCTGACTGCCCTTCACAAGAAAAATTCTGTCTGCAGTTTTTATGTTCTGGTTTTTATTTTTAAAGACGGACAGAAATGGTGCAGCTAGCATACTATACTAAATAAACAGATCTGAGTATATATCCGCGACGTAATCACAGCACACTTTGATATACATGTACTATTCTCACTCCAGCCTCGTCATATATTGACATTTGGTCATTGTCTTTGGTCCAGATATGACTTGCAATGTCATATGTCGGTACAAAACCACATAGTGACAATTTTTCCCCCTCAACAACAAGCACACGTGGTTGGGTTAAGGCAACAAAAGCACATGGTTAGGTTAAGGAAAAAAGAACAGGGTTTGGCTTTACAATCTTATGGGACGCAAACACCGCTTTCCCAGGACTTTCGCCACCTTAACCTTTGTTCTTGTCACACCGCGTTTCCTGGTAAACTATAACAGAAACTGGTGGCATATCATGCCCATGTTAGAGGACTGCTTTTTTCGTTGGTGTCTGACACTGCAAGTCACTGCCCAAGCACCAGATTTCAACGACTTAGAAGAGACCGGGTTGCCAAACACCACACCCCCAATCAACAACATGGTGAACAGACAAGACGTTCAAAATCTGGATTCAAAGGACCGAGACTCGCCGCTTGTTTGTGTCATGGCCAGACAGGTTACCACTTCTGTTGAGACTGCTGAGCAAAGGTTACATAATCCATGACCTTATTTTTGTAAAATTTAAAAACTAAAAAGTGAGGTGACACTGGGGTCGATCTAAAGTGAACAGCTGAGACAAACTTCCATCTGTCTCTCAAACTCTCAACAAACTTTCACCTAGAGTCATTTTTTACAGCATTACATAAATAAATGGCAAAATGTTACAGTATCTCATAAAGTGTTTTAAAAATACTCAATTTAGATGTTAAGTTTCTAAAACAAATTTCCTGGGGAGATTCCCTATACCCCTCTGGAGGCTTTGGTGTAGAAGGCATACATTGAAAATGGTCCACCCCCTCCACTGTTAAATTACGGCCCTGGTATTTGCTACATACATTTAGTAGTACAGAACTTGACTAGACCCTAAGTCTAAGTTTATCCAATCCCAGAATCTCCAAACAGACAAAAAGTGTCTGCCAGATTTATTGAATTTATCAGGACCTCTCAGAGTAAATCTAATCTTTTCTAACAGCCAGAACTGCATTAGGTCTCTTATCCGGCGCAAAGTGTTTCATCTCTCCACTTAACTAAAATCAACCTTCTCTAAAACGTTCATTCGGTACTTGTGGAGTAGATGGCCAGTAAGTGTAAAGTAGGAAGCATATTTGATTTACAGATCTGTACAGCATAACAAGGGATTCCTAACAGAATATATTTTGAGCCAGCTTCTCTTTTGTGATCAGAAGTTGATGGAAGACTTAATATTACAGTCCAAGTGCTTTATGTAAACACACATTTTAATGTATTCTGTATCAATCTTTATCAATTTTTACAGGGAGAAAGAGGAAGATAAAGAAATGGCAGAATTTCTGAAGTCCAAATTCCCAAGAAATATGAAGAAGAAAGGTATTTAAGCATAAAGACAGCTGCAACATTGTGCTCCATCAAAATATCAACCAGTAGTGGCAAATTTTTAGGAGCTGAGGAGGAAATGAGCCAAGGCAAATATTTTTACTTGTATCAGTTGTGTTGCTTGTTCAAGGTGTTTTCCTCCTGAGGGCTTTAAAGGATGAAGCTTCACATATTCATGTACTGAATTACCGTAATATAGAAATGGGCAGCCCAATCGCCAGAAAAAAAATGTCGGCATTATATGTTTCTGCAAACAATATGTGTTACATTTGTATGTTATTTTGTAGCAGCTTTCTTAAAGCTTTACATTTCTTTACATTTCAACAGCATTGTGATTAACACGTGGTTAGGTTTAGGCACAAAAACCCCTTGGTTATTGTTCGGAAAAGATAATATTTGGGCTTAAAAAAACATTTTTGGTGCATGGTACTAGCTGGAGAAGCTGCCAATGTCTTGCTAAAAAACAATTGCCTTTTCAGGGACCATCCCAACTGGAAATGCAGGGAAGTCTCACTAAAGTTCAACCGCTTTCCATGGCACTATCCCTGGTTGAAAAACAGCTATAGGTCACTAAAAAACATTCACATTCAATGGTTAAAAGTCACTATGAACAGCCATGAATAGCTAAAGAACAACTAGTTTTGTAATATGTTGGTCTCAACCAGTGGACTGGTTGGCAGGTGTTTCACCTAGGTGACACGTATCCACAGTACCCTCCAACTCCCGACAAAGTCAGCCCATACACTACATCACCTTAGCAATATGGATATGTTACGTTTAAAACATATTCTTGGTTTGCAGAAATGTACAATGTTAACATTTTTTCTAGTGACTTGACTGAAATGGGATAACTGAGAATTGAACTATGCTTTACGCCTGGGCCACACTGCCTGCGTGAGCAGTGCTCGTGCATCACAGAACCTGAAATTGAAATTTTGTCATGACCGTGTTGTTGACAATGCAGTGGCTTACATGGCTCTGAAAATGAATGTAGTACTGGATTTTAATTGTGGAAATACAGTAGCTACAGCAGCAGGCAGCTCTGCTGCACTGCCCCAGCAGCAACGCTGTATGTGTGAGCACCACATATGTGTGAGCCGCAGCAGTTCAGTGAGGTAGCTGTCATGCACTGCTCACACAGGCAGTGTGACCCATCTGAAAATAAGGATATCTGTTTGTGCTTCTCTTAGTCAAGTCATTATTTGGCTGAACTTTTTTGTCCATTTGCAATTAGTAGTAAGTTATACACATAATACAATACACCACAACATTTTTTGGAGTTTATGTCATCTTTTCCTCACAGTATGATTTCTCTGGGCTTCAGGTGTACCAAGCAGACGAGTGCCACCCAGGGCTCAGCAGACCTCTTCTCCCTTCGCCAAGACAGGCCTCACCCTGCTGAGGGAGTGCTGTGGCTTCACATGCTCTATCATGTAGACTGCAATCAAAATGGATGGGCCCCACTGCAGGGCTGACACAGAGGGCCACAAACCAAAATTGGCCTCTCCGCAAGAGTCAGTATTTCCAGTTTCAGCTTTTAAGTTCAAGACAGACTTTGAAGCATGGATGGAGCAGTACCGATGCAAGTTAAGAATTTCTAAGCCGAAGAGCAAAAGGATATCGCAATGCCAATATTCGAGTTTGTCTCATGTTGGATCATATTTGTCTCTTTCGTTGGATTTAGTGTTTAGCTTTGTTTCTGTCTCTGCTCTATGTGTCTCTCATCCCACTCCTGTTTTTTTATTTTTACTCTCGTTAATCACTGCTCAGCCATCTTCTTCTTCTTATTAACAGCTTCTAGAAGGAACAACCCAACATATGGTATTTATTTCTCTTTTTCAGGCTGAGAGGACAGGGTTTTAAGGACAGAAACAGCATAGCACAAGTCAGGCATGTATTGTGTACACAGTAATTGGACTCAACTACCATGACACGCCTACAAGTTTTATATTTAAAGACTTCTCTGAGCTATGAAAACTGTCATCCCCTCATTAAAAAAGTAGCTGTTTTGTTGGAGTCAGCAGGGCAGTCTAGACACACTGCTGGCACTTCATAATCGGCATTAAGGAGATAACACTAATGAAACTGACATTAATCAGGAGCTGTTAGGATAAAGTTGCCTGTGATTTGACACCTGATCTAAATGGACACAACCTTTGAAAAAGTGGATGTTTGAAAAGAAACAACGGATGTCTCATTGTGCTCTGTTTTTCTTTAAAGGAGCTCTATATAATATTCAGAGCATTAGAGCAGCAAACCACTGTTCACAAAGTAAAGATAGAGAGCACAGAATGAAGTCACGGTCCCTTTGTATTTGTTGTATCCACGCTTTTCTGTTCTTTGTTGTGGTGGCCGGTCTGGCTGCGTGTGCATGTTAGTGCATGTCTGTTCTTGTTTATTTCACTTGTTTATTTCACTGGCAAACTCTTTGCCACCATTCTGCACTGCATTCATATGGTGGTTACAGCTGATATCGGGACAGTATCATAGTGGAAGTGTAGCACCCACCCTCTGGATCCCCCTAGTAAAGACTGTTTGCTCAGTCAACACTGTTGCTGTTGTTAGCGCTGTTTGTTGTGTTAGCACCGTTAGCTGGTCGCTGCCAGCTCAGCCACTGCCATGTTGAGAGCCGCGTGCAGACAACCTCTGAATCATAGATATGCTCTGAATATCATATAGAGTCATTCTTAGTCCATTGTGATTATTTTCTATCATCCATATGCATGTTTTGACAAATGAAATGGATCGTCACGCAACTGACACTGCAGACCACTAGACCTAACACACTCTAGTGGAAGACAGCCACTAAGCCTCACTTGACAGTGTCTTGAGTAGGTACTTTATGTCTCATATTAATCTACTGGCCAGGGGCAAAACTCTTAAGTCCATTTCCACTAAACATAAGTATTATATATTGGTTACCACCCTCTAATTTATCAGTTTAAATGGCCTGAGTATTTACCTATAGAATGTGTAAGGCTCTTGAATAGTCAATGGCCCAGGCATCCATTACACTGGGCACGGGGATGTGGTGGCCAATCAAACTACAGAGTACATCTGTGTTGCCAAGAGGAATAGTCGCCATAGCAACCTTGTATACCCCATATCTTTACAATGAGACAATGAGGAAGGTTGGATGGATCGGAGAGATGAGACCTCACAGATGTGACAAAAACAAATACTCGAGCGCTATCAAGGCTACCTAATGAAAGGTAACCAGGAGACAGAATAATGTTACTGTTGTGATTTTGGTGATTTTCATGTTTTGGATTCACTCTGGGGATAACACAGCCTACTTAGCATTCCAAAAAATGGATCATAATTGAACCTCTCTCTAGAAGAAACAAGATTGGAGATGAACACACAGCTGCTTTGCTTGACTGGAAAGTAGACAAACACAGTTTTTACAGCAGATGAAATTGAGTGTCTCTTAAATTGAATCATTATGGATTATATATTTCTCAGTTTTCCCAGTTTGTATCTTTTCGCTGTTTGACAGAGCATTCTCTTGTATGTTTATTCCCATCCGGTCCTTGGGATTGATACAGCTGTCTCTTTTGTTCAATCACTGGATCTCTTGATATTCAGTCTCTCAACACTGTCATAGAAGCTTTGGGTCACATATCACCCAGCAACCATGTGTGGTGCTGTCATGGAGGTCCACAGGGGAATGAGATGTGTGCCAGTACTGTTGAAATAGCAGCCATGGTAGGAAAAGTAGCAGGAAAGGATTTCGTCCTCTTATATATGTGAGTTCAAATAAACACAAGAAATTTGTGCTCTAGGGTTTATTTGAACTCACATAAGAGGACGAAATCCTTTCCTGCTACTTTTAAACCATTTTGCCAAAAACAGAACTACTATATTTGTAACATAAGGGTGTTTTTTCTCTTTCTAAAGACAGTGATTGTGCTAACTTTCAGTACAGATGTCTGGGAAATACAATAGCTATCACCTGAAGCAAAGTAATCAGTATACAGAAATTAACTACGCTATAGGTCTGTTCCCAAGGTTGAGCAACATAGTGAATAAATATAGCTCTTTGCCTTGACAAGGACATTAATCCAATCAGTAATTATTATTTGGTGTGGGGACTTTAAGTGTTTGATATGTTTCTGTTCTTCAGTGTTCACATTTAGACATGAAACCAGCTGCTCACACTGGCTGGAGGGTGTGTTACATCCCCTGACTGTGCTCTGCACAAGTCAACCGAGGATTTAAGAATTGTTTTGAGGAAAATTCTTAGAGACATGAAACAGACACATGGTCTCTTAGGAGAGATGCAGTGTCGCAGGAGAGGCAGTCAGAGAGAGAAAATGATATAAGGAGAGAAGCTGAATTGGCTGAAAGCAGGGGAGTTAAAGAAAAAGAGAAAGAAAGAGAGCGAGTGGGAGGGCACAAAGTTAGGGGGGGTCTAATCTTCAGTGTGAGTCATCCTTTGCGAAAACACTGCGAGTTCCCACAAGGGCAGCTCTCTGTGAACGCTACGTGAAAAGGGCACAGCTGTCATTCAAACACCATAATCCTGTACACCGTCTGCACAGCTCAGTGTGCGTAAGAGGACACAGTACAATGTGTTTGTATACATGTGTGTGTGATGAGTAAATAAATGAGAAAGAAAAATATGTGTACCTGTGCTCGTTAGTGTGCCAAGGAACAGGAGGATGATAACGAGAGGTACAGTAGCTGTCACTGCTTTGTTACTATGGTTACTGTGACTTGATGACATACTCTCACTTCTTGTTTCATTTGGTCATGTCATGTAATAAACTCTGTTGAATTGTGATGCAAGGCTGCATGTGTTGAAATTGCCAGAAGACTATAAGGACCTGTTTTTATAATGTTCGGGGTACAGGGTTCTTAAATGTTCCAGTTAAAGCTGCAAATGAAATAAATGACACATTATCTCAATATTCAGTTTCATTATTACAAACTTTAAGGGAAATATCTCAACAACTGTTGGACAGATTGCTCTGACATTTATGGTGCCCAGAAGATCAGTCCTAATGACTTTGGTTCCCTGACTTTCCATCTAATGCCACCAGCAGGTCGACATTTGAGATTTTGAGTTAAATGACTTAACAGCTACATTAAAATGACATTTGCTTAAGACATTCATGTTCCCCTCAGGATGATAACTTTTATGACGTCTTAACTTTTGATTTAGCAACATCATTGTGTCAGTTTCTAATACTGTGGTTTACAACTAGAAAGCTGCAAATCTAATGACATTCTCATCAGTCTCAGCCAGAGATGGTGTAAAAACAAGACAGTGCACTTAAGGGTCATTTCCTGTATTTGTGTCACGGTTAAATTACTGCCCTGCCCCTTTAAAAGGCCAGTGGCGGTCCTGCGTCTATTCACTCCAATGGGAGAAGTGAGCGTGAACACAAAGTCTGACTGATTCTTTTGTCCATAGTCACTGATGTGAATGCTGGACCCATTTTTTACAAGCCACATCTCCTTTGAACATTCTGACACTAAAATGGCATTTTTCAGACAGACAAATCAATAGAAAATGAACTTTGTTTGAGAACTCTGTGTGCGCTCTGGCATCAATTGATATAATCTTGTACTTGGTTGATACCACATATTCAGCTAGCAGATAAAAACAGGTGCAAACATTAAATGTATACTGTGTATAGTGTCATACTGTTTTGAATTTGCTTTCATCCATCCACACATTGTTTACGGGACAGACAACCACACCCACTTGTAACTGGTGGTGTGAACCATTACCATTTTTTGTTGTAGAGCATCGTTTACTCATTTGTGATTTGTGTTTGGTGCTGATTAGTAAATTTTGGCATGCTACCATTTTTAAATAAGATAGTTAACACGGGAAACATCATACCACATCTGCATGTTAGCACTGCCATTGTTAGCCTGCTAGCATGCTGATATTAGCAGTCAACTTAAAGCACTGTTGAGGCTAACTACAGCCTTAAGACCCTGACACACCAAGCAGACAGTCAGCCTTCGGTCAATGTTGGGTCGTTGGTGAGCGTCTAGCCCTAGTCTCTATGGTATGTCCTACACTGTTGGCCCTCCTCATCCCCCGTCTGCTTTTTTTTTAAATGTTAAATCAGTGTTGGCTGAACCCGTCGTTGAATGAAATCACTGATTGGCAGTTCAGCTCAGTGGAGGAGAAGAGAAACAGAAGTGAGGAAAGTAAACAAACAGCTAAAGTCAAGAGGGAGGGAGACCAAAACAACTTGTTACATAAGGTAAGTTTATTTTTCTTTAGCTCTTTTGCAGAAACATTTTGTGAGGGTTTGTGTTGTTCACTAGGCCCTTCCTCTGTTCTTTCAACACTGATTGTGTTATAAATGTGCTAACTGGCCAACTAGCATTAAGACAGTCTTCCAGTTTCCCTTTTTGAATGACAAATACAGACTACCGCCGTCTGCTGAAATGGCGACTTATTTCCTTCTCACACAGGCACAGAACATTATGTGCCTGTAGTCTTTGCGATGTGTTCATCTGCAACTTTTTGGCCGAGACACAGGCGACGTGAGGCAATGCAACAGTCAGCTTTTGTTGCCACTAGTTCTTTGAAGTCAGTTTGGTATGTCTGGGCCCTTAGAGCTGCTAGCACAGCTGTAGACCAGTAGCTCCCAACTGGTCGCGGCCCAAAAGTGGATTGCAGGTACGTTCTGAATGGACTGCAGGAACTCACAAACATGTTAAGTTTAAATGTTAAATTTCTGGCACAGAGGTTTTATTCTGAAGAGCTGCTTCCTGCTATAGAGTAAGTGAACAACAGACAGCTACTTGATAGAAACAGCAAACCAGCTCGACGACATGGCCAAACACAAGTATGACGCTGAATGTATTAAACTGTGGGGACCTTGAACTAATGACCAAGGAGAAATCTGGACCCTGGGGCTGGACCAGTTGGGAACCACTGCTGTGGTCACTCCTAAAACACTACAGTTCATTTAAAATGGAAAGGCTAGTCTTTGTGTAGCTACTTAAAATCCAGAATTGTCATCTCTTAAAGGGACAGTTTGACAGTTAAGGAAGTATTTCTTTTCCTGTTTAGAGTTACATGAGAAGATCAATATCAGTCTGAGCTGTCAGTTGATTATGAAGCCAGAACATAAAGATTAGAAGCAGGGACAACAGCCTGGCCTGGCTGGTTCAAAGATATGCATATACTGACACCTCTGAAGCTTACTAATTAACACGTCAACTTGCAACTGGTTGCCTGGTAACCTCATGGTGATTATAAGACTGTGGGAGGTTGACATACTCTGCTCATGGATGTATTAAGAGGTTGTGGCTTAATGGTAGCCCTAGATTTGAGAAACTCTTGCGAGCCAGTTCCAGATATTTTTATGGTGTTACAATGCTGTAGTTAAGGTCTGGTTGGATTTAGGCACAGAAAGGTCAAGGTTAGGGTTAGGGGCATGGTTTAGTTAAAGTGATCACTTGAAACATGTAAATATAAATACATGCAAATCTGGTTTTACCATCTAGACACAACCATGATAAGGCAGCTGGATACGGTGGCACCGATCAGTCTTGCTGCTAAGCATAGACTGTGTAAAATAATGGACATAGCTAGTGGGATATTACCCATTGGTTTGTGGACTCCTATTTTGAAGCCTCAGTTTCAGAATTTCGGCCATTGCCTCCTTGGAGTTTTGGAGCCGAAGTGATCATATTTGGAGGAGAGGGTGGAGCTGTGGAGGAGTGAGGGATGGATCTGCCTGAGAAGCTTAGCCTGTCACTCAAAGTGGCCTCCCCTTAATTATGCGTAACTTTAAGATTTTGTGAAATATAAACATTTGAGTAATACATAAAAAATTGACTGCTGTACAGTTGTCCTGAATTTTGAAATTATCTATGCTGACCAAAACTATTTTCTGTACCAAACTGTAAACACATTCATTTCGGCTGTAAAGTTGGGCATTTTAACGAGTGTCTATGGAGACTGACTCACTTCCAGAGCTAGCCTCAAGTGGTCATTCAAGGAACTGCAGTTTTTCGGTACCAACCTAATGTAAAGTCTAAGGGCCTTGCTGAAATTTTCATTCAAGTGATCGACTCCAGTATCCAGCACTTGTAACGCATGCATGGCCCTGCTGTTTCCCAAGAAATATTTCAAGCATGAGAATCTTTGTAAAACCACAACTTGTCATTTTTACATTTCACTTTGTGTGAAATATCAAACATTTAACATATTAATTAGTGAGCTTTAGTGGTGCTGGTAGCCTTCATATTCAACTTTGGGAAGAACCAGGCTAACTGTTTCCTCCTGCTTCTTGTCATAATGCCACACTAAGATAATCACCTCTATGTACTAACTTCAGATTAATCAGACTTCCAGCATGACAGCAAATAAGCCTTTTCCCCAAATCTTTTGCTTTAAAAATATACTTTAACCTAGACTTTACTTGATTTTTCTCAAATGTTTTTATTTGACTTTTCCTTTCTTTCTCTTATAACTCAGAAATCATGTATGTATTGAATCTCACGCCTCTCAAAAGTTTGTAGATGTATTCTCAGCTTGCAATGAGAAAGCAAATTTCTGTTATTAATAAAGTAGCTAATGTGACATCATGGCTGCACATGTACAAAAATTCTACAGAATTTAAAGTTAAACATTTAAAGTTTTCATAACTGAATTTGATAGTCAGCAGTTATCAGTGGCCTTTTATCAGTGATTTAATGGTTAATGGATTCTTTCCTAACTGGATGTAATGGGAGGAAGCTGCCTGTGAGAAGACATCTGCTCCGCCTGCTCAATTGTCCTTCAGGAAGACACTTGCTGAATCCAAATTTGTAAACTCAGCCCTCAGACTGTAGTTTTATGTAATCTCACAGTGACTGAAGTGCTCAGTATGTCTGCATGACTCTGCAAGGAAACAGAAGAGTGAGACTGAATTAAACAGTCAAATGTCAAAGACCTCCTCACCCTACTCGTTGCTATGGATACCGCAAGCACAAAATATGACACAGGAAGCAGAAACTAAACATGCGCACATGATCACAATAACCACATACTGTATGTTATTTATCGAATTTATCTCCCCATCATGAGGCAGATGAGATGATACTTCTACGCCTGTCTTTTTGCCTATAGCTTTTTGCAGATAATAAGCTATGTCATCACTTCCTTTCTTTGATCTGCGTTTGTTAATGCTCAGACATTCAGCACGTCCATTAGTTGACGTGCAAAGAACAAAGGGGAAATGCTACCACAAAACTCAGCATGAGTGCGGATTCCTTGCAGCTTGATGAATATTGAAATGTGAAAATAATCATTGAAGATGGACAAACTTGAAGCCTCATCTAAAATATATAATAATTCAAAATTGCAGTTGGATTGTGTGATGGCCTGAGGGCTCTCAGACCTCACTGAATTATTTAAAAAAAGCAGCCCATTGCCTAAATATTAACCAACCATACAAACATATATACTTTTTGCTTAATGTACTTCTTTCTTTTCTTATGTTTTACTTTTATCTGGGAGTGTGCTCCCTGTTCTTGTGTTTTTCTGCTTCTTAGAAACAAATGTGGTGGCTCTGTTGGGTGCATATTTTGGGACTAAACAATACTTTTCCTTTTATACTGCACATGACTAATCTTTTTGAAATCCATTGAAATTTTAATGTGGATATTATGTAAATTTCTGTGTTACAGAGTATAATCTTTTTAATCTGCATCTCTGTGTCTGATATGACGCTATTGATTCAATGACTCAACTCTATGGTCTCTTTGGAGGCTGCAGTTTGAGGTGCTGTCATGGTGTGTTTCTATTTTATTGTCCACTCCATATATCTCAGTGAGGGTCTCTGTGTAACCTAATACATTTCAACAAAACCACAAACTACATCCTCTCAAAAGTACACAGCTGATTTAGGGCTGTGTGACCCGTTTTATGGGAGGTCTGAAGGGAATTCCCCAAAGGAGAAATTCTTTGGAAACTTAACAGCTAAACTGAGCATGTTAGATCAGGTGTTCTAAAAGTTTGATGACAGAGTTCCATTTCAGGGAGCCAGCTCATGATTGAAGGCCAAGTGCACACACTATGACTTTTTTATGATCCACTATACCATATCTTTTATGGTTTTATGACAAAAAACTGTAATGATCAACAGTGATATACCTACCTACCTACATAAGACTGATATCACATTTTAGTTTCACTGCTTACACCAGACGTCAGAATGATGTCACCATTAAATTTTGGTTGGAATGAAAATTGAGCTGCTGTATTTTAAATGTGGGCGTCACATTATGACGCTGCGTTTTGTTCCCCATACCTTAGGTCAAGATGACTTTGGCATGAGACATTTGGAAGATGCTGGACTTTGGTTACTTATCAACACAACTGTTAACCAGCTCTTAGGCTGCAACAAGGATGAGAGACGAGACGAGTTTATAATGAGTGGAGCGGTGGGGTCATCACACCCCCCACCATAAAAACGGTGTTCCCACTGGGAATACCAGCAGACCAGCTTTCCAAAATTCAACACTACAAATTATTAATACAACTTTTCTCACATTTGATTATATGCATGTACCATACTGACCGGTTCTGAAGAAGTTTCCTCCAGCCAGCCAACCAAACTCCAGCCTGAAACTCAGCAACTCCAGCATCTAAAGACCGGTTTAAGAGTGAACAAAGGAAGAGACAGAGGACCAGAGATGCACAGTACAGCACAAAATTCAAGAGCAAGGGGATCTTAACAGAGCAACAGCCCCATAGGCAAAAACAATCCATTGCATTAATCTACACTTTGGGCAATGCAAAGAGCGGTGAAAAGCTGGTTCTAATCCAAGCAGACCACCAAAGGAGCACTACCAGAGCCAGCATGGATGTTAAAATGTAGCCAGCATTTTATCTTAAAGGCTTCATTTAACTCTAGCATAACCTGCCACCCAGTCTCATCTCAGCAACTTTGGATCCTTAAGAGCAAATTAAGAGAGAGACTAATACCGAAAGAGCAGAAGAGTAATGCAAAGACAGCAACTGGGGAACAGTGAGATATGACCAAAAACATATCATGTCATTTGTCATCAGTATTCTACATCAATTGACATTGGCATTAGACTCTGTCCTGAGATTGCATTTTGGTCACACAATATCAATGTCAAAAGACATTGGTGGTCAGCTGTTTTTTTTAAAAATACATTTGAAAGTAATGAAATTGAGAAACAGTGCAGTGTTTGATATTGATTGTACCTACACACAGCAGTCAAGCAATGGCTTCTGCTTGGGTACAGGCCGCAAAGCCACTTGCACAAACTACACGTAGAACTTTAGTACATTGTAATATTAGAAGTAGTAGTACTGCAACTGAAAGTATATCCTCCATTAAAAGTTTACAATTTCCCAAACAAGATAATAATGCTGCCAAATATCACAAAAATTGTGTCCAAAAGCAGAAACACGTTTTTTTGGGAGGAGGCAATTTGGCGGTTTGACAGATTGTTGCTACGAGGAAAAAAACTCTTGGTGATGATCTCCGGAGGTCGATCTGCTCTGAAGCACTAACTGTAAAAGTTCTTTGATCCTCGCAGGACCAGGACTGCGTGTCCTGGCTAATTAACAATCCACTGACATCTGAGCACCGAGAACACCAGCTGCTGGTGTGCAGGCAGCTGGAGCCTGCCCGCTTTCTATTCTTTCATGTGCATAACCATGGTGATGATTTGTACTGTGTAATCACAGAGTCTGATGATTGTTGTGACAGTCAATCAGATTTAATACACCTTCCTGACTTTGTCTCAACACCCTCTGTCATTAAATCGACAAACTGTTTCTCATTCGTGTCCAGCCTCTATCTTCAGGGTTTCTAAATAGCAGCAACACTCAAAATCACAGTAACCGGTAATGAGAGCGTGGGCAGAACTAGTGCCTTTACTTGAAGCCTTGCCATGTTCCATTAACTCTCTCCTAAAGTCACCAATACAGGAAACAAAGCTGATTTCCTCTCTGTCGAAAAAAGAAGCAACTCTGACTCATGCCCCAGTCAATCCTTCCTCTGCGCTTTCTCTCTCTCCGTCTCTCTGCTTTCACTCCTCGCTCCCTCCAAATGTGTCCTCAAAACACTCCCCCAGCATCTCTAACCAAATAATCAAATGATTACGATGTAGCAGCTTGCCAGGTCCCAGGTCTGCTCCACATGCTTATCTCCCTCTCATTATGTCAGGCAAATGTGTGTTTGCTCAGAAAAATGCGAAAGTAGCAGTGGCAGAGTGTGTGTGTGTGTGTGTGTGTGTGTGTGTGTGTGTGAGCAGCTGCATGCCAGGATTATAACCAGAAGACTCTTATCCTTAGAAACATCTTTCTTCTCACCCTTGTGTCCTCGTCATTTAATTTTCTCCTGAGTTTCTCACCTTGGGCTTATTTGTATACGACTCCTGAAGAGACAAAGGCATACTGTGACTCCTGGTTTTGCCCCCTTCACCCATGATGAAGGAGTTATTTTTGTTCAGGCATTCATCACAGGTCACGTATCTTTGGCTACATGCCTAAAATCTAATCATATTAACTGCAGGGAGTGTTTCCGACAGACTGCAACTAAACCAAATATGTAATATACACATCAGCAGCTATGACCTGAATGGTTAATAAACAGATGAGCGCTGCAGGGGGAACTACTAAGTGGAGGTAAAGCATGCTGCTGTCCAGCACAGGATTTATGGGATTTTTATTCCAACCTCCAAAACAGATGTTCATTGAAGAGGCTGTTTTAAATATTTGCCAGTCCAAGGCTGTAGCCATGAAGTCAGCACTGGGGGGGACTAAATGTGCCCCCTGAAAAAAACCTAAATCAAAAACTAATTTAATATTCAACACAGTACACTATATGAATACATAATTAACTGCAGGTAACTGGGCTATTATAGCCAACATTATTGTCAGTTGATTGATAAGCACTCACAAATTGGCCTCTTTTCCCAAAAATGTTTGTTTCTACCCCACGAAATTACTGACACTTCTTTAGCAAAGTATTATATTTCCACAATAACAATTCTGTCACAAAATGATGTATTGATGTTAATGTTACCTTGTATGGATTTCCTGTCTGAAAAGAAGTGTACAGTGGTACCAATGGCGTAAGGAGAGCCCGGCCTCACTGCGAAGTTGTCAAAATCCGGCGCTTGGGCAGTGACTTGCGGCGTCAGAAACCAATGAAAAAAGGCGTCCTGTAACATCGGCATGATACGTGGCAGGTTGCCGTTGTGGCGTTATGCCTGGCGGTGATGTCAGGGGAAACGCGGCAGGACAGGGACAAAAGTTAAGGTGGTTAAAGTCTGGATGGGGTGGTCATGAGGGGTGATGGACGGGTCTAACAAACACCAACTTTCACCCAAGAGAGCGGTGTTCGTGTGCTGTAAGATTCTAAAGCCAAACCCTGTTCTTTTTTCCTAAACCCAACCACGTGTGTTTGTTGTTGAAGGAAAAAAGACATAAATTTGCGGTGTTGTACCGACATAGTGCATTTATTTTGAAAGAGACTATGTAAATGTTAAATTTCCTGTGAAAACAGAAGCGTATTTTGAAAAAAGACAACGCGTGTAACAAGCAGAACTTGACACGTTGTCCCAGAATGTCAACAACCAATGACCCAGGGTACCTTGCACGTCATATGTGGACGTGGAAAGTCCATGACCAAAATGTCAATATGTGATGAGGTCGGAGTAAAAATGTGTCGGTAAGGAAGTTACGATGGGCCCCAGCACGCACTAAGATGATGGGCCCTCGTGCAAGCTATTGTGGATGTTTTGTCTTGACACAAAGCGAGACAACATCAACATACATATTACCCAGCAATCATCATTTTATATCTGGCAAAAATATCAAAGAGAATAGGAAATGTATTTTCTAGAATAGTTTATAGAATAGTTTTTGTAGTATATTTATAGATTGTATAGCTCATATTAAAAAAAAACATATAATTTTGTTTTAGATAGCTACTGACTATTTACAAAAAAGAAACCATGATGCAGATGGGTTTGCCTTTTTGATGATAAATATAGCAAACGGCTCCATTTTGAATTTAATAATGTTCTTTATTTATCATTTATCTATAAACACAAGTATATTTCCAAGGTGGAAATACTGTACAGATCACTTGCAAGCACCCAGTCTCTATACGGGCCCTTCCACCTCAGGGTCCCCAGTGCAATCGCACTGCATGCACTGTCTATATGTACAGTGATGAAATAATCAACAAATTGATGGGGGCATTTCGAGCATATTTGAATATTGGCGGTCCAGAACTCAAGGGGGAAAAAACAATGACAAAGTACATGCATGTGCTGTTTGATCTCAAAGTTGCTCTGAAGGTGTGACGGGATACCTGGATATAACACTGGATGGTTGCAGAATAACTTCAGAAGCAACAAGTAATTGCCACAAGTTAAAATTACAATGAGTCAATTTGTGCTAAAGCAAAGGACACATTAGGGATGTGATAGAGGTATGAATTTAATGACCTTGTGATAGAGGTATGAATTTAAATATAAAATACGATTGTATTGTCTGTCACTATGGTACTGACCTGACATGAACAAAATGAATGTATCTTTGTTGACAATCAATATCTATCTATCTATAATAAAGTGCCTTCTCAATTTGCAATTATCACCCAGACATCACGTAGAAGCCGGAACATTATTTTAACATGAGCAGGTGCTAACAAGCTTCTCAGTGAGTTGAACATCACAGTTACACCTTCACAGTATCTATGAGCCTCCAAACTATTCACAGTAGTCAGGATGAGCTGTATGTTTTAAGGATCTGTTGATCAATAATATGTGTTTTCTTATTTTGCGACCTAACATTCAAAGACAAAGAAGCATCCAGAATCTGAGCCCATGCTCGTCAGAGCAAGTCAGCATCTTTCGCTCTTTCTTTGAAGCAGTGAGCTTTTTCCTTTCAATGAAAGCTGGAGGAAAAGGTTAACAATCTTCAATTTAATATTTTTGCTCAGTGAATACCAAAAGCAGTCACTTCTCTGGGATTTTAATTCAAAATGTGCACTGCACACTAATGCATACTGGACAATAGTGGACGAATTGTAGGCACATACTACAAAAATTGCAGCGTTTGTTAACATCTCGGTACCTGCATGAATAATGGGGAGTTATAGGTATTCATTCCCATTGGTTGGAAAAGATGTATAAGTGGAGAATGCAGATGGATGACAAAGCAAACTGCAAATCAAGTAAGTAAACTGCAGAAATAAAGTGATTAAGAGTTAATGGTATCTCAAGGCCATGGATTTAACACGAGCTCTGTTTGGTGCGAGGCTGAGAAGTTATCAGACAAATAATAGAGGAGTGGTAGAAGTATTTTTAATCATGTGGGGGACACCTAGTGGTCAGATAATGCTAAACACTGTTTACAAGACCTCGTATGCTTTTCACCTGCATATACAGGCAATGCATTGCCCAAACTAATTTTTTAAGTTTTAAACAGTAGTTGTGTCTGAATATCACCCTGCCTGGAAATCAGGAGGTTAAATGTCAAAAGTAAAATAAAAGGGGATGGAAGGAGCTGGTGAGAAGAAAAGCACTGCTGTAAACAAAACTCCACAGGAGAGATGCAGTAGCAGGTCGGAGTTAAGAGTGAGCACGAATATGACTCACAGGACAGATTTGTGATTTTGAGCTATATAAATAATATTGACTTGGCTTGACATCTGGTAGCAAATGTTCCCTAGAATGACTCTCCCGGGGATTGTGTTTTTCTGTCTCTCAAACACACAATCAGTCCAAAAATATTAATGCACCTTGTTTTTCTCAGAGTTTAAATCTTTTGACAAAATTTGAACCTCTGGGTGATAAATACATAGCTACTGAAGGAACACACAGGTCACAACAATGATTAGACTGAGTTCCTAAACACAAGTTAGCATTTGGTTTCAGTCCATTCAGTCATCAAAATGATATTCATAACTTTGATTAATTTTCATGGAAAACCCCTTTGATTCTTTTCAACAGTGGACCCTTGTGGACTAAAGGAATATGAATAACTTATGGGATAATTGAGGAATGGGATGCTTCAGAGGAAGGGAATCACCACTTGTTTCTTCGTCATACCCATTAATATACCCGAATTATGGTCTTCTCTGGTGCTCTTGGTTTCAGTAAAATGAACTCAACGATTGAATTGTGGAGAATCTAACCAAGCTCACGTTGTGTGCAGCATATCCATACTGACAAAAGTTTAAGTATTTATATTTGATTGTGCGATCTAAACAGCTAACTAGTGTTAGCTCAAGTGGGTAGTCAACAGCCCTGTTTTATACATCCAAAGAACATCTATAAAATGAAGTGCTTGTCAAACAGACTGGGCGTCTAATTGAGACAAGCCTTTATTTGTCAAAATGTGTAGCCACACCACACAAGGAAAAGGGACTAGGCATTTAATTAGGACTAGGCTTTGAATTGAAGTTTTAGGTATTTTTATTTTCATTATGTTTTGAGGGATTCTACTGTGACTATTGCCTTACTTCAAATGCTTAAGTCATTTTGGCCTTTATGCACGGTTTCCTGCTTCCAGCTGTTCATTAAAGCTTTCACTTTTTGCAGAATATTGAAATGTATTAGACTGTTGATTACTTGTATTTGCATATGGTAGAAAAAAAAATAGGAAAAACTGTGTAACCAATGCCAGTTTGTCCACTTCCTGGTAGCTATTTTCTCTGAGTGCTGAGCCACTCTATGGAACATCTGTGCTATGGAAAATGCTCCCCACTCAAACATCATAGTTGTCCTCACACCATGGCACGCTAGCCTCTTTGGGGTCAGCAGTTCTCTGGCTCCATCTTGTGGTCATACGGACTAAGTGCAACTAAAAGTACAGAGCGTTACCTCCGCTGTGCCAGATCCTGATTCTCCGCCAAGTTGAGCTACACGTCAGTAGGGAACCTGTACTGGTGACTGGACGTGTGCAGCGCGCGTCAGGCGGTTCCCGGATGCACCAAACAGAAACATGGACCGGGTAGTTGTGGAAGTGCCGATCAACAACGGTGAGATACCTTACCGCCTCCACGTCTCACGCGCCTTTCAAACCACTTATATTAACATCTCCTTAACGGCGTTTGGTGCTTCTCTCGATTCGTGCGCAAAATGCTCCTCCTCCTCCTCTGACGCGTGGTTTCGGCATTGTACGTGCTGTAGCCTCTGTAGGGCTACCACAGCTTTACAGGCTATTTGTCTCGGTTCTGTGTAGGCATTCTTGTAGCTGCAGGCGACCGGCTGCCTGCACTTGTGCACAGTGTGGAGCACAGCAGTGACAGAGCTGCTGTCATCTGTCTAACAGCAGTTCTGCAACTGGAAAACTGCTGCCACCTTTTACCTCTCTGCACCAAAACACAGGCCATGTCTGTCCCCAATCA
Source organism: Epinephelus moara (assembly GCF_006386435.1). Lineage (NCBI taxonomy): Eukaryota > Metazoa > Chordata > Actinopteri > Perciformes > Serranidae > Epinephelus > Epinephelus moara. Next base: position 35,137,740 of record NC_065510.1, on the reverse strand, counting down.
TTAGATAGATCAGATAACATTAGATTCAACTTTATTGTCATGGCACAGAGTCCAAGTACTAAGACAACGAAATGAACTTAACCATCTGGTTAGTTAGTCATATGCATGGTAATAACATGTAATGACATGATCCACTGAGTATTTCTCTAATGACCCCATGTTCATCTGACATAGGTCAGTTTAATTATGCTTGCAGTCTTATCCAGGAAGTGTAATGGTCTTGGTCCAATTATAACACTTGGTTACCAAGGTAACAGTGGGTTCAGCAGTAACATATGCCCAAGCTGGACTTGATATTTCTAATGCTGATAATGCTGATGATGATAATAACAATAATAATGTGATTATGGGATATAATTTATTTGTTCCCTTTTTAAGAAGGTCAGAGCAGTTCTGAACTACCCTCTGAGTGAATGATGGTTTCCTGATGTATCATCTCACCTCAGTGTGTTTCAACATACTTTTAGGCTGTATCAGTTCTATTTTATTGTCTTCTGTTCTATTCCCAATTTTAGGTTTTTCCCTCGCCGGCCCTTCCACGACCCCACGAAAGCGCCAGGTGCGTTTTTCAGCAAGGCACGACATCATCCTTCTGCGGGAGGTTATCGCCCAGAACCCCTTTGCTTCCAAAGAGCCAGGTTAGTCCTGTTTCTAAAGGACCAATCTGCCTGAAAACACTTCCATAAGCTACTCTGTAGATGCAGAGAGCTGCAGTTCCTGCTTGACAAATGGGGGCAATGTGTGGTGCCATCGGTTGTCAAAAATATTGATTTATTGATACATATGGATTCTGAATGCTTTAAATGGTTTCAGTACTCATTTTCAACAGTATCAATACACCGGTACCAGCTCGCTTTCTCGCTCTCTGTTATATTGTAATGTTTTCTGCAGTCATTCTGCTGTTTTCTGCTACTAACCAAGAAAAGAAAAGTTGCCGTTATCATGTTGTAGCCTTATTATGTTTCACTTGTATGCCTTCAATGTCAGTTTTTCCCTGTAGTATCAAAAATGGTATCGGATATTGACATTTCTCAAGATATTGCATTGAAGTTAGAAATGCAAGTATCATTATGACACTACATCACAATATTTCTAGTGGAGCTACAATGACATTTAATCCAGGGACACTACCTATCCAAAACATTAATAGCATCTTTACAATCTCCTCTTACCTTAAACAGTAATTGTGTTCAACAGACATTCAACAGAAATCCATCACATAACAGCCAGAAAGACCAATCAAAGGGAAAACATGACACTTCCCTGTATTCATGAGCTACATACTGTATATTTACATGTGCCTGAACTTTTTCATCTTCATCAGGACGGATCTGGGCCCGAGTAGGGGAGATCATCACTGCAGCCCTCCAAGATGAGAACTTTGAGGTAGATGCCAGGAGGTGCAGGGAGAGGACCATGCTGCTGCTGGATTACTACAAGAAGCAAGACTTTCCCAGTCTGCGCAGGTTGGTTCGCTCACTAGGAGCTAACTGGACTGTTGCTTGAGGAGATAATGGCACTGAATTGGATGTATGCTGACTTGTAGTTGTGCTTGGCCTAACCAGAAAGAAACATAAGTTTAAAGGAAAACAAAATGATCATTTGTGTATCAGTAACTCACTGCATGTTACCTTGAATTCGTAAAGAAAACGTTCTTTTCTCGTGTGCCTCCACAGTGGCTGGAGAATCCAAAAGAGGTGAACATTTCTTATGAATTTAAGCAATCAGGGTTAGCATTCAGCAACAGCAAAATTATATCAAAACATTGGATACACACTTAATTTATGAAGAATCTTTGCTTTTTTGGATTCTCCGTTCACAGTGGTGGTATGCAAGAAAACAAAGTTTCCTTAACAAATTCAAAGTAACTGTGATGAATAATTGATATACCAAGGGTCATTTTATGGGTGAAGCATTCCTTAAATGTGTGTGCTTTTGGTGTACTCAGATTTGGAACAGAGAGGTTGTACGCCCAAAAGGAAGATCTGCTCCATGAGGTTTTGGAGCTAGAGGCTGAGAAGGGGCTCTTGGCCAGTGGGGAGAACACAAAGTACCAGGTGGGTGTTGCGTTAGCAGAGAGGAGTAGGTTAAATTTTGTGACACCACTTGGGCAAGAAATGTTTCTTTACAGAAGGCGTTTTAGTGCCCTTGAGCTGGAATACAGGGGCAGATCAAACATATAAGTTACAGCTTTCACTTATACTTTACTTGTCAGCAGCACTTTGGAGTAAAAGACATTGTGCTTGGCCAAAGATTAAAGTGTGAGATTCATAACAACAGTTGTTCTGATTTCAAAGACCGACAAGGATATTAAACCACAGCCTATTCAATTGTTCAGTGGTTCTAAACTTGTGTCTCCTTAAAATGAAATAAGTGTCAGTTTTCAGCCCCTTGTCATGAGTTTGAAGTAGTGAGCAGTTTTACCAAAGTGTTACTTCCCCTGAGTAATCTTTAGAGGACAGAAGAAGCAAGAGTATTTGTTGTTTCACATGAAAAAATGTGTTAAGAGAAATTTCCCCTAAGACAATACAAATATAGTGCTTTTTTTTCTCTTTCCTGCCTCAATAATCATCTCTTTAACCTTCATATATATTGTGTGACCCTTTGTGAACCAAAAGTACAGCTATATTTTCTGAAATTAGATTTATGATAATGCAGTGGTGGAATGTAAGTAAGTACATTTGCTCAAGCACTGCACTTAAGTACACATTTTGAGGTGATTCAACTTAAATTTATTTAAGTATTTCTATTTTATGAACTTTATATTTCTACTCCACTACATCTCAAAGGTAAATACTGTAGTTTTTACTCCACTACATGTGTCTAACAGCTTTAGTTTCTTTTCAGACAGTTTTTCATACCCTTCCTGTCCAAAAACAATGTATGTTTTTGAACTCTTGTAATAAACTGAAGGATGAACTCTTCCTATATGAGTTGAGATGACTCTTCCACTTCTTAAGCTAAATAAACCATTTAAAACCCCTCTTGGATTATGTTGAAAATGCACCATCGTAACAAAGCTGAAATTTTTTCTGACACCATGAAAAAGTGACTTTTAAGATAATCATGGTTCTCACAGGTCAGTGATGCTACAAACATATGAATAGCTAGCTCTTATGAGCTCTTACAGAATATGATGCATTGCTGTAGATTAAGCCAAACAGTAAAATGCAGCTTACACATTAAAACAACAGTAATATTAATCCAAAAACATCAGATATGATAGTAAAACACTGACAGGGCACCTTTAAAGCATAATGAGTACTTTTGCTGAAAATACTTACATATGTTAATGTCAGTAAGGTTGTGAATGCATGGCTTCTATTTGTAGTGGAATATTTCCACAGTGTTGTATTAGTACTTTTCCTTTAAAACACCTAAATGCTTCTTCCACCACTGTTATACATGTTTTTAGCTTACTTTGCACCTTTTTTTATAGGGTCAGGATGTCCATTGTCTCATGAAAATACTACAGTCGATGTACATTTTTTCTGCCTGTGCTGGCAATTATCTTTTCTAACAGTTTACTGGAACTGAGGCTATAGCTGGGAAATTGGACATCCAAGTCAGCAGATATTTTGTTCTCTGTATCTACTCAACCACTTCCCTTTTCTACCTCTTGGTGGCATTCAGTGACAAGCCAACTGCTTATACAGCACCACTAACACTATCACTGCTGCTACAACTACTCTAATACTGCTATTGCTGTAAGAACTTCTACTGCTGCTGTTGGTAACAGTTGCTGCCGTCGCTCATTATCCTCTTTTTCCTTGCTCTTATTGTTGTAGAAAAGATATTTCATCTTGTCCTGATCTCTTTTAGGACGATGAACTGAGAAAGCGAGCCATAGAAGAACTGTCTCTACCAGAGCAGGACAAACCCAACATCACCATCACACAAGCACCCACTGCAGGTAAAAACACATTCACACATGACAACAATCTGTCACTTGATAGTTAAAGTAAGTGTGTTCATATTACCTCCAAGGTCATTCCCTCTCAGTCATTACGTCCTGCTGACAGACTAATCATATCTTGTTTAATTATGGAATATGACTCAGTAGGTAATGTGCATGTAATGAAAGACGCTGCCAACCACACTGGAGTCCCAAATACTGCGTAATTGTTTCCTGGCATAGTAAAATATACTGGTAATGCAGTCCAGTAGGTAGCATCGTTAATATCTTGTGAGGGAGTAGGAGATTTGATCACGTTCATCCATTTTGCACCACTGGGTTTGGGTATTAAGTCTTTAAAGTGTGAAACATTAACTTGCTTGAAATGTATTTTGTTTTGCTTTTATGGAGAAGTCTTCAGAGGTGTAAGTGTTTTCTACTCAAAATACCAACTTTGATGGAGCAAAGCTCAAACCCCTCAACCCCAGCTCTCAATTTCAAGTTCGAGCGCCTGTGTAAGCAAGTATTTGCCCTTCTCAAGTGTCCTTCAGCAATGAATCCCTGCCAGCTCCGTGGATGTTGCTGTGATGTTGCACTGCTCCGTTTGGAAATGGGTACATTTTTACATAATTACTGTCACAGCAGAACCAGAAGAAGATCGCGAGGAAATGGCAGAGCTTTCAGCGGCGCCCACAGCCAAGCGGCCCTGCCAGTGCTGCTGCCAGACCTACTCTGAGATTCTCAGCTTCCTGGAGAAACGCTCGGAGGCGGAGCAGCGGCTGCGGGAGGAGGAACTCGCCCTGCGCCGGGAAGAGCTAGAGATTCAAAGGAGTAAGATTTTCAGAAAATAGAGTAGTGTGATGTCGAAATCAACCCTTAAACTCAAACCAATTGTTCGTCACAGCTATGTTATGGTTTTCCGTTCCGGTGAATATTTCTATCCTGCAAGGTAGATTTTCACAAAACACAAAATACTTGACAGGATGCTTGTTATCAAGCATTTGTTATAGATGTTTCTGATCAAGTTTCTATGGTACTAATTTTCACTATATTTTAATTGTTGGGTTTTTTGTTTTTTTTTAAAGATATTTTTTGGGGCATTTTTTAACCTTTATTTGATAGGACAGACAAGTGTGAAAGGGGGAGAGAGAGAGGGAGTGACATGCAGCAGAGGGCCACAGGCTGGACTCGAACCCAGGTCACTGCAGCAACAGCCTTGTACATGGGGCGCCTGCTCTACCACTAAGCCACCGACGCCCCCCTAGGCAAAATTCTAATGAAGTTTGAATTAAAAATTGCTTTATTATCATTCTGAATTTCCATTTCAGTTTAAAAATCTGAGACAGCAGCAACTCAAGGGTCTGGAGCCAGGCTAAATTAAAGCTGGGGTAGGCAGTTTAATTTTGCATCACTTAGCAAATATCTCATAATAACCTTACAGAACACTAGACTTCTGCACCTTTACTTGGCTCTGTTACCAACAAACTAGGCAGCACTGATCAAATATGAATCAGGATTCTGTTACTGCATTACCTATTTCTTACCTCAAATGTTTTTGGAAACATATTTTTGTGTACTGTTTAGCTGTAAAATGAGAAAGCTTGTGACCTGGCTGCCATGTTAAAAACAGTTGAGCCAAAACAAAACTGGCCAGGTTACAAACTCTCATTTTACAGCTAAACAGTACACAAAAATATGTTTCCGAAAACATTTGAGGCAAGAAATAGGAAATGCAGTAATAGAACCTTAATTCATATCTGATCAGTGCTGCCTAGTTTGTTGGTTTGACCGTGAATGAGCAGTGACTGAAATGATTGACAGCTGCGTTACAGACTCCTTGGCTCTGTTTGGTTGTTTTTGTGATTCTTGCAAATGCCATTAGGTGTAGTAGGAGGCAGAGATGTTTTGTTACTTCTGTCAGGATATTATATATGCTAAAAAGGTTACTTACTGTAGCTTTGTAAGAAAGCCAAGTAGGAACCATTACACTTAAAGAATCAGTGAGGTAATGATGTCAGCTAAAAAGGGTCAAGATTTTCTTAAAACTGTTATGTTGCCATCATCCTCAAGGTGCCCTGACCTACAGATTTGATTTCCATTTGTTTTCCTCTCAGGTAAGATCACTCTGGAGAGGGAACGTCTGGGAGCTGAGAGAAAAGAGAGGGAGCGGAGATTTGAGCTGGAGAGCCAAGAGAGGCAGGTCATCTTGGACCTGCTGAAAGAAAAGGTGCTGAAAGGCTGAAAAACTGAATCACCTGCATTACAATGCCATCCTCAGAAAAAGTCAAAGCATGAAATACAGGAAAACATAGTCGACCGCTTGAAAGAGGAAGGACTACAGGGAAACAGGAAGTGAAAATATCAATGGTTGTAGGCTGTGACATGCAAGTCTTTGACCTGGTAAGATAACCAAACAAAATGTAGGGAAGTAATAGAGGATTAGCAGTTGCCTCAACAGCCAGATGGATTAGTAATGTTGGGAGTGTCTGGGTGTCTGCAAGCATATCATGTGTGTGTGTCTGATGCAGAAAGTACCAAAAAAGACATAACACTACAGACAGAGTTTAAAAGCTGCAATATTTTCCAAAACAGCTGCACAAAGCTGGCGCACATAGATCCCAATAGACACTCCCTGCGTTTTATTCCTCATGGCACAGTCTGCATGAGGATTTAAAAGCGCTGCAATCGTTGGAGTGTCACCTCAGAAAAGGAATGCAGAAAAGGGTGTGGTGCGGTGTCTTAGGTGTGGCGATCTCTTGAGCCAAAACTGACAGACAAGATCACCGTTTTGCACTAACACCAGTATGTTTTAATGAGTCCTGTTCACACTGTAAGGGACGCCATTCTTTGTGGTGCCAGGATGAAAGAAGTCGAGGAACAGCTAAGAAAAGCTGTATGTTTAAGCAGTTTACATTAAAGCTGTGCAGCTCAAGCTTCTGAAAACATTTATCATATTAATGATTTTACACACATTTTACTCAGTCACTTCTTTTTAAATTTGGAGACATTTGGATTAAAATATAAGTAAAACTGTATTTTACTGACTGTGAATCCACTGGACGTTGACTGGTACGCACTTTTGTACAACACAAGCCATTAAGGGGTCTATACATAATACAGAAATGACTTTTTTAAAACTGATGTCACATCTTGGATGTGCTGTAGTCCTTTTGTTAAAATGTACTTATGACTCAAATGTATGTCCTCAGTGTAATTTGTTATACCCAGGTATACTTAACTGTCATTGGTTAATGTTGCAATATTATATTAACATGGAATTTATGACCGAAGCACTATTTTATTAGGTGTTTCACTGACTTAATAAATGACACTTGCTACTGTGACCTTCTGTATAATGTTAAAAAAAATGCTATTTTTCTTTAAGTCCCCATAACATAGCTGCTGTATGAAAAATAAAAGCATGACAAACTGATATGGATAATTTCTATTCTGCAAATAAAAAGAAATCTAAGCTGTTTGTCTGGATTCATAATGATCATCACCATCTACAGACATCAGCGTAACAAGTGTGACTGCACAGGCACTCCAGGACCATGTTGTTTAGAAATTAGGCCACTTGTCTAATATATAGCTTCATGCTGGGGTCCCTATTAGGTCCCCTGAAGTTTAGAATTGATTTAAGCGCTTGCACTTTACCTGAGCATTTTCATTTCATGCTACTTTATACTTCTCCCCTACTAAATAAAAAATATAATGTTTTTTTCCTCCATCACATGTATCTGAAAGCTGCAATATATTAATTGTATTATTTTGTATATTAAGATTTTACATACAAAACATGATCAGGTTATAGGATAGCTGCTTAAACCACCCAAAAGCACATAAAGTAGCTAAACACATCACCATTCTGCCCACATATTAAACACATATGAAGCATATAAAATTACATAGCTTTATAGCCTAGTCTGAAAGAGGCAGTTCTACATAATAGGCACTCTACTTTTGCTGTAGAGTAGTAACCCAGTATTTTACACATGGATGGATTACTGAACAGGTCACAGGTACAGGCCCAGGGGCCCAAATTATCAGGGGCCCTTCTGGCCTTCACCTGTTACTCAAAGAGACGCATATCAACCTCAGAAGGTTCGAAATGGCCACAAAGTGTTAGGATCCAGGGTTTTTGTTTGTAGTCTTATCTGTAGGACTTTGTTAGATTTTCTTTTTGTGCTCTCCTTGTGTCATGTTCATTCATGTTTAAACTGTTTCATGTTTTAATTCCTGTCTTTGTGTGTTTTCCCACCTCAGTCTTTGTCAGCCCCTCCCTGATTAGTTTCACTTAACTTTTCTTACTCCCCCAATCAGTGCCTCTCCCTCATTTATGCACCTACACACCTGCCCTGCGCTTACCTCGGTAGTCCTTACCTGCTTCTGAGTTGTTTCTAAGCGAGTCAGCTCCCTGCCTGTTCTTATGTTTCATTACCTTGTTTTCCTCACATGACCTCCTCCACCCTTTTTCCCCACCCGCATTTCACCCCCTCGTCAGACCAGTATGTATTTAACTCTTGGTTTTCAGTTCAGTTTTGATTGGATCCTTGATTTAGTTGTCTGATGGTTGGTTGCTGTTTCCCTAGAATAAAGCATTATCTTTTTGAGCTCCCGTGGTCTGCTGTGTCCACATAACACAGAGACACACAAAACTACTACAGTATAAAGAAATGCAAAACAGCTGCAATGGGATACAAAACAACGACAAAGAGGCTCAAAATGACCACTAAGACACACAAAACAACTAAAAGGAGACAAAAAGGGACAAAACAACTACAATAAGACTCAAAATGACCACAAAGAGACAAAAAAACAACTCCAATGAGTCTCAAAAGGACCACAGAGACACAAAACGACTACGAAGAAATGCAAAACAACTACAAAGAAACTGAAAATGACCACCAAGAGGCACAAAACAACTACAATAAGACATAATGTATACAAAGAGACACAAATCAAGTACAAAAAGACACAAAACAACAACAAAAACACACAAAATGAACACAGAGACACAAAACAACTACAGAGATGCAAAACTACTGCAAAGAGACACAACATGACTGCTGAGAGACATAAAACAACTAAAAGGAGACAAAAAGGGACAACATAACTATAAGAAGACTCAAAATGTTTGCAGAGACAAATAAAACAACTCCAATGAGACTCAAAAGGACCACAGAGACACAAAACAACGACAAAGAAATGCAAAACAACTACAAAGACACTCAAAATGACCACTAAGAGACACAAATCAAGTACATAAAAACAAAATGAACCCAAAGCGACACAAATCAACTACGAAGAGATGCAAAACTGCTGCAAGGAGACACAAAATGACCACCGAAAGACACAAAACAACTACAAAAACACACAAAATGAACACAAAGAGACACAAAACAACTACAAAGAGATGCAAAACTGCTGCAAAGAGGCACAAAATGACCACTTAAAGATACAAAACAATGACAAAAACACACAAAATGAACACAAAGTGACACAAAACAACTACAAAGAGATGCAAAACTGCTGCAAAGACACCCAAAATGACCATGAAGAGACACAAAGCCACAAAGAGATGCAAAAAAAACAATAAAAAGAGGCTAAACAAGCATAAAGTCTGCGTGTCTTGCTCCTATGTAGGAGAGTTGGTGGGGCCTTTTGCATGTTCCTGCTCATTGTCTCATAATATGCCCATATTTTTACGCTGTGTTGCAGTCAATAACGCGAGTTGCTCTTTTTCCTCTGTAAACACATAGTCCCTAAAACCACTTTTGATTTCATGTCCCTTTGTTTTCTGAAATGTGTCTTACATCCTAGGACATAGGCTACCTACACTGTGTGATATATGAACACATAGATTAAAAGATATATGTTAAAGTTAAAACAAAAAGACATACTTCAAACACTGCATATCATATTAGACATAAAGAAAAGTGAATGCAGTGCAAACTTTTATTATTCCGATTTAGTGTTTGACTCAGATACACTGATGCTACTTTAATACAACACAAACAAGTTTGACAGACTGAGGAGTTAAATAGCTCCACAGTCTGTTCAGTCCTGACTGTGAGAAATCCTAAATAACTGCCTTGCTCACTGTCTTCCTCACTGCATTGCAGAGTGGTAGGATAAATTTAGGGCAAAACAATCTGCCTCCACCACATTTTTTGGTCGTTGCGCTTTAATTTGTGGTCATACAAATCCCACGCACTGATTGGTCCATAAATATGTCGTACACGCCCCTTGTTGTGTTGATCTAATCACTGATTGGCTCTCTTTGAAGTCAGTCCCTCGTTTCATCCACCCAATGAACGTGTGCTCGTGGCGTTTTTTCCTCTGCTGCGACCGCATTGCTACAAAGTTTACAGTAGCCACATTTGAATGCTAGCAGCGGAGTTTTCAAGTTGGAACATTGTAGCAGCGCCCAAGACAGTCTTAGTTACATTTCTGTCCGTTTTCATGGTAACATAAACCGGTGTGTCCATGTTCCTGAGACGATAAAGAGTCAGTGACCCGGTCGGAAACATAGAGCTCAGCTTTCCTTCTGCTGTACCGGGTCTTCTTTTTTGTGCTGCTTATCGATGTGAGGGCAGTTGTTGACCTGCTAACACGAGCACGAGCGTTTCATGTGGAGCATGTGCGCTTTGTTTTTTTAGTTTTTATACAGTTTGGCATTTTATAGCTTCAGTTAGCTTTGTATTTTCTTATGTAAATATGCGTCTGCATGGTAGATTTGTAAACCACCCTTAGTTAAGACTTTAGTGTGGAAACTGTTCTTCAGGTAATAACGGACGATTTTAACGGTTCTGGGGAAACGTAACCAAACACCACATTGATCCCAAAGCAACATGCCAATTAGGCGTTTTGGGGGTCACAGGTCTCTGGTGTCTCACTCTCAAACTTCAAAGCTGTCGTACGGTTACAGGAAAATGAATGTCTCCAAAAGTGGCTACCGAGTTTTTTCTGCCAACTCCACCGCCGTCTGCACCGAGCTGGCCAAGAAGATCACAGAGTAAGTGAGGTCATGATTGTGTCATTTCATGTCTGTGATGTTGATGACTGTTACCTGCCGTGACAATACACCTGGCAGTCATAACTGCATGTGATCCTAGGCGAGGGTGTGTATTGTTTTGAATGCTGTTCAATTAAGCCACACAGAGACACACACACACACGCACACACACACGCGCGCACACACATGCCAGTCTGTGTGGAAATCATTGGGTAATCACTTGTTGTCCACAAGATGGCTTGTTGGCACAGCACATTGTTGTTGAAACAAACTCCTAAAATTGCAAAATGATTAATACAGATCATTCAATTTAGCCTACATGCATTTACTGTACATGTAAAAGTCTGAACTGCTAGAAACAACAGCAGTGAGAGGGTTAGTGTCTGTACTAACATAAGATGAAATCCATACTTTAAGCATTGCAAGACAACTCCTTTCCATATGGGTGCTGGTGTATGTACTCATGTTGCAAAACAGTGTGGTTATCTACATTGTTTCCACCCGATCTCTTACACGCACCACACTTATGGCTATTCACTTGCAACTCCAGCTCATACCCTTACTGTACAAACAAGGCCTAGCATCAATACTTCATAGGCGATCAATTTGTGGGCACAATTTTCAGAGTTAGTCTGATGAATTGCTTTGCAAGAATAGTCCTAAATATTGTTTATTGCCCAGAAAGTCTTGCACATTACTCTTGTATAGGTGTCCCTTGATGGTCTAACTGCTAGTTTGGTGGCTTTTCCAACCTTAAAACAAGCAGAGTTTACATATTTCTTGGCATGAATGTGATTGAACTTTAACGCATTGGATGCTGGCACAACATACTCTGCAAAAATAAAAGTGTCAGCCTTATTTTAGTATTGTTAGGCTCCTCCTACACATGCACAAAGCACAATATTGAAAATAAAAGATCTGTCTTATGTTTTTAATGTAGGTTTTTTTTTTCTGGGTGTTGGTGTGGGAAAGTCAAAGACCCATCAGTGAGAGTTATTATGATGACAGGAGCTGACTGCAGATATTGCTCTACCGAGAAGCAAGGCATTTTTTAATAAGCGATGATTTATGAGGCCTTTGAATGGGTATTGGTTTGTAGAAAAACTGGTCAAACCAGGTGAGATGCATCTGAATATATGAAAATAAAAACAGCAGGAAGTATCCGTTTGTAATCCTAGTGAGAACACTGACCCAGATCTCTGCAAACACCAGTATCTTCTCTTGTGGTTGGCCTACAGAAATCGGGGAGCAGCCATGTTTTTCCCAACCCTGCAGATTGTCAGACAGCCAGGCAGGAGTTGCATTGCTCATGCAGTGAAAAAGAGCTCAGCTCTCTCAGTTTTCACTGTTTGGCAACATCGGAGAACATTATTAGGGAGATTATGTTGCTGTTCTGGAGCCAAGTAGTGTTCTCTTTTGGAGCAAAGGTTAAATAACAGCATGAGCACACAGAAATGTTAATGAATACTGTACTGAATATTTACTCTGAGGTACATGTTGTGACTGGGCTGTGTGTAAATACCCCCAGAATTTAGGTCACGATTAATATGACTATAATAGACAATGTGACTAATTGAAAGCAATTTCTATAGATAGTACTTCAAGGACATGTCCCATATTCTTTGATCGTTGTTTTTATTTGTCTTCTTAATTATACCGTAGTCATCAGAGATGAAGGCATCATATCAAATATTGGAACAAGGACTGTAAACAGGGCGAGGCAACAGAGAGGCCTGTCTTGCTGAGCAGGATCCCTGACTGAACCTCCACCGTTGCCAAGCCAAGCCCTCATTCATATGTGGTGTGCTTTAAAGTTCCTTCTTTATAGTTGGCACTGTTACTTGGCTGTTTGGTTTTAAAATTAATAGCATAATTGTCCGCCCAAAGGCACAGCTGTATTCATGACGCCTGGGCTTGTTCACAGTTTGACTTAAGGACTGTTGTGCACTTTGAGTCAACTCAGTTTACGTTTGTGCCAAGTACTCTCTGTGGATGCTTTGATGTTTTTCCTCTTTCCTGGTAGCAGATTTACAAACTTATCATATTCACACCACTGAACCAAAAGGTCCAGTGTGTAGGATGTAGGGCCATATATCGGCAAAATGGTAAATAATATTCATAACTGTGTTTCACTAGTTTATAATCTCCTGATATTATATCTACATATGGAGTGGGTCCACTTCCATGGAGTTCACCATGTTGTTCTACAGTAGCCCAGAATGGACAAACCAAACACTGGCTCTAGAAAGGGCCTTTCACATTTTTTTGTGTAGACCACAACAGTTTTCATACTTGCTTGGCACATGGAAGAAGTTTCAGTTCACTGCTGGATGGCACTAAATCCTACACACTGGACCTTCAACAACACCATACATTTCTAAGTTTCATATATGATTGCCACCCCCCAAAAAGTCTCTCTCAGAGCCCAAGGCCATGTTTTAAAATGTTTTGTTTTGACCAATGATAAAAAACAAAAGCAGCTGATCTCACATTTGAGCGGCTGGATTCAAAGATTATTTGTTGCTTCGGCTGGTAAAAACGATAATCGATTACCAAAATAGTTGCAAATTATTTTTCTGTCAATTGACGAATCAGTGAATCCTTTCATCTCTACAAATGACTAACATATATTGTTGATTACCAAAATTGTCATACTTTTAATTTCTTCAACAAGTCCTTTCAGCTCTTTTGTGGTTATTTTGTCTGTTAATAATAATGATAATAAAACAAACCAAAAAAACACACATTAATCAGTGTCAAGGTGTGTTTTTGTGTTTTTAACACTATGTGGCCTGTTTGTTTTTTCCCAGACGCTTGGGGGTGGAGTTGGGCAGGTCGGTGGTTTTTCAAGAACCTAATTCAGGTAAGGCTGATGTATGTCCTCACGTCCCTCATTTCCTTAATGAATGTCTTAGGTTAATGAGCTGTGGTTTAGTGTCGGCTCACTTGACTTTTCACCTGAACCATGCTGATCATTTTTTTTGTTTGTTTATTTGTTTTTCAGAGACTAGAGTGGATGTGAAAGAGTCTGTCCGTGGACAAGACATCTTTATCATTCAGACCATTCCCAGGTGAGACAGAAGGACGCTCTTGATGCCTTAATGTTCTATATTCACAAAGAATCATATCACAATGTGTAATGTGATGAACTCTCAGAGAATTGTCACCAAACTCTGCAACTCAGCCGAGCTTTTCAGCCTGTTTTACCTTATTATTTTGATTTTACAGCCCACAAATATAATGCTTGATTCACTCGCATCAGCCTCAGCAAAAAAAGCTTTAATAACCTTACTGTCTATCTGCCTGGCATGAAATGACAGACTGACAAAGTTAACAGCTTAAAGGGTAACTTCTGTATTTTTCAGCCTTGACCCTATTTTCCCATGTTTTTGTGTCAAAGTTGTCAGACATATAATGATAATAATCCTAGTCTGTCAGTGGCAAAAAACACTTTTATTCAAATAAATTGAAGGTGCTCAGTTGCCCACAGGGACTATATTGGAGCCTGTTTCACAGCTACTGGCTGCAGAACCTCTCGCTTGATACTGGACCAGTTTGAAATATTGTTGTTCCCATTAGGCACTTAGACACAAAAACATAGGGAAATAGGGTCCAGTATGAAAAATTTGGAAGTTGCCCTTTAATGGTGAGAGAAACTAAACATTTAGCAAGTGAAAGACCCAGATATTTTTCTTGGGAGTTGATGGAGGCCAAAGCTGCCAAAATGAGAGTAAATATTGGACTTAAATTGTGAGTTGGCCAGAAACATGTATTTAAATGAGCATGTAGCTCCTTGTCTGTCTGTGTTTGATTTTTAACAGGTCAGCCAGGACAACTGTGTCTGTGTCTGCCACCAAATAGTAAATAATGCAGCGTTGAATATATTTTTTTTCTAATTACCACACTGTATTTACATATGCAAATACTGTCCTCTAATGGCTGTCACACACTAGGATTATTTTATTACCAGAATCTGCTTCCTCTTATAGCTTAACATGACAAAAGCAGTCATCTGTAACAAATGTTTGTATGAGTCTGCACATATCAGCCAGGTTTTCTAGGACTTGAGGACATTGGGGGTGTAGCTTGGACCTCTGTAGGGGGGTCCTTCCCCTAGAGTGTTTTTTTTAAGCTGTTAATTTGTTACAGAGTCTACAAAATGTAGAAAATATTCTAGGTTTAAGTGGATTTAATTGTTTTTTTTTAATTGTAGTCAGACTGAAATAGCTGAGCAGGTGCTTCTAAAGAAAAACCAAAGTACACCTTTGTACCTCCAGTTTATGTTTTCCTCAGGTACTCCACATTGAAACTAGTTTTAAAATGTTTGTCAATGTAATACAACTCTATTTCTTTATTTCTATTTCAATAATATGTCTAGATTTTCACACACTCATCGTATCTCGTTGGATACGAAATAATTAAACCGATGAATAACCATCTTGACATTGTTTGAAAAGTGGAACTGAAAAGTTGGACTTTACCGTCATGTATCATATGTGTAGTCCATAAAATAAAAGACGTCAGTAAAAATCCATTTGTGAAGGATCAGAAGTGAATGAGTCCAGAGGGGATCTCTGAGAGAAGGGAAGAGGGCACTGATTCGAGCCGCGACCAATCTGTCATCGCCTGACAGCTTTTGCTGCAGGGATAAACAGCAATACAGTAGTGTTGGCCGCAATGTCATTAGCTTCACACACACTATCACATGCGCACAGCTCGCCAACAGAGCCCCCGGCATACTACAGTGCAATGCAAAGTAGCATTTTTGCTATCTGTAATTTATATAACTTTTTCCTCTGCTCATATCATGTTCACGTAACCCATACGGACATTTACACACCTTGTTTTTCTGGTTCAGCATGAGAAGATGTTTGTGCCACTGCCTCCCTCTGTTTACCAGTGAAAAATCAAAATGTATCTCTGGCATTACACTCTTAGTAGCTATGCCAGTATGCTGTATTTATGCAGCATAAGTCAAAACATTTGGGTACCCTGTGACCCTGGTAGGTTTGTCTTTGTATTTCACATTCAAGAACCATATAGCATTTGCCTGGGGGGGGTTCAAATCCAAATGAAGTTTACCTTTTGCGGTAAAGGAAACAGGAAAAGCAACAACATTTCACGTCCAGCAGTTGAATCCTCTGTTTGTCCTTGTTAATCAGTTATTTGCTATGACGAAGAGAAATGTTTTGAAAGATAACCAGAGGTCACGAGGCAGGGGACATCACATTGTGGGATCTCTGGTTTCAGCAAGCCGTCAAGGCCAAAATGGCTACATACAGTGTCCTGTTACACCAATGGTTCTTCACCTTTCTACAGTATTAAAACTGCCCTAATGGTCAAAATAACAAACATCATGGTGGTGAATCACAATCTCACCACAGTAGCCATTAAAGGTGCAGTCTAATAACAGGGCATGCGAAAACAATGAAGATAAACCGGTTAGTCACTGCCAGACAGTGTTTCCTTTATTTACAGCAGGTTTGTGGGTTGATGACCTTGTTGACAAACATTAAGCTGCTGACTTATCAATCCACATCAGATCATCAACATATTCTTGTGTACTTGTGTCTTTGCGGCCGACCACAGGTTCAGACTAATTGCATACCAGCACAGTGCTTTTGCAGCTTGTGATATCTAATATAATCTTTTGAACTGAATGTGTTGTTTCTCAGAGATGTCAACACGGCCATCATGGAGCTGCTGGTCATGGCCTATGCCCTGAAGACATCTTGTGCCAATAACATCATCGGGGTCATTCCCTACTTTCCGTACAGCAAGCAATGCAAGATGAGGAAGAGAGGATCCATTGTCTGCAAGCTGCTAGCAACCATGTTGGCTAAAGCTGGTATGGACTGTGTGTTGTAATTTATGTCCACTGAAGAAAAGCACAGATTAAAGTCAGAAAAACAGACTAATACAACAAGTGTCCTGTCCTGTTAAGGCAGGGACGCACTCACACATTTCAACTGTTTAGCCAGTTATGACGATGATTTTGAGTCTGTTCCCCTCTGGGTCAGTTACTGTTGACTGTCTGCAGATAGAATCATATGGTTTGTGATATAAAAAGATTCAGTCCAAGCTCTTGGCTGCCATTCATTTTTGTTTTGGCACAAGAACATGCAACAAAATTCTCGCAGTATTTGTGCGGTCGTCTACCACCAGAACTCCAGTCATTACTGACCAGCCATTCAGAGTTTTGTCTATTAGTTGGACATAAGGTTTATGCTCCTTCCTGACTGTCAGAGACTAAAAAATAATGTGCAAGTTGGTGGAAACAATCTTTATGTATGGTTTGTTCAGTCTGTGTAGGTTACAGCGAGTCTTCAGGTTTGTCCCAAATTTTAGCTGCACACAACAGAGCCACTTGGAGTAGTGTACAAATTAGATAGTGTGCAAAACCTTTTGCATATTTTATGTCAGGCAGAGGCCAGAAGATGTATTAAATTGCACACCACATAACTTATTACTGTTAATGCATTCTCATAATTTACAGCTTTTATTTTGAATACCAGATGCATGTTATATGTCTTATTAAAACTTAGCACTCAGTTTAGCAATCTGATAGTTTATTAATCTGTTTGTGCAGGTCATCGGTCTGTGTACATACATTTCCATGCTAATTTATATTTTTCTACGAGGATCTCAGTAAATTTGTGCTTCAGTCATTGCAGAAATGGGTTCTGAAGCCATACCAACTCATGTGTGTTTGTCTTTGTTGTCGCAGGGCTAACTCACATCATCACCATGGACCTCCACCAGAAAGAAATCCAGGGTTTCTTCAGCTTCCCCGTTGACAACCTGAGAGCTTCTCCCTTCCTCATCCAGTACATCCAGGAGGAGGTGAGGCTACACGACACTCGACACATTGTCATAACAATTACGGTGTTCTACTGTACATCAAAAATAAATTTTGGAACTAATTCATGGTTAAACAATATGTATTCTTATAAGATCATAGGTCTGTTTTTTTGTTTTAGGACTAAAGAGTGTTTCTCTTTCCTCAGATCCCAGATTACAGGAATGCCATAATTGTTGCAAAGTCCCCTTCAGCTGCTAAGAGGTAACAAGAAAGCCCAGGTCCTTAAGTTCTCTAGTTGCATTCTCTGTTTTTAACAAGAGTGCATCACTTCTCCTACTGTCATAGTGGGAAGTTTTTTTCTTCAGCATCACATTCTTATTGTGTTTTTGTCTTTTCATATTACCTCTTTATCATTGTAGGTATCTTCAAGCTCCCGTGCAAATTTCCTTCTGCTTTTTGCTTGCTTATTCTTTTGTATGTGTCATGTTTTGTCCGTTTCTTTGACTCTTGTGCGTCTGTCTGTCTCAGAGCTCAGTCCTACGCTGAAAGGCTGCGACTCGGGCTGGCAGTGATGCACGGGGAGGCCCATCATTCAGAGTTGGACATGGCTGATGGACGACAGTCTCCCCCCTTGTCCCGCACCACCACAGGACACACTGGCCTGGAGCTGCCATGTAAGACACACAGCACAACTACATGTTCACAAGCCTCATCGTATTCATCTTTCAGTCATTTATGGATATTTGTTCTGGCATTACTAAAGACAAATCAGTTTTGTGACAGATTATTAAAGGTTTGTGTTGACTCTTGATAATATATTCCTCCGAGCCTGCTGTTCCTGGTCTGTTGTCTCAAAAAGACACCAAGAATGTGCCGTGGATGTTTTGAGTCTTTGGAATTAATGTGTACGCTCAGCCAAGAGAGCTCATTTATAAAACAGCAGTGGCATTCCCCTCACAGGGGGAAGCTCCGATCGCTCATCATTCGTTTTCCCCAATAGTCCAATAATATGTGCCAGGTTTGATTTGTTTCTTGGTCAATCAGTTTCTCCCTGAAGACTGTTTTGTTTATGTACAACTCAGATCATGCATACAAAGTGAAAGCCGTCTACACATTTTACTGGACCATGGTGACTGTTCACATGTGAATTAGAAAAAAAGTAAAAACAGGATAAGGACAGCCATAGACTGGAATGCAACTTATCAGCAGAGATTTAATTGTTAATAGTTTTAAAATGCTGAAGTGTGTCCACAGCAGACGGCAAACTTTCCTTTTAAACAACCTGCATAATATCAAGGCTCCTTGACACCTATGAACCTGTCTGAGCCAAATGAAGACAAGCTGTAGCTGCCGGCCAGTTCAGCTCTTCCCTTGGATAACGTGGAGCACTACATTTCCAAAATGGGCATTTCAGTGCTCGAGTTTCAAACAGTGTGGTCATCAGACTGAGAAGCATGAATGCCAGGGTACATTGAGCATCTGCTGCTCATGTGTCTGTAGCCACAGAAATCATGAGCCAAGTCAAGTTTAGTTCCCTAAATTGGTAAACATAAGCACTCACAGGCGTCTCGGTAGGGCTGTGAAGGAATTTCCCCTGCAGTGATCAAGGGTGGTTCAACAGCACGATATGTGGTGTTACCGCCATTTTTTGTTTTTGTGAATAACTTTATTTATCCCGATTTTAGTGCTTTGTAAGTGAGCAATGTGACAGCTGATTTTTGTGGTTGTCTGTTTATCCCACCCCTCCTCCACTGTGATTGAACAGTGGGTTAAAAGTGACAGTGATGAGCAGCTGCAGCCTTTTACCCAGAGTTGAATATTTTTTAACTCTCTCCCATGAAGAAAAGGAAAAAGAATGTCTGCTGTCCCGTGCAGTTGTCAACACTGCTGTATTGCAGTCACAGGGACAGCCCTACATCTTGAGACCTTTTTTAATATCTACTGTCTTGTTCTCTGTAAGATCCAAATACCTCTGAGTAAGCGCCAGAAGCAGGGCTGCTCCTTCACTCACTGTTGCAGTATCCTGCCTAAAATGGACAGCTTAAGACCCGAGTAATGCCCCCGCTGACCCTGCAGTAACACACACACTGTTTTCTCAGCGTGTTTCAGGTCAGCCAGGCCCCAGGCGGTGTTGTAGCCAGCTGTGAAATACTGCAGGCAGTGACTGACATTTCCCTGTTTTTACTTCCTCAGCCAGATTTATTTCCCTCCTCATCTCATCTTGTCCCGTCTGCTCTCTTTTCAACTGAATTTACCATCCTCCTCCTCCTCCTTCTTCCTCGACTGGGAAATGTGTTTTCTCTTTGTCTTCCCCAGCAGGAGCTGAATCACGCTCATTCCAGCTGTCTCTCCCTCTCTACCTTCACACATGCATTGATTACGTGAAATATCAATTCATGGTACAGAAAGCCTAAACACAGCTGCTGGGATTTAAACCTCCTCCTCTTGAAAAACGATGCAAGAGTTTGTTTTGGAGGTCACTCATGTGCTCTGTAATGTTTTGCCTGTTTGTTGTTTGTCTACTTGTGCATTAATGTTTTGTCTACCATCCTTTCTTTTGCAAACACAGGCAGCAGACATACGCCATTCCCTGGCATAGAGCTCCCAAGTATGATCATAACGCTTGAATCCCTTTGTGCTTCCTGTTGATGCCTCTCTGCATGGAACGACTGAATGAGATACTGAGGGCTTCCATTTCACTTCACATGCGGACAATCAAAGCGACAGTGATCCTGTTATTGGTGTTAATTGTATCTTAAGAGGAAAAAAAACTTGCTAGGAGAAACAGAAACTCCTATAAACACTTGTGTGCTACAGTTTAGGTAGCAATGATGGACTGGGCAGTGAAAACTTGATTATTCTTCACATATAGACTGATGATCTGGGATAGGCTACATCCCCGCAACCCAAAAGATATGCCGGTATAAATGGTGAATGGATGGACCACCAGTTGAGTCATGTATTATAATTACTGTGCTGAGTCTGTTGTAATGGAAATGGTTCCGGCACATCATACTAGCTCCATCATTACATTTTTAAACTGCTGGTTATGAGTGCAGCAAAAGAAGAGTTGCTGCCTCACACCACGTAGAATCTAAATACCGTATACAAATACGTCAGCATTTCACTGCACTGCAAGTTCAGATCCATGCATGTCTCACCCCAGTGCAGCAAAACTGTCGGCCCATTTTATTTTTGGAGCTAAATCAAAGCTGCCTTGAATATTGATGTCATCCTTATTGATGTAAGGTATTTCACACACTGACCCGAGCTCACTGTGAGGTTTTAAAAGAATTTAGGTCATACATTACTTTTTGTTAGCCAGCACTTTGTCATTAAATTGGATCTGTTCAACAACAGAAACACATGGGGAAGGTTCAGATTATTTTAGCTGAGCTCATCATGGGAGTTTACATCTGGGTCAAACAGGACCATTTGCACAAAATTCAGATGAATGAGGAAATGAAAAACGTGGAACTTGTCTGTCCCAGGTTTGCAGCCGACATACAAGAATGTGAGCAGATCAGATTTTGCTCTTGAAGCCAACCAGTTACTGATTTGATGATCTGTCTGTTTATGTTTTTCTGTTGGCAAGAGAAGGAAAAATGCTTTACATTGTTTCAATAGCAGCGCACTGCACTGTCCTGACACGTTGAAGCACACTTGGATCACAAGAAGGCAATTGTTTTTCCCTAAGTGACAATGATAATGGTTGGAAGCCCTCAGTTTCACATCCTCTCAGTTGAAATGAATTTGGTTCTTGTGAGATTAAGAATTATTACAGGATGCAATAAACTGTGACATGATTGATATGATTTGTGTTATCTTAGACACCACAGATGTGTAATCCTCAGGCTGCTAAATGTTTAAAAAGTATGAAAAAGAGCCTAGAGACCCAGTAGAGACATGGAACATGCAGTACGTTTACATGTACAGTTTAATCCCACTTTTAATCGGAATGAAAGGCCGTTCCGATTAAAAGTGGTCATGTAAACGGTCATTCCGATTGAAAATTAAATCCGATTAAAGGGGGTGGTTTATTCCGTTTGTCATTCCGAATGAAAGAATTTTGTGTGCATGTATACACTCATTCCTGTTTAAGTTCATTC